>NC_051848.1:27943230-28421739 GCF_002237135.1 Teleopsis dalmanni
TATATTTAAATTATATTTATATTATTTTTTCGTTCTATTTATATTATATTTATATTGTACTTTCCTAATGTCCATTTTGTGTTTATATTATATATATATGTTATATTTATATTATATTGATGTTATATTTCAAGTAATGTGTATATTGTACTTACATTATATTTTTAATATATTTGTATTATTATATTTCAAGTTATATATTTATATTTTATATTTATATTACATTTTTAATATATTTATATTATTTTTATATTATTTTTATATTGTATTTATATTATATTTATATTATTTTTGTGTTATACATATATTGAATTTATTTTATATTTATGTTGCATTTACATATCAATTATATTATATTATATTATATTATATTGTATTATATTATATTATATTATATTATATTATATTATATTATATTATAATAAATTAATAATTGAAGCTAAAGCAGAACCCCCATTTAAGGAACTAATTTGTGTTTCAATTTTCTTCATTGAATAACAAAACTGATGTCGGCCCCATTTTCAATTCTGTTTCAACTTTCTTTTGTTGTTATTCAATGCAACTTGTAATGATGGGACCCACTCGAAACGCACATTCGCCTAGTATTCCAGTTTATTATTCCAGCATGTGCGAAGGTGTTGCGTTCCTACTGTTGCTTCTGCCGTTTCTTTGTTGCCGCCTTTTTCCCGTCGTTAATAAGTTGGTTGATTTTGTTGCATGAATTTCTTTTACTGAAGCTTTCAATACGTGTTCTTACGGTTTATTAGAATTGAAAACATTGTTGATGTTGTTATTGTTGTTGTTGTTGTTGCTGTTGTTGCTGTTGCTGTTGCTGCCGGTGATTGGTATTACAAAGTTGGTCGGTGAAGACATACACAAGTGTTTTTGTTTGGTTGCATTTGCTTTTAAAGGTTCTTTTGTGTGCTCAGACATTTCGACGTCTTCTGGATAGCGTTTCAGCAGAAATTGAACGAAAGTTGCTTTCTGTTCATTTGATAGGTGCTGGGCTACATCAAAGCTTTTTTAATTTTTCAAACTATAAGATAAAACTTTTTTAAGGGAAATTGAAATAAATTTCTTTTTTTTTTAATTTAAAGGAGCATTTTCAGGTGAAAACGAAATCCGTGGGCGATTAAGCGCGTTCAAATTCTAGCATTTCAAATGAAATATCAAACATATTTTATTGGAAAAGTTTTTTGTTGTTGACTGTCTTCGTTATAATCATCTGTCTTCCTTTCCCAGAACGGTATTAAGTTTCTATAAACTTTCAGATATTCTTGGACCAATTGAATTCTCAAACTTACATTTTTAGCATACCTTTAATTCGCGTTCATTTTTTCATAATTTAATATGTAATGTGTTTTTTAAAAATATAAGAATGGGTAAAAGAATAGTTTTTTGTTTGGACATTACTTAATTATATACATTAAATTGTTATGGCTCTGACTACATTAATCGGAATTCAAAATAAATTAATTGTTTTAACAATACTAACAAAGTCCTTAATTGATCAATAGATATTTTACTAAGGCCATAACGTAGTTCAAAGCTTTAATCACAATAACGTGTCAGTTCGTTACTTATATATGTTTCTCCAATCTAATCAGTGAATCAATATCTTCTGTCGATTGTTGTTTTAAATGACAGATGCTCCATTACAGTGATATGAAACAGTTCGGACGGGAAGCTTCTAATATTTAGTTTAACCGAACAGTAAACCAAACCAATTTAGCTTTATAATATGATTCACCGGCCCACAATGTTTAAATGTATAGAAACTCACGTCCATAAACTGTGCATCAATTTTAATGCTAATTACAAAAGTTGTGGTTAGTTAAAAGAAGAAGAACCTACTAAGTATTTTCTCTACGAATACCCAATTCTGACCTCCAGAAGAGACAGGTTTCTGGGGAAGCAATTTTTTGACAGTTGTATAGACTATTCATTGGTAAGAAAAAGTACCTTCATTTTTTAATCTATATTTGACGATATGGATTTAATTTTTGTCTTTTCATGTCTTAAGATTTCTTGGTAGTCAGACAACGAAAAATTGCTAACTGTGGTCAGCAAAAAGATATCTCCTGCCGTTGCAACTCGGTGGGGTGGAACGCATAGTTCAGAGTGTTTGTTCTAGCTTCAAAGAATAGTTTTAGTGAAAATCATTTCTAATTTTTAATTGTATTCAAACCATTATAAGGCAATTCATATGTATTCAAGCAAGAAGGCAAGGACTTGTGAATTTTTTGGCACGTTGTTTATAGATCTTATATTGTGATTTGACTTGATTGGTGCCTTTTTAACTAAAGTAAAGCAAATGCTCAAGCACATCAAATAAGAATTAATCTTTTCGTCTTTCGTAATTAATTATTTCTAATTTATAATGACTCAATTTTCATAGGTTGAGCTTCTTTCAATCGTTAAACGAAACCATTTCAGAGAACTATATATTTAAACTGCATTTTACTCATTTGTCTATCGATAAAACTAGAAGTAAGAGAAAATTGCAAGTTTTACATTTAAGAGCTTGTTTGATTAAAGTAAAATACATACTAATAGTAATTGTTCACTGAGAAAGGTTATCAAAAATTTTACTGAAATACTAATAGATATATATTAAAAAATAATGTCTTTCCAAAGAACTAATAATAATATTTATTGTTATTTTATTAAAGTCTTGACGTGAAATCGCCCAACAGCTGGTACTGCGGTCAACTTTGTGAACAAAGTCCAGTACTAAATCTAGAGAAGAGCTCTTAATATGTTATGGTGAGAAAAAATCCAAATGAAACAAGTTTTTTCCGTGCGTTATTAAAGCTGGACAGTTATAAAAAATATGCATAATAGTTTCCTCATCTTCGAGGCATAATCTGCGTTCCGAATTAGCACATAGTCGTAGTTTATGAAGGTGATATTTCAAGCCGTAATGACCTGTAGTGAAACTCGTTATCAACTTTAAATTAAATTTAAAGAGTTCACGAATATTTTTGTAGGAGTACGGGTTTATCAGTATGGATATATTTTCGCTCAATACACTTAAAAATAATTGATATAGGCTAAGTATATGAATTCATTAGAATATAATACCATTTCGTATAAGTTCTTTAAAAAGGCATAATTCATCAAACTACGTCTTCTTATAATTTTTCCGCAATGTTTACTAAAATAATTTCATAGTAAAGATGTCTACGTAATATTTATTTAGATTCCAATTTCATTTATTTGTTTAGGTAATTTATTTTTATTTTTCGCACTTGTAGATGACATTACATATTCTGATAAATATTTATTATCAGCAAAAAGTAATGCAGATTTTTTATGACTCAATCTGAAATCACATCTGCGAAGCTGTTCTCATTTCAATCCATAACCTTTGAATCTGCAATGTTAGGTTTCCGTTCGAAATTTCGTGTGTGGTTCTTATCATGTTTAGATTGTTTGCTTTTATTTATTCGTTTTTTATGATTCTCATTTTTTTAAGACGCATTGCTTTGTCTCCAAACGCCATAAAAAAAGATCTTAAGTCGCTTACACACTAATTCGCAATGTGTTGATTATTTTCATCTTAATTTGCTTAAGTGGATTTAAATGCGTTTCATGCTCTTCACATTCAGGTACCGTAACAACATATCTGCGACGTACGTACTCACTATATACTTCGTACCATATCATACGCTTACTTATTACTAATTCGGCGCTTCCAATCATGATAATAACAATAATAACGGTTTCAGAGTAACATGTGTCAATAGAAAAGTCAGACACGCGCGTGATGACAACACGTTGAGAAGTTAAAATATAGTCACATGTAAGCAGAAACCCATGCAGTGACATTCATCATTCACCGGCACAAAGATACTTCCACTTACAAGAACACAGTATGGATACCGTTTATGGATAAGAATTTCATAAGGATTATGTGTGCCTTTTGCATGTAGGCTGCTTGCTGTTCTCTGATGTGAGAACTTAAGTTCGATGAGCCACGAGATTTGCAATGGTGATCCATGCCACTTAGGTGCATGGCGAATTAAGCTGCACAGATATTTTAAAGCGGTCACCTATTCCATGCGGAACCATTAAACAAAACTTTATGACCTGCAATATCCGTTAAGTGCAATGGCTGCTCACATTTTGCTCTTGCTATTTGTATTGAATGGGCTTAAATTTAAGATAATGCTTTTTAGATTTATTGGAATGAATATTGCATACACTTCTCGGCTAATCAATACGAATGTATTTTTCTAAAATCTTCAGTTTTTTTGTGTTGTAATAGTATTATAGGCTAATGTCAATTTAAGTATCTTACCTGCATTGCGTGACAAGTAGTTAAATTTATCAAAAGACGTCGGAACAATATTGCGATCTGAACGTAGGGGATATCAGTGTGCCAGTGTGCTGAAGTCTCACACTTACCAAGTCATCAAAAGCCTTGGATAGTGTGAGCCATTTAAATCTTGTGTTGAATATTTAAAATAAATGTTCATAGTTATATAAAGTTAAAAAAGATAAAACCTTAATTTAATTGCACTTTTCAGTAAACTTTTCTTTGACACGTAATATTTCTAAGAAACAACTCAGAATTTCATAACAGTTTTTATATACCAAAATGATTAAAGGACAATAAATGTACTTTATTACACAAACTGATGAAACTGACAGTCTTACCTACACGGCTTTATCGAATCTCAGAATGGTTACAGGCTCTTTGGAGAGGTGCGCAGATCTGAGATTAATTATTGCTTAGTCTGATGAAGTAATAAACAATAATCCAGTCAAGGCGTAAAGAAGGATTTTGAAAAAACCTCGCAGTTAGTAGAGAGTAAAAGTACTCAAGTGCACTCTGAATCAACAAGCTTCAACATAATATATTTAACATAACTGAAGTCTATAAGTTCTATGTACAATATAAATAACTAATCTCGACATAACAAGTGAAACATATTGAGATTTATATAAAAAAATTTGAAGATTTTAGTTGTTATAGGCTTGGTATATGCATGTGATAAAATACCAATGTGGGAATGAGTACAACATCTCGAAAATTTTGCTAAAAGGAACAAAGTTTACTTAATATGGTTCCCAAAACACAGTGGATTTAAGGGAAAGTGAAAACGAGAATGCCGATGAACTAATCAGAAAAGGAACGGCTTCATATTATATTGGACCAAAACCATTCTGCGGTTCATCGAGCTTTTCCAAACTTAAAATTAATGTATGGATGGAAAAAGCAATTCAGACTGATTGGAATAATGGAATTACCTACAGACAAGCTAAAGAATGCCGAATCTACTAATACTACTACTCAGATACTAATACTTAACAGAAAAGGCATCCGAATTGTCATAGTGCACATGCCGGTATATGCAAAAATACTTTTCAAACTAAATATAATTTGATATATTAATATATTAATCTTAATATAATTAAATTAAATAATTGATTAAACACATTAAATAATTTTTAATTTTATTAAAGGCATCGAGTTTCTTTACAAATAATTCATGCCAATAATTCGCTTTTATAGACCAATTGCTGACGTAAATGTATCTGTTAGATATACGTCTCGTAAACAAAAATGTAATATAAATATTTTTATATCCTCGAAATAAGTGCTTATAAAAAATATATCAAATTTCTAATAAAACTCCAATACTTATTAGACTTTTTATGAGAGTTCAATTCGCATTGCCATATGTATTAGGATTGACTATGTATTGTGCACGATAAATAATATTAGTGATTAAAAGACAATAATAATTGCTAAATTGCAATATAATATTTTCTTTTTTTCTTTTTATGATAACTTTTTTATTATTTAATAACAATATACAAATATTATAGTTTTTATCGGTATAATTAAGAACCTTTAGTACTTAGTGTACGATGAATTCGCAACCTTATCTGCAACAAGAGTTATAACAATAATTATGTGTTAAGATTAGTAAAATTATTCATTTACACAAATACATATTTAAATGAAATTAAATGAAATTTAAATATATAAATTTAATCTCTTTATTCTTTTAATCCAACATTAAATATTTTTTTGTGAGGATGAGGTGAAATGCTTTAAGCACCGTCAAACCGAACGTTGCCGGAATGTTGTGCCCGACTCCTACTGTATGGTATACGAACTAAAACAGCCCCTCTTCTTCAGCATTTCTCCCCCCGGGATTGCACTCGCATTACTTCAGGGAGGATCCCTTATAAGCTGGCTAGCTATGCTATGTGCTTCTCATCGAACCTGCATTCAGGCTCCCACTCCTGATCCCAATTGGAAAGTATTTAGATTGCTCTTCGTTTTACATTAGTTTGCGTTCAGGTCTTTCTTTTTTTCCCTTAGCATATTTTCAATGAATTGTGTGATTACGTTTCAATTTTCTGCTAGGTCTGTCACTTTTTAACTGTGAAGTGACCTACATATTCTGCAAGTAGCGTTCTTTCTTCATGTCATCTTTTGCAGTTGAAGAAATTATATACAGTTCGGCTGCTCTGTCGTGTCTCCTGAGAAGTGATCAAGTTGAGAGACTTGATGTACGAAACTGGAGAAAGCGCCTAGGGAGACATGCTGCATCAGGCCAAAAGTCGATAATGGGTTGTTATGGCCAAATACAAAAAAAAAAGGAATTGATGACACTTTATAAACAAATTCACATTAGTACGTACATTAGATTATTTTTCGTACCAAAATTTTTAATTCAATCTTAATCTTCTCTTGTAAACTGATGTTTCATAAATACTAATAGTCTGCTTACTTACAGTAAAATTAATTTTCAACGTTTACTACAAAAACTCCCCATGATTAAATAAACTTCGACTGATTTCCATTCTATTTATTTATTTATGAAGCCCTCAAATCATGCTCTGATTCTGAAAACTCTATAGATCGTTACTTTTAAGGTTTGGTTAATAATTTGCACGTGTTTAAATTTAATGGACTCAATTTTTCGTAATTCAATTTCATTCACATAAAAGCTACTCAGTAAACAATTATATCACTCCAGTCGTAAAATTGACAAGAAAATAACTTTTCACAGTAAAAACAGGTCATAAAAAATCACTAAATGATTCAATACTTGCAATTTCTGTTACTTATTGACCGACTATTAGACATTTTAACTGTGAACACAACTACGGAAATCTACAGAAACAGAATATTTAGTTATTAAAAATTTGCACTTTCAATTACTTGCATAATGGAATTGTATAAATAAATTGAAATGTAAATATTTATATTAAAAACATATGTATTTGGAATAAATTAAATTCAATAACCGCAATTTATTACTGGAAAATATCTGTTTATGAAACAATTTAACGGTAACAGTTTCAATAATACAGACATTTTCATGAGAAGTGGCGGAGTAGATAATTGTTCATATCAATTCATTTGGTATGGCCAGCGTTAGTTAATTAGCTATAAGACTAAAACTATAATTGGTATAAATACTTAACATTAAAATGTATAAAAATGAAATATATTTAAGTATTATATATTTACAAAGTTTAATGAATGTGTGATGTAGTGCCTCAGACATACGTCAACATCTACAGCTACTTTCCTCACTAAATCCCACTCTGAGAGAATAATATAAAATATATATTTTTCACAAAAGATTTCAAACATAATAGTTGGCAAGTTGTCCAAACTACTATATAATGCTATATTGAAGCACTTTTTCACTATATGTTAAACACGAAAATTGACACGTAATGATAATTTGTTGGGATGGTACTTAAGCTAGCAGTGCTCTATCAAAATCCGATAAAAGTTTTAATATTATTGCTGGGCAACACAAAAAGTTGATTTGAAATTATTTTAGAGGAGTTGGATGAATTTCTTAATCTGTCTCTGACATTTACAGTTCATTCAACAGGTTTTAAATTGTTTTATTGGAAGTTTACGCTATGTACGGTCTTGCCAAAGTAAATTACAATACAACTCTAATTAACCAACGTTGAACTCCTCGTTTGGGAGACAATCAGTTTTTTCGGTTCTTTCGTGTCTTCCATATGCCGAAAGATACTTCATAAATAAGTTCGTAAATAAGCGATTGAATTCTGAACGATTTTGGCAGAGTTTATGGCTATAAGACTTCTTGGCTGTCAGTCGTTACGTTTAGTGAAAAGTTAACCATGTCGTTGACAATATATAATATATATGGAATATAATCTGAATATATATTATTTTTTATATATTTATTATTGATTCTAAAAAATGTATAAAGCACTCATACAAAATTACAGGATTCTGCTTAATATCTGAATTGACAAAGACATGTTTGTTGAGTGTAGATTGGCTTACAAAAAAGTGGTACACATTATTAACATTATTATTCAATAAAATTCTGCAATAATTAATATTCTGTAACATGAAAAAGTTTTCATATAATTATAATTTACGTTCTCTAATAAATTATTCTTTTTATTTTGTGATGAGTCTGAAATGAATATGTACATTATTTGTTTAATGAATAGAACAAAGAAACAATAGTACACAAAGATCTATAAAAACCAGTTTTCTTTCCAAGCTATTGAAAAAGCTAACAAAATCTCTTGATTTCAGATCACAGACCTCATTCTGTCCAAAAGAAGTTTAATGGAAATACTGGACTAGTTGCCTGGGAATTACAGCACACTAACAATACAGTTGGGTAGCAGTTTCGCTCAGTATTTCATAGAATCTGCAGTTATCAATGAATAATATTAATACCAAATAATAATAAAGAATTTATACTTTGTAATGTACTTAGAATATGATCTATTTAAGTGTAGTGCAACATATGCACAAATAAAACATGAAGTTCAAGTTCGCATCTCATGTTAGTTGTTAATAATTTGCATATGAAATTATGTTGACATTATAAAGAATTGTTAATTTTACTAAAAATTTGTTGTTCATGCTATCAGCAACAATGCCTTTGCTGGAGGCTAAAAGTGGTATTATCCTTCACATTTATTTAAATTAGACAAGAATTTATTTCCTTTTTCTTGGACGAGATTTATGTGCGCTACTTTTGCTATTATATTGTTGCTGATTTATATTTAAATATACTTTTTTTCATTTTATTTATAATTCCAATTTATGTCTTTTAAATTATTTATTAAGAACATTTTTTTATATATTTTTAATGGACACAATTGCCATACAGGCCCTTGAAATACTACTTAAGGCGCATCAATTATTGACTGTGACACAAAATACTCGAAGGAGGAACATCAATAACAAAATCGAACAATTCAGAGCTGGACAGTGGCAAGGACACAAGGTATGCTCCTAACGCACTGAATTATTTATGCTATTAGACCAAATGCTCCATTGCTTGTTTAAGCTCCACAGGCTTGTGTCCGTTCAATATAAATTGCTTGCTGTAACATTTAATCAACAGTAACAAAAAATTCATCACTTATAGATACTTCTGAAGTATATTTAATTCGAATTCTCCAGTTGCAGTTAAAATCGAGTAAGATACTTTTGTGCTTCAATAGACGTTTATAGGTTTGAAGTGTACTTTAATAGGTAAGTGCTTTATTTTTTGAGTATTTTTTTTTCAGCATTCAAGTATGCTATTTTTTTTGTAGTCCTTTTTAGTAGTCCATAGGCATTTATGAAGTGTAATCTCAGGGCTTGTTTACGCACGAGCTAATTTTTTCCCAAAAATAATCTGTTTTTCTGTGTAAATTATGAGAGATTGACATATACACGTAGAAGAATTTCATGAAAAAAAAATTAAAATAAAGTAAATAATAAATAAAAAATGATTTAAGATATTTACTACAAATTCTTTTAACAAAAACTCTACTGAATTTGTTTGATGTTAGAGGTGTGAAAATGTGATTAATTATTACTTATAAAAATTTCAATTAAAAATTATATTCACGATAACAGAAATTCATTGAATTTTAGAATTAAAATACTTTCTTTAATTTTTATAAGTACTTTTGAATTATTGAGTAATAACCTCATTAACTCCTACGTAGCGTAACTATGCAAAAACATAAGTAAATGTTCATTACCTATTTCGTTGTACTGTCACATGACAGTTAGATGTTACTTTATATATAAATGTTAGAAAGTTCAATAAAATTCCTTTTTCTTAATTTTTTCTGAAGAATAAATTCTCATAGTTACAAAGTATACCCTGACATCAGGTCCACATATAAGTCGAAATTAAAAAATAGTAAAATAAAGTTAGAAGTGACCCAAGAGATAAAAAACCAATTCCAAAAGGTGTTTACGCTATAAGTTTTCAGTAAAAAGTCCATGACACTTCCAATGAAATACTCACACTTATATATTATATAGGTTATATAGATCCAACATGTACCGATTATGTTATATATATAACCTATATATTATATATATTTATATATTAGCTATAAATATTATATAGGTTATATATCATATCTAAGAGAACAATAATAATTTAGTAATAGTGTACATTCCAGGATATGGAAAATAGGAAAGGTTTAAAATCGGTGATATCAAGACAGCAAAATTAGCGTAAGAGAATATCTTCGTAGATAGATGGAAGAACGATATTCACATATTACATATGATATAGATATATGAATCTAAAATAATAAAAAATAGAAACTAGAATAGACAATTGCTTAAGTTGTTTAGGGAACTTTAATAATGTAAAGATAGTATGACCAAAAACAGAAATATGTTTTTAGTATGGGTTCCAGAACATGAAAGACAGAAAGATTACGAAATAACTGATTCTCTCTTGTCGAACGCAGAGAAAATATGTCGTTAAAGTGATCCTGTGTTTTACTATTGAGTCGTATGTTTCAAGAAATGTGAAGAAAAGAAACTTACAGACTATTTGTTTAGTATTGTAAGTCAATAAAAGAATTTGTCATTCTAGCAGTTGGGGAATTTATTATTATATTTTATTATTATTAAAATAATAAGTCTCTTGCTAAAGTCTCTAATAAAGGAAGGGTAATTAAATAGCACGCTAAATTTTTTAACTTGTTAGTTATTAACAAATTAATCATTATTAAGCCGTAAATGTTTTTAAGATTCGTTCAAGCTCACTATTACTTTTAATACGCTATTCATTTCACATTTAATAAATAATATAATATAATATTATAACATAATATTATAATTGACAGATTGCAACAATGATGCTAATATGTCGGCAAGAAACTTAAGCAAGAGACTTTAGCAAGAGACTTTAGCAAGAGACTTTAGCAAGAGACTTTAGCAAGAGACTTTAGCAAGAGACTTTAGGGAGAGACTTGCCTTACTTCGGAGTGACTGAATACACCAATTTTTATTTTTTATTATTATGGTTTTTAATAAATTTTATTTTTTATTTTTTATTTAACTAAAAGCGTCATTTACTACTTGTTCTTTATTAAAGAGACATATTTATATGATGTGAATTTATGGCAAAAGCTACTAGAATTTTTATATACCAGTAAGGTGATAGTACGAAAAACAGTAAGAAAAGCAAAAGTAAGTACAAATTTTAAAATTAATTAGCAAAATATATTAAGTGAAAACAAATACAATTTGAAAGGAACTTTCTTATATAAAATACTTGAAATCTAAAAAGTAATGATATATTAGTAATGTTATATTATTAAATCTCGTTAAACTCGACGCTTGTTTCGCTCAATTTCTATTCTTTTTTCCGACCAAAAAACTATCTCTTAAATTATATATAAAATATTATTTTGGAATTAACCCTCTAGTTCCCAAGTTTTTTTTTTGTTTGAAAACAATTTAACTCCAGTTTTAAAGTAAATAAGCACTATTTGTTTAAAAATAAAGTTTGTAAATAATAATCATTTAATTTAGCATCATATATTTTAAATTTACGAATTTCACAGAATATTAAATGGCTTGTGGTGGAACTGTGTTGATTATTGACTTTATCACAGCAGTTTAATTGTAGGGTGCCTTAAGACATTATTGGCAATAAGAGGGTTAAGCACTTGTCTGGAATATGATGTATTAATATCGCATTTTATTCAATAATTTATTTGCGTTTCATTTGCTACCAAATAAAATTACACACTTTATACATTTTGAACACACCTAAATTATCCATGAAATTGAAAGCAAAACAAAAAGTAAAAACCAAACAAATACAAATAATAGCAAAGAAAAAAAAATTGTTTGCTATGGCGTTTTGACTGTGTGTCAAACGCTTTGGCAATGACACTCAAAAGAAATGACCAATATTAACCATAAAAATGCTTGGCCACACCTGCACTTTGCCCGACGGTATTAATTTATCATTGGCAAAATACCAATACTGCAACAACAACAAGCTCCACCTAGCAACAGCAAAAAAAGACAACAACACAAAAAAACAAAAAAAAAACAAAGAAATAAAACCAAATAACACAACAATAATAAAATTAAGAAATTTGCAAAATATATTCTTCTCTGCGTACTAACCAACATACAACAACAATGTATGCCAATTATCAAATAATACAACACAAGTAACAATAGTAAATATGCAAACACAGTTGGAAGAATAGCAATAAAAGCAATTACAATAAGCACAACAACAAAAAATGGCTAATATGATTACCTCTTTCGCAGTAAAACATGCATAATATATGTATGTGTATATGTGTGTGTAAATTAATATTAATATTTTGTGGGAACAAATACAAATATTAGATGAATATTTACTATTTGTGCAAAAACATGCCAGCCATTCGGTAAGCAATTGTTGTTGCATTTTCATTTGACTTTAATTGTTCATACACTAATAATTGCTATTTATGCTTTTATCCAACACAATTAATGCACTCGGACATTGCTATTGACCAACGCAGCAACCTTAACCTTACTCAAGTGCCTTGCGAACAACACACACATACACACACACACACATTTCGGTTACCAGCAAAGTCTCAAACATTGTCTGCCTCGGTATATGTTGGTATATGAGTTAGCAAATGACCGTGACTACTTGCACACTTTTAATGCAATGTTTTAGATTTCTATGAGTGAACTCATTTCCTATAATACTTAACACCGATAAGAGTTTAATATGAAACGTTAAAGTACTTACTATATAATGTAGCCATTTATGTTTTATATATGTGGTACTCATAAATGAATTAAAATCAGTAAGAAAACTAGTACCGCCATAATCTTAGTATTTTTGTGTAATACTACCGGTGTTTATTGGTAGTAATATACACCCTATAAGTTATATATTTTTGGAAGTAGTCTTAATACGTATATTAATTATTATTATTTCCATACTCCATTAGAAGCTTAAGAAGGATGATTTCTGTCACAAGATTTATATTTTGCATCTCAATGAGAATGCTGGATTCTTGAAAAAACTCGGCCAACTTTTATATAGATGGGTGCACATCGTTGAGTCTTTATATTTTTTATTATATTGCTCAACATAGAAAGAATTCAACAAATGTTTACATGATGTCAACAACATGATCAGATTTTTTAGGCATTTAGGCATTAACTGCGTTGCAGTTGCCGAAAATATGCCTATAACTATAATAGAGAAATGTCAAAATGCGTTGACATCTCATTTACATATAGCAATCAAAACCATCCTAAATGTAAGTTGTATTGAATTCAAAAACTTGACTGAAAATATGTATATATTTCTATTACCTTCACAAAAGCTATAGCTTCCCTAAAAGAGATCAGCTCCACCTAAAAAATACTACAATTATCCGAAAGCCTAATAATATATATAAATTTGTTCAACACTTTCCAGATAACTCTACTGCCAATAGATTGTAATTAATGAATTCAAACATTTAAAGTGTTTAAAGATATCAATATTCATGCGGCTGTATTTAAAATTATCCTATCATTCCAGTCACTGACAAATAAAAAACCTAATTTCAAAGAAGCACAGTCCTCGTGAAGGACTGGTATTTATATATGTATAAGTAATTACTTGACCATGAGTTAACATTCATCACGTTTTTAAAAAAATGTTATTGTAAGAATTATTCAAGTATATATACATATGTATAAATATATGTATAAAAAATTTTGTATGAAAATTATTTTTGACGATTTGACTTAGGATTTGCTAAGATGCATATATATTATATATACCAGATAAAGAGAAGTCAAACTAATTAACTTTACATATAGCTGCAATTTATTCACCAATACAAATTATAATAATCCAAAACTTATAATTTGGATGCAAATTAGTGTAATTAATTATTTAAACACTTAAATTACTATAAAACTTATTTTATTAATTAGTCTTGTGCATATTGTATGGATAAATACCAAGTATTACGTATAATCAGAAATTCTGTTTTATTGCATTTTAATTTATTCGTTTATGTGAATTACGTTCATGTGAATAGATGAGAACCAAACCAAATTACGGGCTGTGCATATCAATTAGACGTTTAAATAAAAATTTTATTAAATTTTGATGTTTTAATTAAACTATTCAAAAATAAAAACGAATTTATTCAAAAAACATAAACAGACATGATGATATAATGTACTAGGGCATAGTTTTAGTTGCTAATTAATCTGTCAACTAACCCCATTTTTTTAATTAAGTTATTGTTGCCAAATTATCAAGCAAAGACTTACAATCGAGCATTATTTATAAATTATTTATATAAGTATCTAAAATAAAAATTCAGTACAAGCGCTTTATCATAAGGCTATAACGTTTATTGGCTTTGTTAATAAAAAAATTGTGGCATTTGCAATAAAGAAGACCCAAAGTTCCACTGCGCATAAATAGAGATAAGACTTCGTTTGGTATATTACGTTCTATCTGGAAATCTTGACATATCGACATGTCATACCCTTCACAGATCCCTTGAAAACATTGCTCATCAAGCAGTCAGATGAAACCCCCAGGGAACTGATCGTCTTGTTGGGACGCCTATAACATGTCAAAGAATAGTCAATGCAAAATTGCAAGCAGCAAATTATTCTTTCAATGATATCAGCTGAGAAACACGCAATAGAATTCAATACAAAAGGATGATGAAACCCTATGCTCCACCGGGAAAAAGGATAATAGATGAAAAAGAAGAAAGATCCAATGCACTGTTTGGTGCTATTCATAAACTGATGCATTGATTGTATTTTCTTTGTTTTTCAAATATAAAAGAAAATCTAAATGCTTACATAAAAAACGTCCGGAATAAACCGATATTATGCTAATATCGTCAAAATGACAGAGAAATAAATATTCGATGCCTATATTATCTTCAGAAATGTTACTGTGGCCTGGACTATTTTATTGTGGGATTTATCGCCGGTATAACAATTTTAGTGGACTAATGGACTATAGCATTTATTTGGGAAATGTAGTATATATAATATGTAGTTCATAAACACTGTTAAATTTTCGGCAATTGCAGTCCAAAAATTATATCTATTCGTGAGATAATAAGATTAGTTAAAATTAACTATATTATTACCTCAAGAATTCATTTGATCAAAGATTAAAAATATTTTGGAATTAGTAATAAAGTTATACTTTATTTAATCATAAAAATATATATGTCTTACTTAATTATAGCAGGAAATGATATTGTGGATATAGTAATTTTGTTGTTTTTTAAAGCATCTATTAAAATGATATAGGAGCTTCGGTACATAAAATACTATTATTCCTTCTTATTTATTTGTTTTATTTATTTATTTATTTTATTTACTTATTTTATTTATTTACTTTATTTATTTATTTTATTTATTTATTTATATAAATATATATATATATAAATATTTATATATTATTTATTTTATATATTTTTATTATTTTTTTATAAGTAAAATATTATTTATTTTACTTAGAAAAATATATAAAACTTGTACAAATATCATGTAATGTAATAGGATTCTTAGGCTTTCAGCTTATTACTGGGCTTAAATTTGTCTTTAATTTTTAAAAATAGAATTTCAAAAGAATAAGTTTATATCGTATTTTATTACTATAATTTCTTATATAGATGAATTGCGAATTAAATACTTTTCATATTTAATAATTATTAGTAATAATTATTAGAAAATATTTGGCAGAGCAATATAACTCGGATACAGTTTCTTTAAAAAGTTAGGTATTAAGCTCTTAAAAAAACTAAATTTTATATTTAAGTACACAATTTCAAAAACTAATTGTTCATTAATGCTAAGCCCACTGATTAGACTATATTGTAAAGGCATCAATGTATTACAAACGCACTTCATCTAATTGGTGAATTCTTACAAAAACAGGAACTCTTAATTAATTTTTATTGTTTTACTTAATTTTTCTTGTAACTTGAAAAAGAATATTAGGTTGAGAAGAAAACAAATCCACATTCTTAAAATTCAAACGTCCGATAAACAGATGCAAGCAATAGAGATACTTTACAAAATTATATTAAAATTACTGTATGTTTTCAGATTTTTGTTTTCAATTTCAGCGAGTGAATTTTTTTATTTATTTTTTTTTTTGGATTAATATTAATAAATCAATTTACTTACATTAACAAACAGAACACTTTGTGTAAAAGCAAAGAACATAAAAGCGAAAAATTTCGATTTAATTACAGCTTAACAGAAAATGCGGAGGAGTAAGTGTTGATCTAAGGTATGATGGATGCATTAAGATTTCGGAATATGAATTTCTACCATCATTGGGGGAATTTGATTGAGCGCTACATTGAAAAGAGACAAGCATAGACACATCTACATCCAATAACGCCAAAAAATTTTTGAACTCATTACCATTAAACAGTGTTATTACTATTATATTAAAAGGGGAATAGTACAATGAGACCTATGAAATCTCTTATGGTATCCTGAAGAGATTCCACTGCGCTTACAAAAGTATTTTAACAATAATTTTAAACCTATAAATATTTTCGATCTGTGAACACTTTATACTAGGTCTGTTTCCTTAACATCGAATGAATAAAATGACAAGATAATTCACTTGAATTCATTTGACAAAATTTGTAGGCTTAAGTATCCTTTAAATTCACCTATAAAAGTTTGTAGCCAACACGACCATGTCCAGTTACGAAAGTAGTGGTTCGAAGTTGGTTTCAAATAAAAAAAAATTAATAATAAAAAAGTTATTTTTAAGTAATTTATTTTATTTGAACTTCTTCCGAATAATCTATTCCATACATGCCTATTTCCGGCTGATTATTATATATGGTTCCATATTTATATTAAATCGTTGAAACAAATTAATATTATTTATTGTATTTGACTACTAAACTCTTTGAATTCACCAAAGTCATTTTCTAACAAAAGTTTTAATTTAAGAAGGATTGTATCAGTGATCTGTCCCTGATAAGGCAAACCTTTAAGGCCTGCTTTAATACAGGTTTTATTTAAATATCAAAAATCTGTTGCTCACGACCGCAAGTTGGACTTGCAGATATATCTAAGATGCCTACAAGCTATTGTGGCTTTAAACTTGTGATTTTCAGCAAACCGAAATTATATTGATTATTGAATATATTGATGGATGTAATTCGAAAACTCTTGCTTGACAGTTGATTTTCTTTAATTACCTTTAAATCTATAAATATTAGCCGTTAAACAAGAAAATAATTTAAAATTTAATATTTAAACTTTTTCTAATTTTATTAAAGAATATAATTTACTCTTAGTATTTCTACAAAAATTTATATATAATACATGAAAAAGAGCTTCAAGGCATTCAATCATAATGCTATTCAAAATTCTAAAGGATAGTAATAATTTTAATACCAATTTAAATATTTTTTTTTAATATATTAGTTTTGCTTTCTTATAAATATTTGATTGACATAACTGCTTGAATGTAATTGTCCACCTTTTATATCAGCTTTTGTGATACTGTATATATCCTGACTTCTGATGCTGTCGAGGTAAAAACATCTGTCCACCTTTTATATCAGCTTTTGTGATACTGTATATATCCTGACTTCTGATGCTGTCGAGGTAGAAACACCTGTCCACCTTTTATATCAGCTTTTGTGATACTGTATATATCCTGACTCCTGATGCTGTCGAGGTAGAAACAGACGTTTACTCACTCACTTTTAAGGTCTTTGTATTTTTCGCATTGACCTTAGGACAATATTTAACGGCTCTTTAATCAGATTAAAATAGATATCGTTAGCATAGTCGAGTTCTTCAAATTTTTCCATAAAATTCCAAAGTATACCACTGTTCTTACCATCTGCGCGGGCATAGAAGATGACATCAATGACAGTCAGAAATAGAACATAAAATAAATATTGATATGAAATTAATTTAACGTTTTTTACCATTAGTCAGTATTTCATGTAAAATAAATGATTTCAAAAATAGCCAGAAAAGAAATTTTATATTTCAAGATATAGTTTTATTACAACTTTATTAAAAAATTTAGTTGGCAGGGAAATATTTTCCATACAACAGAACATGGAGAAGACATAACCGTCTTTCAAAAATCAAGAAGTGATTAATTATAACCTTATAAAATCAATATCTCTAACAATAATCTTATCATCTGCGTATTTAAAACACTTAAGCTATAACGAAATAAATATAACATAAATATGAAAATAAGTTGATGTTGAACAAAGAAACTAAAAATAAATGAATAAATAAAATTATTAAATGAATTAATTTTTTAATAAAAGACACAAAACAACTTCATTATAATAATACATCCTTTTTCACCTTCAAAGTAAGTTCCACCGCTCTATGCACAAAAGTGCTCTATATATTTTTTGTAAATCAATTTTGGTACATCCTTTAAACTCCTATGACCACAATCGACACTAAACTCATTTCTGGAAATAATAGTTTTACTATAGTAACGGGGGAAGAAAAAAATCACATGAGACCAGGTGAGTACGGTGTTTGGTTAATTTCTTTAGTTAAGTTTTTTTAGCAAAAAAGCGATTTGTACGATCGAAAAACACTCAAGAGTATAATTTCAAAAATGTTGCAATGAAGAAATTACGTTCAAATTTTGTTCAGTAACACAGAGCAGAGCCATCCTTTGAGAAAACTGGGCAACGTATTTTACTCTTGTACTCTATATTTTAAATTCCGTATACTTCTTGCTCGGAGTCTACCTTGATCACTAGATGGAACGATCAACTTAAGTTTAAAATATATTAAGATAAGAAGAGATGTCATCCCAAGCACTGGATATATTATGTTCCCCGCATAACATTTCTAATAATAATAGAGTTTAACGATCTTAGTTGCAATTTGCTTCATCCAGTTTTTATATACTAATTTATCGGAATAGACCTGCAATTCTCTATTAAAAATTTTACAGTCACTGCTAATTTTTCTACACTACTATGCAATCTTGTTGACGTTAGTCTCTTTTGTTTAAAAGCTGAATAAACATTGTTGTATAATATATATATGATATATGATTATACTTTACAAAAGTATATTTGAACAATATAAAACCAATTAAAATTAATAATAATTAATTTTCTCATAATTCATATAAAATGGTCTCCGATTCAGTAGAGCGAATATTTTAAAATATAATATTTGACATACGTTTGTAGGGTGAATAAGTTTAAATAAATTACAATTATCATCTATAGACAATGAAATTTTGCTTTCAAATTAATTAACATTTATGTGCCATGACATTTGCTTACATTCACATCCATCAACATACTAGCAGATCTCCGACGTATATGTGTACGTCTATGCGGGGAATATTTGCCAACAGATAAAAAATAACAACAATGAGTCGTCATAAATACATCTTGATTAGATTTGGTTAATATAAAGAGTCGTAAAAATCGAGTACTTAATGGATTGTGCGGTGTCTGTGACTAGTTTTTATTAAAATGATTTATTTTTAAACAGCAATAAAAATAAAGAACTATATAATTAGAATGAATGAAAAATGAAATATAAACATTTTTATTCAACTTATCTTTTACTGAATTCTAAGTGTTGAAGATAATTTCAGACTTAAGATATATATAAGAATATAAGGTATATTTACTTATTACTTTTTTTCTTGTTCCTTAATAAACAATTCAATTATTTAAACCATCAAATTGTTTATGAATTAGTATATTTTTGGGTAAATAATTTAAAATTTTATCACTTATTCAGTTGCTTACTTACTTACTTATTTAAATCAATATGTAGATTTCATTGAGTAGCTAATTAAAATGATAAAGATTTCAGTTCCAATCTGTTTTTCTCTAATTCAGATAGCTATTCGATGATTTTTTGAAATATGAAATTATATTATGATTTAAAAATAAATAAATTTAAAAATATGCAATTTAGTCCGTACGAATCGTGGAGTGACATTAGCATGACTTACTCCGTCTTATGTTTCTTGATTAAGTTCTATACATAAGAAAGAATATATAAATCATGCAACAAATAATGCCCCTACAAACCGAATAGTATTGAAATTTAACAATTAAAAATATAAAATATAATTAATTCAATTATTCTACAGGTGATTTATGATTTTGTTCTAATATAAACACAGCAAGTGAATTTGTTAATAAAACTTTCACAGCAAATTAATAAAGCTCTAGAAAAAAATGCGAACTTACAAGTTAAGTATAGTTTGAGGACAGTTGACTAATAAACGCTGACTCTGAACTTCAAATTTGTGCAGGGCTCGAGTTTAATCTTTGGTACTTGCAGACTTAAAAAATTATTTACGAATAATTAAATTCAAGAATTATTTTCAAGATTACTTATGATGGGTATTGACAATATTCGAAACAGCTGTATGGTCGCCAAAAATTCAATTAATTAAAATAATATAAAAATATGAATTTTTGTTGTTGTAATTCACTACTTTGCAAAATCTCTCTATAAATATTAATTGTAATATTTATAAAATTAACATATAATATATTTTAAGGAAATTCATTATTTTTGCATGAAATTGAAAGCTTATTTACCATAGTTAGAATGATCCGATTTTTGTCAAATATGCACCTCTCTAATTTTATTATACCTCTCTCATATAAGTCCTCGTCCCTATTTGCAAAAAATTGAGACAATCGATTTTCACAAGTCACTCTTAAAGCGAATTTTTCACCAGAAAAATAGTTCGCCATAGACAGGAACAGATGGTAATCACTTTGTGATAAATGTGGACTATAAGGTGGATGCATAAGAACTTGCTGGTAATCACTTGGTGATAGATCTGGACTATAAGGTGGATGCATAACTCACAAATATTATGCAACTGACAAATAAATAAATAATATTATTTAAATAATATTTAATTAATTTTTGTCATATATTAAAAGAGTATAACTAATAAAAGGTAAATAATAAAATTGGATTATATTAAATAAATGGTCTTAAATTAGTGGCCTAATTAATCAATCATTTATTGACTAACTATTTTATCCAAAATCAAAACAATAATTCTGGAAAAAGGAAAAAATGTATTACAAATAGTTACAAATGAGGACATATGCTATATAATAGCTGATCAATCAATCACTCGAGTACAAGATGGATTAACGAAAATTTGAACATTTGTTAAGGAAAATATGTTTTGTCAACAATAACAAAATCGCAACAAATAAAGTCACAGATACACAACATTTCAATATACACATTTTCATTTTCCATAATAATTCCATAATAGATGAAAACATTAATAAGTGTTGCAAAACTGTTTGAAAGGCAACAAAGCTGTCCGTTTTGCTGTGAGAATCACACGATACCTGTAAGTGAGTGTAGATACTAGAAGGAAAACCCATTCGTTATCGCATCTGTCATCTGCTCATTGCGTCATAGAGCGTTTGGCTTCTAGTATGGCCAATGAATAAATGACTGCGGATAGAATACAATGACGATTACGTTAACTGACTAGAATAGCCCCCAAGCAACAGAAATCATTCGTTGGAAAATTAGAATGGCTACGAGAAGACAAAAACCACCAAAGCTCACGGCACACAGCTATGTTTACTTGATTATTTATGAGCCACATACTTTAGTACGGAAGGCTTGAATTGGATAATTTGTTGAGCTTCATTTTATTATGTGGCCAGTAAATTAATTAACATCAAGCCACTTAAATTTGAAGTTAATTAAAATATGGTGCGAGAAAGTACATGTTCACAATTCATCCGTATTTTCCGAGAATAGACGCGTACGAGAACAATGACAGCTTACAATTTGACGAAGTATTTTTTCACCTTCCGGTTTTTAATTTCTACATAATTAGATTATTCAAATGCTAAATGGGAATTACATTTTGACAGTTCTTTTTATATTTTGAAATATGCTAAAGTATGGATTTTTGGTTATTGTATTTAAGAAATAAAAGCAAAAAATATTTGACATGGGATTTACAAAACGTTTCAGGCAAAACTTAGGCACTTATGTTTTTCCTATAGAAGGAAAATTTCAGATAAACACGACACAATACTTATCTAAATAATCTTTCTAAAGTTTAAAGTTGACCCGTACACCAAAATCTATCAATGTAAAACCCATCACTTACTAAGTACGACAATGGCGAATAAAAAAATGATTTTTGAGAAAAATTGGATTTATTAAGAATACAATCATCGTCAGAAATGATATATTCATTCTAACACTGTTCTACATTTCAAATTTTTTTCAAAAACAATTTATCTTTCCATCGATCAACATTACTTCACTGACTTGAACCTCAATAATTGCTTCATGATTGAGGTCAAAACTTATTCCTTGGAGTTCATTAGTTCGGGAAAAAGGTAGTAGTAATTTTAAATGATAAACAGAAGTTAAGAATTCATAAAGCATGAGACATAATCAACCGAATTTAATCATTTAAAAATGCTTTAAATAGCACCCTAAAAATTGTTTAGGTCAAGCTCTGAGATTTTATATTGTAACGAACCAAATGCCAAAAGTATTATCTTTTCGATTTATCTTTTACAATTCGTCAGAAACATATATTCCCTACAGAGTCTCCAAAGTCTTTCCTACTACATTGCAAATACATTGGCATACTTAACACACCCATTTCAAATGCTTTGTTTAGAGGGTACAAAGTAGCACTATTTTTTCTCGGCAAACTTATGGACTTACATGCATCAGTAGCTTAAAATGTTCAAGCAGTAGCAAACTCGAATATTTATATCAATCATTTTAAGTGCCCCAACATTTGCAAAATGCTAGTAGACATTCGAGTTCCTTATTACTTTTATATAAAATAGATGAAACTGCTGCAAGTACATACGATTTACGATGACGATTCTTTGAGTGAAACGTTGGACCCAGAAGTGGTTTGTGCTATGGCATTTCCAAAAGAATTTTCAATTGGTGAATCAAAACTAGCACACAACCCGTCAAGAGACAGCAAAACATTGAACATCAATTATATGAATGTTTGGAAACATTTAAAAAGAGCGGGCTTGGTTCGATGTTTGGGTATTACACACAAAGGAATTTGATTCATAAGATTACCATAAGTAAAATGTTGCTGATAATTAGAGAAGATAAAAGATTATTCCCGTTATGTTTCTATAAGGTACAAATACTTCTATATCATGAACTTATGTTACTTATTTTTGATTGTAGAGAGATGTCTTGAACCCAGAAATGATCCCAACATGTAATCGTTAACTGCTTTCTAGAGCCAAGAAAAAAGTCATATTGATACGTATAAACCCAATATATAAAGTATTTATCCTTCCATTAAGAAGTACTAGTAAGTATTATTATATTATCAATAATTAGTTACAACGGATTTAGCAGCTTTGAATATATTTTGATAGAAAAGTATATAGATGCATAATATTACTGAGGACAATTATTGCAATTTTTTTATTGTTAATTTTTTCATTCATGAGGTTGGAGTTTCATTTGTTATATCTCACCCTCACCCACTACAGAACCTACTGCAGGGAATTAACTTAATAAAATCAGTTTATTTTTTTATGAGTCATTAGTTGATTCTTATATGTACATAGTAAATCTTAGACGCAATTAAAATAGAATTAAAATATATCATAAACTATTCAGGAGAAACCATTCTCGAAATATATTCGGGCCGAAGTAGGCGTATTGTCGATAATTTCATTAAAATAAGTTGTTTGAAAATAGAATTACAAGTTCTTTTTATAAATTTCTCATACTATAGTGAATGTGAATTATATTTCTCCTGACATTGACTGTTACACCATAATGTGGTATTACTTAAAGTAAATAAGAATTACAAATATGTAAAGTATAATGTATATAAGAATTATAATTTTATTTTTTGAATGAAACGTTAATGGTTTTTATATGAATATCAATAACAGATCAAGCAGATCCAATACATCATACAGCCGATTTAATAGAGAAAAACACTCAACAATAAAAAATTAAATATTAAGAAAATAACTAAAGCTATTTATTATTCCTATTATATTCCTTTCAAGTTCTTTTAAGAAGACTTTTAGGTCTTCTAGTTTCGTTGGAGCTTTCTAATAAACATATTTTTAATTATTATATATTTTTGTATGTTGTATATTATAGATCATTTTGTATGTTGTTAAATAACATATGTAATACATATTATTTGTTTTGAGAAACGCTGTTGAGACGCTACAAAATCGAACTATTCTCGAAGTGCATCATTACGTCTGATGAAATATTGATCATATTCGCAAATATCCTTAGCAGTGATCAAAAACAACTTTAAAATTTCGATTGATAACAAACAAAGTTTTGTTGAATATTGGGTGGCATTGAAAGAGAATTGTCTATAACGATTCTCGATTCTCGATTCTGATGCAACGATTAATTCGTTATTCTACTACTCACAACAGAACCGCTTAATTGAAATGATCGAGGAAAAGCAATCAGAATACAAAAATTTCTGATGAATGGGATATAGACATAAATTTAAAGTCAGAAAATATGAATTAAATAATCAAATATGGAAAATTATACTCAAAAAATTATTAAAAGAGCTTTATTATGACACTTTTGGAAATAAATAATATTGAATAAGTACATATAGTATAGTGAAATGTACTGTTGAAATTGAGGTACTTCTTACTATGAAATAATTTAATATAAATAGATTCAATTTGATCACCAATAATTCCCCATCTTTATCAAAAAGAGTATTCATATGTAATATTTACAAAAATTAAATCCATTTATTAATAAGGAATTAATTTACGAATTGTAATCTAAAAAGTTGAAAATTTTGTAATTATAATTGATATTAAAATAGCTACGAAAAAGAGCTATACAATTATATATCTTGCATATATAATTAGAAAAATTATAACTATTATATTTATATGTGCGTAATTAATATATGGATATCTATATGTTGATATTAAAATAAAATCGATCTATAAAATATAAAATGTAGTCTACTTGGTATATTTAAACTTTATTTGTAGGACAATTCAATTTGGTGAAGACTTGCTAAAAATTTAAAAAATTCTGTAGAGCTAAGGAATCTATGGCAAATGAATATAAAGTAAATGTACCCAAAATTTAACTTATTTACTTAGAGAATAGAATTAGGTTAGAAAAACTGAATGTGACCCTTGCGGAAAAGAGATGTAAAAATTTCCCTCCAAGAACTTTTGTTTGATCTTTGAGTAATTTACATTATTAATATATATGTTATAGTGAGTCTTAATGTAAAAATTACTTTTAATATATAATTAAAACAAAATCAATTTTTATAAAATCGATTTAATCTGTTCAAAATGGTCCTCTACTGATTCAGTACTTACTCAGTGACTACAGTATAATCACGTCAAATCTGTGTTTTGGATCGCTGGCAAGAATACCCTTTAGTGAAAGCTTAAGCCTGGCTTAAGCTATTTGAAGCAACCGTTTTGAAAGCTACAGTAGTTTTTTGAAACCGAAGTTGTTTTTTCGAATACATACCTTGTACCTTGTTTAGTATTAATATTGACCCTTCCCTTTAAGGAATCACATTCAGCTTTTATGCTATTTAATTAGGAAATTTTATATAAACATTAAAAAAGAATACTTTGTACTCTTTTATAAACAAAATTTTTATTTAAATGGGAAATAAAAAAATTCTTAAAATTCTTATTATATATTAAAATATCAATAATAACCAAACAAAAATTGATGAAACTCACCGATTGTCATGATGGCGCTGGTGTAACCAATCAATAATGTCCTGCAATTTGGAGTGACGCTCCTCATCGCTATCCTCATCGTCGGCATTATTGTCATAACCGTTTAGATCATCATCGTTAATCATAAAGGTGGGATAGATTTTACCATTGGACATCTTCAACGCACTTCAACACTTCAGCACTTCTCACAGCTTTTAACACACACCACTCCACTTAGTTTGCTTCTGGCAAACACATACATACACCGAAATATATCTCAGATATATAAACAACTTATCTCTTATCACTTGGGCAAGCACATATTCTAGAGCGTATGACCGCACTTTTATGACATCATATCGAAAGCACTTTCAACACACTTGACACTTCTTCTATATACAATAACGAGTATGCGAGTATACGAGTATACGAGTATACGAGCAACAAACGATAACGAAAACACAAACAAAAACAAAAACAAGGAACACAACAATAACAATAACAATATAGCGAGTAAAGAAAGATGCGAGACGAAAGACGTGACACTGACGGCGAGTAAACCGAATTGTATAAACGCGATTAGGTACAATTAAATGATTAATTTAATTAAATTAAATTCTAATTCAAAAAATCCTTAAGTGCACAATTTTTGAAGAAAATTTCGAAAAACAAGAAAATAAATGGAAAAATTTAAATAAAAATTTCGAAAACTTTTGGTTCTTCACCAACCAAATTCGTTGCTAAGAGTTCTGACGCGCGTGTGTCTTGCTTTTGTCCAACCGAAACTGAAAATCTCGCATTTTTTGAAAGCAAGTTTTCAAAACTGAAAACTGCTTGGAAAGAAAATGGAAAATGGAAAATGCGGAATGAAAACACCGAACTACGACAAAGTGTCTCGGCGAAGCACAGATAAATTAGAAGGAAAACCATTTGTGAGTGTTGTTGCCTCCGTTTCCATTTCTTCTATTTTTTTATGGATTTTCTTTTTTTTTTTTGTGTTTGGTTTTATTTTTATTTTTATTTTTTTAATATCAATTTTCTTTTTATTTTCATTTTGACGAAAAGCTGAAGCAGCACAATTTTGTGGAAAACACTTCTAGGTTGTTTGTTGGGAATATAAATATAAAAATATATTTAACAAAAAAAAAAAAAATAAATTTGGTTTATGCTGTTGTAAGTCTTAAAATAACACTAAATAAACATATATAAATAAATAGAGTAAATAATAATATACAATATGAGCTTTTAGATTTTAGTGTTCGATTCAGTTCCGTACGGCGCTACAAGGGGTCGCCCATGCGATTTGCTGGAAGTTGAAATTGACTTACTTTGTATTTTCGGTCGGCGTATTCAAGGTTAATAGACGAGCAAGGTCGTTCCGTGAGACCCGTAAATATCTTTGATTTTTACAAAAGAAATCTTTCACAATATTTTTATATCAGACAATGATTTTTTTTTAGCAAATAATGAAACGTGTGGAATAAATTGAGAAGTCTGCTATATAAACACTATTTCACATAATATAATATTTAAAAAAATGAGTTATTAATAAATTTTTTTTAGTAAATGTTAATTTTTTTTTGTTTAATTTTTAAAATTAACACAAAACATTACCAGAAATATTTTAAATATCACTTATTTTAAATTTAATTAAAATTATTTTTAATATTTTAAAACAAAATTTATTTAAATATTGTGTATTTAAAAATTTTATGTTATGCAAAATATTAAATAAGACTTTAAATATTTTTAAAAATTCTAATATATATTTTTAAAACTTCTTTACACATTAATCTTTGCTTTTATTTTTAAAATGAATACAAAACAACACCAGAAATATTTTAAATATCACTTACTTTGAAATTGTTTTTAAAATTTAAAAAAAATTTTAATAAAATTATTTTTAAAATTTTAAAATAAAATTTAATAAAATATTGTGTATTTAAAAAGGTTTATATTATGCAAAATATTTAATAAGATTTTAAGTATTTTCGAAAATTCTTTATTTTCTTAAAACTTCTAAAATTAAAAAAAAATTTCACATTAATTTTTGGCAAAAATATTTTACGCAAAATTATTTTCAAAATTTAAAAAAAATTATAATCAGTATTGTGTCAAAAAAAAACTCTATATAATACTTTATAATAAAATATTTTATAATAATAAATTGAGAAATCTGCTATATAAACACTATTATACATAATATAACATTTTAAAAAATGAAATCGATATTTTTTAATAAATACTAATTTATTTATTGCCAAAAATATTTTGAACATTATTTATCTTTTTAAAATTTAAAAAAAAAATCTACTTAAATATTCTGTGTCTTGAAATTGTATATAACACAAAATAAAATTTAGCACTACATTCATATATAATATTTAATAAAATTCTAAATATTTTTGAAACATATTAAAGTTTTTTTAAAACTTCTAAAATTAAAAAAAATTATGCATTCAGTTTTGTTTTAATTTTTAAAACTAACACAAAGCAATGACAGAAATATTTTAATATATCTCTTACTTTTAAATTATTTTTAAAATTTGAAAAAAAAATTTATTTAAGTATTGTAGGTATATCTAAAAATTTAAAAAAAGATAAAATTTAATACTAAATTATTTTATAATATTTAATAAAATTCTGAATATTTTTTAAAAAAATTAGTATTTGTTTTTAAACTTCTATCAGAGATGTCAATAATATAAGAAACTAAAATTTTTTAAAATCAATTATAACGAAATTTTTTAGGTTTTGAAATTTAAATAGGTTTATAGGATTGATAGGATATTGATAACCTATTTTCTGGTTACAAACAGAAAAACAAAATATATACTTAGGAGCTATGAAAGCTGTGTGTATCTCGTCCAAGGCAGCTCGCGGATGTAGACGAATTGTCATTTTATTAGGCAATATTATTTTATCAGAGATAACTCTGATTTGACTTACAGTCATGAGAGTACACATACACATAAAATTTTGCGATTAGTAAAAAAGATTTAATAACATTTCTTCAACACCAAGACGTCAGGAACAACATTGCTTACATTCGCCAAATCCATAACCTTTAAGGTAATTCATAAAATTATTTCTTCATTCTTTCAACTTCACTTTTTTACCTACCAAATTTAAAGTATTTATAATCAATTTAACTCCCATGAAACACTGAACTATACCACAATATGCAGCTAGACTAAGCCTACCCCAACATGGTTTCTATACATTATGTTCGCCGATACTCCAGGAAGAGATACAATACATTTATTGTGTATATAACCAGCCTTAAGCATAAATGATTTTGATTTCTCAACTCACTTCAGAACTTAGAATTCAACGAAATACTTGCGTTTATAAACGCAACCGGCTATTATTTTGTCTGCACAAGTGACCTAAATAAAATTAGATATAACCCCTAATATTGTCAATATTGTTTGTTACAAAACGAGATTGGAAAAAATGCTTTGACAAATGACTCGAACACATGCAAAAATGTATTAACCATAAAGGAGAATACTTCGAGAACAAACTAAATTAGTTTTCAAAGACAACTTAGTATTTTCTCATTATTTGGCTCAAAATAAAATTAGTGACCCTCATATTGTGCTCTTATAATCTATGCCCGAAATAAAAACATAGGCTTGAAATATTGAATAGAAGATATAGTGAGACTATAATTTCTGTGTATTTAGGTTCTTGCTTTTTTACCACTATCCAACTGGAAATCGTTGGTGTATATATCTATATCCCTCACGATATAAACAGCTCTATTTCCCATATTTTCTTTCCAAGAAAATAGAAAGAAAATTATTATCTAAGTGTTTGGACCATTCTTTGACCCAAAGATGATTGTTTGTTATAGTTTGTAGTGATGCTCTAACCTTTAAAATTTGATCCTGTAATATATAGCTCAAGCAACTAATATATATATCTTATGGCTACTTAACGCCACAAGTGTTTCTTAAAAGAGGGTCTTTCAATATCACAAGCATCTCCAAAAAAACAAAAAATGTCATATGATGATTTTTATTCCACTAATTATAACCAAAAGAATATATTTTTCAAATAAGCTTAAAACATTTACTTTTTAATTCTAATCAGTGCTTTATAAAAAATATTAATACATATATATATATCTTTAAAGTAATTAAAAATTTTTACCACAGAATATTATATATGCATAAATTGATTAAGATTTTAGAATCAATTTAAAAATGTGTACTGATCTTATGACTCGTCTAATCTAAATTTAATATTTTAATTTAGATGAAATTATTATAAAGTTTTTGTGACGCAAGATTAGAAAAATTTTATTAAGTAATCCGAATTTCGATATTTGCCAAAATTTTAAGTATCAAAAATTATTTGACGTAATCCCAATAAATATCAATATTTTTGAATTAAACACACTTAATTTTTATTTATACTTGATCTACTCAGTACAAATTTATTTAAAACTGTAAGGTTTTAATATATTAATATGTATGTGTTAGCATTTATATATATCGGGTGTTTCTTTAGCTGCATGAGATCTTAAAGTGATAATACAAAACAGAAATATTCTTGAATTTATTTTTATAATAATCTGTTAGATAATTTAATTGGATTTATTTTTTGTATATGATTTCCGGCATATATCCGCCGTGACTGCCAGTTACATGGTCCATTTGACCAGTCAAATTTATGACTATTTATTGCAATAAATGTGACCGTAACATTGGATTCTAATGCGTCAAGAGTTACTAGTACGTTTGTTGTCGGCATAAGCCAATGACTTAGCATAGAACCATCGCCATAAAAAGTAGTCGAGAAGCGTTAAATCGAACGAACGATTTAGCCAGTGTCCACGCAGCTAAAAAGACACCCTTTAATATTTAATATCTTCTTATTATTAGATTACTTTTGGTTATTACTTGAAACTAAATAAATTTATATATGCATATATATCCACCTGAGGTCAGAGTGGCAGTCTGATCACTAAAGTTCACTTGAGCATAAATAAAAAACCCTTTGTAGATAAATATAACTTAATAAAAATGAGTTTAATTACTACTCAGAAGAACACAAAAAAATTTTTACTGCCATTGCCTGAGATAACTATATAGTATTTATGTAATTATGTTACTTAAACGAATTTATTTATATTTGCTTTCATCCGCCAATCTTTCGTCACAGAAGGTTGAATTATTGTAAAAGGTTGAAACGCTTGTGTCGTCCACAAATAGACTTTTTATGCTCTCTTCGGTGAGTGACAAACATACTATATGCAGGACATAAAACATTAGTCCAATTATGTTTTCTTGAGATGCACATGCTTCCTCTACATGGAAGCAGATTGTAGAAAAGTGTCTTAAACCAAGAAATGATCCCAACAATATAGAACAATTTAATCATTAACTGCTTTCTAGAATCAAGAAAAAAAGTCATCTTGATACGTATAAACCCAATTTATAAAGTATTTATCCTTCCATTAAGAAGTACTAGTAAGTATTATTATATTATTAAGAATTAGTTACAACGGATTTAGCAGCTTTGAATATATTTTGATAGAAAAGTATATAGATGCACAATATTACTGAGGACAATTATTGCAATTTTTTTATTGTTAATTTTTTCATTCATGAGGTTAAAGTTTCATTTGTTATATCTCACCCTCACCCACTACAGAACCTACTGCAGGGAATTAACTTAATAAAATCAGTTTATTTTTTTATGAAAGTTATTAGTTGATTCTTATATGTACATTGTAAATTTGAATTTAAAGGCAAATGCAGTAAAAATGGAATTAAAATATATCATAAACTATTCAGGAGAAACCATTCTCGAAATATATTCGGGGCGAAGTAGGCGTATTGTCGATAATTGTATTAAAATAACTTATTTCAAAATAGAATTACAAGTTCCTTTTATAAATTTCTCTTACTATAGTGAATGTGAATTATATTTCCCCTGGCATCGACTGTTACACCATAATGTGGTATTACTTAAAGTAAATAAGAATTATAAATATGTAAAGTATAATGTGTATAAGAATTATAATTTAATTTTTTGAATGAAACGTTAATGGTTTTTATATGAATATCAATAACAGATCAAGCAGATCCAATACATCATACAGCCAATTTAATAGAGAAAAACATTCAACAATAAAAAATTAAATATTAAGAAAATAACTAAAGCTATTTATTATTCCTATTATATTCCTTTCAAGTTCTTTTAAGAAGACTTTTAGGTCTTCTAGTTTCGTTGGAGCTTTCTAATAAACATATTTCTAATTATTATATATTTTTGTATGTTGTATATTATAGATCATTTTGTATGTTGTTAAATAATATATGTAATACATATTATTTGTTTTGAGAAACGCTGTTGAGACGTTACAAAATCGAACTATTCTCGAAGTGCATCATTACGTCCGATGAAATATTGATCATATTCGCAAATATCCTTAGCAGTGATCAAAAACGACTTTAAAGTCTCAATTGATTATAAACAAAGTTGTGTTGAATATTGGGTGGCATTGAAAGAGAATTGTCTATAACGAATTGCTCGATTCTGATGCAACGATTAATTCGTTATTCTACTACTCACAACACGACCGCTTAATTGAAATAATCGAGGAAAAGTAATCAGAATACAAAAATTCCTGATGCATGAGATATAGACATAAATTTGAAATCAGAAAATATGAATTGAAAAATCAAATATTGAAAATTAAACTCAAAAAATTATTAAAAGAGCTTTATTATGACACTTTTGGAAATAAATAATATTGAATAAGTACATATAGTATAGTGAAATGTACTGTTGAAATTGAGGTACTTTTTACTATGAAATAATTTAATATAAATAGATTCAATTTGATCACCAATAATTCCCCATCTTTATCAAAAAGAGTATTCATATGTAATATTTACAAAAATTAAATCCATTTATTAATAAAGAATTAATTTACGAATTGCAATCTAAAAAGTTGAAAATTTTGTAATTATAATTGATATTAAAATAACTACGAAAAAGAGCTATGGAATTATATATCTTGCATATATAATCAGAAAAATTATAACTATTATATTTATATGTGCGTTATTAATATATGGATATCTACATATTTATATTAAAATAAAATCGATCTATAAACTATAAAATGTAGTGTTCTTGGTGTATTTCGACTTTATTTGTAGGACAATTCAATTTGGTGAAGACTTGCTAAAAATTTAAAAAATTCTGTAGAGCTAAGGAATCTAAGGCAAATGAATATAAAATAGCTGTACACAAAACATATATATTATATACTAACCTTTGCGGAAAAGAGATATAATGTTGTGTAATAAATCTATTTTTTGATTTTTTGGAATTGGTTTAAGTCACTCTTGGTATTTAGATTTTGAATTTATGAAGTAAATATTTTATAAAGAAGTTTTACATATGTTTCGATTATCAGTGGTCTTGAAAATAATTCTTGTGTTTAATTATTCGTAAATAATTTTTTGACACTACAAGTACTAGGAATCGAACACGTGTCCCCCCAAATTTGACGCTGAGAGTCAGCGCTCCTTAACCAACTGCCCAAAGCCGTACTTGACTTGTATGTTCCCACTTTTTTCTAGAGTTTTGTTAATTTGCTGTGAAAGTTTATTAACAAATTCACTTGTGTTTATATTAGAACGAAATCATAAACCAGCTGTAAAATAATTGACTTATTTAATTATGTTTTATAATTTTAATTGTTAAATTACAATATTTTAAATAAATATTTTATTTATATGATACCTAGGCTCAAAATTTTTTACATACCACAATCATAAGTAAAAAATATACACAAAAAAAATAAAATATGTAAATATGAACAATCAATCAAGAAATAATTAATTTATCAAATGTGCGGATTTTTATATTAAAAATTATTTGTTATAAACATAAAAATATTTTTTTTTTTTGATTGTACTAAAATTAATACATGCCCACTAAAGAATGTATATACAATGACTTACCTTTGTTTAAAATATGTAATATAAACAGCAGCAGAGATAGTTGCGTTGCTGCTAAATAAATAATGTACATGTATGTGTAGGTATAGATATATGTATGTAGGGATAAGTGAGAAGAATAATGACAAGCAATCGATGTTTGTTTGTGGGATCATTAACGCTTCGGGTGAGCAAATGTTACACAACTTTTAATGAAAATTTATGTGCGTATGTACATAATTATTATTTTCGTTAAAAATAAATCAAAAGATTTAAATAAATATTTACATAAATATGTATAATCAACACACTTTTCGGAAAACAACTAAAGAAAAACAATTAACAATGATGCATTGATTGATTCAACATGGCGTCAAGGTGTTTGGTTTACATTGCAAAATTTCCAGTTAAGGTAAGTTAATTACTTTGTATATTGTATTTATGCATAAAATTTTTGCTTTTATTATTTATTATTTAATTTCGTGAATTTTAATGCAAATAACAAAATAAATAAGTGTTGCACTTTCTTCTGCTAATACCAATTAAAACACCAGCTTTCGTACATTGTTTTAATCCCGACACGCAACGACTGACAGGCCTTCGTCCGTTCGTATTTATTTCCTCTGCTTCGTAAGCCCGCCATTGTTTGTGGAACACGAATTGATTGCAATTCCACACACACACACATTAACAATGCAATGCAATACACTAACACATTTCTTCACAGAATATAATAACAACTGATACAAACTCAATAAAGCATCCCGCGACTTAACATTGTGATTTTTTTTTTTAATTCAATGCCGATCTGTGTCGGTGTTTCGATATCAGTTTTCGTTTTAACGTACGATTTTTAACATAGGACATATTAACATACGACATGTTAACAACATAGAACATAGGACATACAGACTCACTCTACAGAAATGTTCAAGTTTTACTGTAAAAAATTTAATTTCATACGCCCAACTTTAGGATTTATTTTGTTATTTTTGTATTTAAATGGTTTTATTTTAACATTGAATACGGTTTAACAGAAGCATCCTATAGAAATTTTCGAGACAGTGAATGTTGATTTTACAAATAAAAACATACAATACTTTCCTATTTCGATCCAAGGTACTTAGATACCATATGCCAACACTGCAAAATATCTTGGCATAACCTTGGACGCAAAAAAGATGAACTTGATATGAAGTTACGAAAAATGGAATGGCTGATCGACCGCAAATTCACACTATCTTTGCAAAACAAGATTTTACTATATAATCAAATTTTAAAACCTGTATGATCGTATGGCGCTGAATTATGGGGGAGAGCTAGCCAAAGTAACGTCGAAATAATCCAACGTTTCCAAAACAAGGTTCTACGGAACATTTTAAAAGCGCCATGGTACATTAGGAATAGTGATCTAAAATTGTCCACAGTTGCTGAAGAAATAAAAACGAGCGCAAAATATCACAAACTGAGGTTACAGAAACATGTAAACACAGAATCACACCGATCAGTAGTATGTTGTCACCAGTTAGTGATCAAGTCATTGGTCATCTGTTCCTTTAACCAAAGATACAAACGTGCGTCTATCGCGTTTTCCACCAATACATTTTAGTAAGAGTGATTCTTTGAAAGAACTTATTTACCAAAAGGTCTTTAATTTTTTAACTGCAAAGTAGTACTAAGCTATCAAGACTCTAAGCACTAGTGTAATACATTATTTGGATTTTTTCGTACCAATGGTTATTCGAATAAAATAGTTTAGGTTTTTCAAAACTAAACTGAGTATATAAATAAATGATATAAACCTTTATATGGTACAAATTTGATAAAAAATTAATTTGGATTACAATTATATATCTAATGACATAATTATATATTAGGTCATTTTATATGTGTATTGTTTCTAAAACCTAATATGGAATAAAACTTTGGTTTCAAAAGAGAGTTAATAGTTTTTTTGTGGTAAGTGAAAAATATAAATAGCCACAGTATGAGCCTCTGATCCTCTGTTTTCAGTATAGAACAGAGGATCAGCACTTAGAAGTCGTGGTGTAGGGGTAAAAGAGGCTGTCATTTTTCTTCAACAAACCGTATCAAAAAGGTATTTTCCTGTCATCCATATGCAGGCGACAGATAGCATACTCTGTTTTAGATATTGTTCTATTACTTATGTGTAAAATGTATAAGTTAAATATTGTAATAAAACCCAATAGTGAAAGCAAAACCAAGTCAAGTGCTAGTCAGTTGCACTTACGTACCAATTTTAAATAACCTTCCGAAGAGAGTTTTGTTAAGTTATGGTACTATTTTAATATTTTTTATAGTTTTTATGATATTTACCATAAATGAGGCATATTTATATCAATCTAGAATTTTATCACCCTACACACAAAAAACAAATTCGGTGTTATTATCCTTCCATTAACAGTTTTCAGCACCTTAAACTGTAATTAAATGATTATTATATATTGGTTAAACTGCAATAATGTTTTAAAAATAAATATTTTAAATATTTTCAATATATCTATTTCCTATTTCTTTAATGACATCATTAGAATAATAGGATCCTTAAGCTCAGCTACATATTTCACTTAATAGTCGTACTTGTTGTGCTTTGAGTCATATTCTGATAATCACGGATATGTGGGTCTTATTTGCATTTTTAGTAGATTTTCTCACGCATTGCTTATTAGTGTATGTACACGATATATGACAGCATAAAATTCCACTGAATTTACCAAAATTTGTTATTATTCTTGAATGAACGTATGTATTAATCGTATATGTACTTACTTTTTAAATAAATTATGTATACCATTAATTTTTTAAGCTTTATAAACTTTATAAAAATTTTTTTAATTGATTTAATTTGAGCATTTTATCAGTTTTATTTTAGCATTAATATTACAGTCTTGAATAATTAATTAATTATTTTTAATTAAAAATTACAAGAAATCTTAAATCTACATAAATTTAAAAGTCATTGGAAATCAATGTGATTGAATTTAATATATATAATATGTGTATGTACACACTTAATTTAAATCAAAGCCGCATTTAAGTAGACAAAACATATTAGGCTTTTCGATAGGTTTAACTTCCGAACTATAACTTTTTTAATTAATATTAAAAAGTATAAATTAAATTATTAAATCATATATTAGTCTTCCCTAATAAGGGAAGAAAATCTTCGAAAGATTGCCACATAATAAATGCAAAAAATACAACCTGAAATCTAAAAAGACACTTAATCTGATTCTAACATTACCCAGTCACAGTTAATTACAGTAAATAGTTTGTAGTTATATAGACTATATATGTATGTTAAATATGAGATATATGTAGTCATATTTAGCAGTTCATACCAATATTATATCCCACCACTAATCGCAAATTCTCTACTTACGTCGCAATATGGGAGGATCGCGAAAGACCAATATAATTCCTAATAAGTCCCTTGAGATTAATAAAGATAACTCAGATCTTGAAATTAAGATCATGAACACATGAAATTAATAAGGATCAAACATAGCAATTATGAAAATACATTTTTCATTTGCACCTGACATAATGAACATATGTATGTGGTATACCACTTTCTTTGAAATTACTCTCCTTGGGTGTTTGTATAAGATTAGTTTCAGTTGAGATAGCTGAGAGTAACGAGTATCTTAAAAATGCAAACCAAAGGTGATACCTTGAAAATATAAACAAAGTAATTATATACCGCCTACAACCAAAATAGAACAAAGGTTTAGATCACTTCTCCATATTCGATGTAATTGCTCTGATAAAACGATGATATTGTCTAATAAACTTATAAGCTGGCCTGATCACTCTTAATTTTTAAAATATATATGCCTATACCGTTATCTTAATAACAGAAAAAAAAATTTTTTTTTATTTGAGTGAGGGTTTCCTTACGGGAATACATAACTTACCATGTGTTCTGATGGGACGGACAGACGGTGTAAATTATATACCGCATTAAAAATTATTAAAAATAGTTAAGAAATGAGAAGGCATAGAGGTAGACCGTGTCTCCGATAGAATGATCAAGTTGAGGGAGCACTAACCGTACTCGATGTACGGCACTGGAGAAGGCAAGCACGCAGCAGAGGCGCCTTGAGAGACATATTTCGTCCAGCCGAAACTCGGTAACGAGTTGTTATGGCCAAAAAGGTAAATAATAAAAATATATTAATATCATATATAGAATAATTTATCTTTCTGTGAGTAGTACCCGACACATCGTTAATCTATTTAGATTAATATGGTAAATCAGAAGAAATTAATTCAAGAGATTAGTACTTAATACAACGGTACTTATTGACATTAACAACGGTTATTAATGATATCTTAATAAATATAACACAATTACCTCAAACCTCAGGTATTAGTTCTATACCTGATTCCAACTATTTTGGAGAACTCACATTTTCATCAAACAAAAGGCATTGAATCACAACTTATGAAATTTATTTTTGTTTCTCATCCGAACACTGAATTAGGATTGGATAACAAGCTCAAATTATATAATTGTAGCCTAAAACGTATTTGAAGTTAAAGACCAAGATTATGAGAGATTGTAGCAATTATAAATATACTATAATTCAACCATTCAAACGCAAAACAGTACGCATAATCACAAGTTTATCGTAGTATATTACTAACAGGTAATTATAAAAAAGGCTTCAAGACTCAACAATTAAAGCAGAAAAATCGTAAATTATAATGAAAATATACCTCAGTTTCGATGAAGATTTTTTCATTGGAGCCAAATCTGTTTCCCTGAAACATTTTTCCTATCAGGCCTGCAAACTGATAGTAAACGCGGGGTGTAGCCAAAGCTGGCGAATAAGATGGGTATGGTGAATGCGAAATCAATTCAAGAAGTAATGAATGCGAATTGATGGATGCATGCCCATGATTTGTGACAGGGCATATTTTCTTAGTGAAAAATATTTCTTCTTCATTTGGGGCACTTGTTTCAAAATTTTCTCCATCAAACCTGACATTTTTTCCATGTAACGATCGTTATTGATAGACTAGACTTTTTTAAGGTAATCAGTTTCTTTATTTCATAAAAATTTGTATTTTATAAATATAAATATAATTATATATATTATAACATATAATATGATAATTATAAAACATAATTTTATAAAATGTATGTGGTTATTTTATTGTTGGCATCATATCCATTCAAATCTAATTATTTAATTATATCGAATGTGATATATGACTGAGAAAAATGTATTATGCAAGTTAACTAATATTTGTTAGCTTCTCAAAAATTGGTATTTTAAACAGATCATTTCATCACAATTAATTTTATAGGTCACAGTAGTGTTACTTACTCTGTCAATCAGGCTGCTCTTAAAGCTCTTTATTCTTTGACTTTCATGTCGAAACAGGTCCTTAATTGTTATGAGCTACTACAGTTACTTGCAGCTCGGAATAAGGTTTGTCTTTACTGGGTTCCGGGTCACAAAGAAGTTTTGGGATGAACAAACAAGCTGATGAGCTAGCCAGAACTGCATCAAAAATGGTTTTTATAGGCCCTCAACCCTTTTATTAGTTAAACTGGGTCAGTCCAAAATAAATAATCAAGGAGAGGGAGAATCATATGGTGTACCGGAAGAACTTCCCAGGACTCAAAGAAAGCAAACAACTGATCAAACCGTACTTCTACAAAAACATTCTAATTGAAGGTGGCAAACGTGTTTCTTTATGGGCCATTATGTTTTGAAAAATCATCTACATAAACTTCGATTATCTGTTAATTCGGAATGCAGATTATGCCTCGAAGAGCAGAAGACAACTATGCATATTCAATGTCAGTGTTCAGCTTTATGACTCAGGGTGGAGATTAAAACGTATAATACCCTTTGACCTCACTAAATAATAAAACCTTTACGTAAATATTTAGGATTTAATGAACTAAAAACGCTTATTAGTCTTAAGTATATTTAACTATTATCCAACTTTAACAACACACAGAAGAAACTAGTTTCATATAGAATTTCTGTCACCAGGAGAGATTAAGCGCCCTTCTCCAGTTTTAGTTCTGGTCTTTGTTTAAAGTGCTTTATGTAGTCAATAGTGCAATTGGCCTTCTGGCCGCAGTACCGCCTGCTGGGCGATTTCACATCAATAATTTTTAATAATAATAATAAAATGGGTCACAGTGTATTATTGTACCTCCTAACATTTTAGCTTACACCGAACATTGGTTTGAACTTGATTTTTTGACTTTATTAAAATATCTAAAATCTCAGTGATTTAAAAATTCATTTTTGTACTTTAAGTCGATAAAACATTATTACTTTAATATTTGCATTAATTAATTATTAATTAAATTTTTCGCAAAAGTTTTAGAAAAAGTGTTGAAATAATTTTCTTTTTATTTTATTTAATGTATTTATTATTTATTTATAATATTTATATTCTTTTCAAAAATTAATAATATGAAATTTTTGAAATTTTGCGCCAAATGTTATATTATAAAAAAAATTATGTTTATCTGATAATAAATTAAATTTTCTCGAAATCGTTGATTCCTAAATGACGCCATTGCATTAATAACACACCCACCACATTCACCACTTATTAAAATAATATATCAAGAAAATATCTACATGTATAATTAGTCCAAATAAAAATATCTTTTTTTAAAGTTTGTGAACTAATAAAAACCTATCGATTTAACTGTGAATTTCTATGCTAAAAATATCACTCATACGCAATGACGGCCACATCAAATAAGTTTCGACTGTATATTGTCTTTTAACTGCTAAATTCAAATAAATTTTTTTTGTGCTTTTTAATTTTCTTATAATAAATATTTGTTTTATTTAAGTTCGTGTACATTTCATTTAGAAATTTCTCATAAAATCTCAATCAAAAAGTCATCAGAAATTCATTAATAAAGAATTCGAAAAAGTATAATAAACAATATTTCAATAATAAATACATTTGTAAACATTTAAAAAATCTCATTGATTTGACAATAAATTCCACTTACATTTCGTGTAAATATATACATAGATGTATGTGTATATATTATAAGTAAGTATATATTTTAACACTTAAATGTAACTAATTAGCATGTTTAAAATGCGTTAAAGTATTACTACTAATGCCATTCGAATAGAATATGAGCCACCATCAAATAGGCGGTGATAATGGTAATTTGACCCAACATCATGGGAAAAACAATTCTGAAATTAATAAAAATGGTTTGTTAACATTTAGTATAATTTATATATTTAAAATTCATACTTTAAATATCTAGTGAAGGAAATTTTGTAACCATGTTGTTCAGCTATACCGGCAGATATAACGTTCGATGATGCACCATACAGTGTGCCATTTCCTGTATAAATAAAAATAATTATTTTAGTATTGTGGAATATAAATATAAAATGATTATAGCATTAATATTATTTTTTTTAATTAAAGTCAATTGTTATCACGTACTATATAGTATACCAATACATTTTTTTTACCTTGTTTAAAACAAATCTTTTTTTTTGTGTTCTAATTTAAAAAATGCGTTAAAAGAAAACCCTTTTGTTTCATCAACTTAGAACTGACTTAAAAACTAACAAGAAAAAAAAAAAAAAATAATATATACACAATAAATAACATTTGACAAATTAATAAATAATAAAGCAAAACAAATTGTGTTAAAATTAAATTAAAAATAAAAATTTGAGGTTAAAAGTTTAGAACAGATGATTAAATATTACAAACAAACAAAGATATCAAAAAAAAAAATAATAATAATAATACAAAAAATATTTGTAATATAAATACTTTTCAAAATATATTAAAATTTTAATACAAATTAATAAGTATTCTTATTGCCATATAAAAAAAATGTAATTAAAAATAAAAATTTAGGATTAAGAATTTAGAAAGAATGATTAAATATTGCAAATAAAAAAAGATATTAAAAAAAAATATAATAAAAATAATATTTGTATCCTTATTGCCATTTAAAAAAAAAATATAATTAAAAATAAAAATATAGGATTAAGAATTTAGAAAGAATAATTAAATATTACAAATAAAAAAAATATAAAAAAAAATATAAAAACAAAATATAATAAAAATAATATTTGTATTCTTATTGCCATTTAAAAAAAAAATTAAATTAAAAATAAAAATTTTGGATAAGGATTTTAGAAAGAATAATTAAATATTGCAAATAAAAAAATATATAAAAAAGAAATATAATAAAAATAATATTTGTATCCTTACTGCCATTTAAAAAAAAAAAATTAAATTAAAAATAAAAATTTAAGATTAAGAATTTAAAAAGAATAATTAAATATTGCAAATAAAAAATGATATAAAAAAAAATATAATAAAAATAATATTTGTAATTTGTAAACAAATTAAATTAAAAATAAAAATTTATGATTAAGCATTTAGAAGGAATAATTAAATATTGCAAATAAAAAAAGATATAAAAAAAAATATAATAAAAATAATATTTGTATTATAAATATTTTTTAAAATATATTAAAATTTTAACACAAATTAATAAATATTCTTATTGCTATTTTAAACGTTAAATAACGGACCATAAGCCAAGTAGAAATACAATTTTTTATTAATATTATAAATAAATTAATGTATGCAGTAATTCACAGACAAATGTGTTTATAAATATGTCCGATATTTTGCGCAACTGTCCAAGAAATTCATTAAACCCAGAAAAATATTTTGTTTTTAAACAAATTTAAGCCACATTTAAGAGTAAAAATTGAATTCATCGGAAAACAATATCCGTGAATTACGTATACATTTAAATATTTTCTTTACCTCCTAAACACGGTCCAAAAGCCAAAGCCCAGACGAGTGGATGTAGTGGCAAACCTAATGATTCTTTGGCCACTAAAGATATAACCACTTTCACCATCATTGCTGTCACGGGTATGCTATCCAATATAGCTGATGCCAAAGCAGAAATCCACAATATTATAAATATCGCCATAGCCAAACGATGGCGCTTATCGACAATTAAAATTATATTTTCAGTCACTTCACCAATCCAAGCAAACAAACCCAAACGTTCGACACATTCCATCATAACAAACATGGCCGCAAAAAACAATAAAGTTGTCCATTCAATACGATGCATCAGATGATCCATATCATCACGATTAAGCACTATAAGTAGCGCTATGACACCTAACAGTGCTACCCAACCAAGCGGTAAAGTACGTAATTGTGGCACAGATTGTATAAAAAAACAAATTATAACAAAAACCAATGCTATTGTTGCTTGTATAAGGAGAGTTTTGTTTTTTATTGGATACTGTAATTAGAAAAATTAATATATTTCTGAAATGTGAACATCAGTTAAATTTACTTTCAACTTCAGATCCTCTAATGTGTGCACGTATTCATCCGAAGAGCCAACGCCACGTAGTTTGCGCCTCAAAGTATGTTTCAATATTTTGACTTTCTTAAACAAAGTCTCACGCACTAAATCAGCGTCTTTCGAAAAGGATGATATTGCGTTTGCCGCACGTTGCCAAACTTTGATTTCACGTCGAAGCTCCTTGATTTCCTTGGGTTCATTAAGGCGTAACGATTTGATGTCACGAAACACGAGACGCAAATACACGCAACTTTGTATGACGGTGAGTATGACGCCTGGTATGGTGTGCTCCACAAATTGCATGAATGTGACACCCTAAATTTTCATAATGAAATAAAATATGTATATATATTTGCATGCTTTCAAAAACAAAGTTATAGGAAGTTACATTTTTCGCTATGAAATGATTTGAACAGATAATAATACTAATTGGATCACCAATAGGTGTAAGGGAACCGCCAATATTAGAATGTACTATAATGCCCATCAATACAGGAACTGGATCCAATGACATAACTTCACAAAGTCTATTAAAATATATAAAATTAAAGAAAATATATATTAAAAAAAAATATGTCACTAAAACTACTGCAAACATTGAAGAACTCAATAGATTTAAATAAAATAGAAATAAATATGTATTATTATATCTGTTCCTTACCTTATAGCTACTGGTGTCATAAGTAGCACCGTAGAAATATTATCCAAAAAACTTGAAACAAAACATGTTATAAAACATAAACTGAAAATCATCCGCCACAATTTTCCACCTGACATTTCAAATGCAACCACAGCAATATAATCGAATATGCCCGTTTCAGTTAGAATTCCTACTATAATCATCATACAGAACAGTAATGTCAACATTTCCATATCCATCCACTGTATAATCTCCTCCATATTGGGACGATCATCAAAGCAGGCTAATACTGCTATAGACAATATAGAACAAATGATCGCTACAAAAGTGCGTTCAAATACCTAAAGTCGTGAAAAATATTTAACAGATTTAATAGATACTGCCAGTGTAAATCTTAACTCACTTCCCACACCAATAGGGCATAGAATATAAGTAAAATAAAAGCGGCCAACATAGCACCAGTCTTGATATCAATTATTAATGGATTATATGTCACGTGTATAGCGAAATCACGATCTGCATTTGTATAAATATTAAGACGCATTTTAATGCCAGGCTGTTCCAGTTCTTCCAGCACCTCACTATTTAAATTAAAAGTTCGATTACGTGAAACTACCGGTGCTGTATCAAAAAAACCCTCCAGTACCATAGGTATGTACCAAGGTGACAAAACATCCTAAATGTTTTAATTAAAAATTTTGATATTTAAACATAGAACATTAGTTGATCAAAAATATATATAGAATCAAATTAAAATTTCTATGCTATAAGTATACTTAATATTTTCCAGAATATATTTTAAAGACCTTAAAATCTGCCGTTGTGTTTTCCATATCATAATAGGATATTTGTGGCTGAATTGTCAAAAATACTTCAGTTTCATTTGTAAATTTCATTGTTTCATTAAAAGCGCCATCAATTTCCAATCTAAAATCACCGGTGGGCTTAACAGGTAACACAAAATCTATTGAGAAAAGTTTCTTAAATATTACACAAAATTTATTAAAGACACAACACAAAATCTTAAGACAAATTTATTGAAAGACTATTTTGTAGTGATATTATATATTGTGCGTATTATACATACAATATATAATATCACTATATCACCTTAATAGTAGTTCTTTATTTATACTCATTTATATACGATTTTTATATGAACAGTCAAACTTCCATAACTCGGACTTCTATAAATCGAATTTTCTATAACTCGAACTTTATTCTTTAATTCGAAGTCTCCACAAGTCGAACCTTTTCTCTGCAAAATCGTACTTCGAGTTATGGAAGTGAATAAAATAATTATAATTATATGCTTTAATTATAATTAAAGTAATTAACGTAAGTCATTTGCCGGATATATACGAAAAATTTTAGGATATAATATATGTGTACAATTTTTATATTAATCGAGATTCAGAATATTAAAAAAACGCATTCTAAAAAATAAAACTATTGTAAAAAAACTATCAATATCTCCAAAACAGTGTCTCTACTTTAACTATTATTATTATTATCCTCATTATTATTTCAAACCAGAAAACTTTGTGACCTAATTAGAACTATTGTATTAGCCTTAATATATATAGGCCTATATATGTAGCCTATATATATAAATTTAAGCACAGTTTGGAGTTTGCTGTTCTATCATTTATATGAAGGCCCGACAGTACCACTTAAATGAAACTTTTCTCTACCAAGAGTTGGATGTTTACAAAAAAAAGTGCACTAAGCTCTCTCACAAAAACGACAGAATTTAATGTCGAAGACCTTCCACTCATTGAAGTGATATCTCAAGTTGCATTGTCCTGTAAAGTGCCTAGATAGGGTCCTCAAATCTCACCTGCTTTGCGAGTCTCATCTGCTTACTTGATACTCTTTTGCCTGGGACTAGAAATCATTTTACTTAACGTTTGTACACACTGTTAAAGTGATCTACAAATTTCTTTTCTTTTCATTTCCTGATAACCTTAATTAAGCGATATCTTGTGAGTCCAAAGCCAACTGAGGGAATATTAGCCCCTCTCCCTTGCCTACATAATCAGCCATTTCAGTGCATTTATATCCTTAATTACATGGAACCCATTTAAAAACTGTAGTAATATCTAAAATATTAACTCTCATCTTTAGTCCATAAAATAACTACAGTTTGTTGCGGTACATGTAAAATAATATGATATATGACTGACGTTCTTTTGATGAACTAATTTAAATATATTTCAATATTTTTGGGTAAAGACTTTTATTCGTATAAACTTAGATTATCCGAATTTCCGTAAGTCTAGATTAATAATAAAAACACAACCTTAAGCAATTTCATTTGTTTATTGACAAAATATGTCAATATCTATAGGCCTTTTTATTGAGATACAATCGGTATTTAATGAGATATATAAATTATGGGTACCATTATAATTCTCAATTTACTATTATAAAAAAATCCTCTTCATCCTTCGCAAAATACTTCAACTTGTAGTATATTTATTATTACTTATATTGCATACTTATTATATTTTTTAAAATATTATAATGAAAATATAATTACCGGAGGAGGGGAAAAAATTTTTTACAAGAAATAATATAACACACATATATAATAAAAGGTGAAGATCACACTTTTTACTTACTTTTGCCCTTATATTGTGGCACTTCTAATGTCTTCTCAATCAAATGTTTCTCATCACGTATCATCAAAAGACAAGCTGCGAATATCCAGAAAACTAATAGACCCGCACGCTTCAACAATTTTATTTTATAACGTCTTTTGGCGGATTTCTGTTTTGCTTCAATTTTATCCGGAATTGCTTGGATTCTATCAATATTTTCAACATCCGAATGTGTTCCTTCACCATCAGTGCTGATTAGTTGAAGATAAGGTTTTTCAAAATGGAATGTTTAATAAGTGAATACATTTATATCTATATTATTTTTTTCTATAGTAATCATAAACCGAAATCATTATTTAAATTCATTTTTACACTTTTATACATTGTATATAGCATATACACATACATATACATTAAGACTGAAAAGTTTTCGGAAATTCTCATTTAAAATTCGCGCGCTGTATATTTTTCGATATTTTAAGTTTATGTAGTTTGGCAGCACTGTCCTTAATTACTATGCCAAAAATGAGCTCGATCTGTCAGACAGTTCGTTTACGGCAGCTGTTGAAACCAGTTCACCTCAGTAGTGCGTTGCGAAATGTCTTCGACGGTCGTACGACCGTCCTGGAAGGCTTTGTACCACTCATAAACTTGAGTTTTCGATAAAACTGATTCCCCATAAGCCTTTTGTAGCATTCGCAACGATTCTGCACACGAAATTTCGTTCGAAACACAAAATTTGATGCAAACTCTTTGTTCAATATTTTTTTCCATTGTTTTTTTCGCAACGCCCTACTGAGGTGAACTGGTTTCAACAGCTGCCGTAAACGAACTGTCTGACAGATCGCGCTCATTTTTGGCATAGTAATTAAGGACAGTGCTGCCAAACTACATAAACTTAAAATATCGGAAAATATACAGCGCGCGAATTTTAAATGAGAATTTCCGAAAGCTTTTCGGTCTTAATGTATATAGTATATAGATAAACATGGTATATAGATAAACAGACGGCTAAAATGCCATAGCTATGAGTTTTATATATATAATATAATTATTATTAATTTCTATGTAATACAATACTACTACTATAAATAAACATAAAACATAGATAAATTTAGTATATAGATAAACATAGTATATATAGATAGTAGTATAGATATAGATATAAATTATATAGATAGTATAATGTATAGGTAAGCCTCGGTGTTTGATATAATATAATGCAGTAGGCGGACACAGTACTAAAGATAGTCAGTGGTATTGTTTTCGTAATCTTTCACTATAAATTTTCACACACAAATTTGATAGTTATATTAATTTAAATGCCATATAGATAAGTTTTTTTTATATAGTAATAATCTTATAAATAACTTTAAATTAATAAAGAAACTGTTTTTTACCTTTTCTCTTCAGGATTTTCTCTCTTCTTTGGCAATTTTTTCATATTAATATATTCTGAGCCAGTACAACTACCTTCATCTTCGTGAGATGAATCAACTTCATTTGGTAAGATAGACTCATCATCGGTGGGAACAGACGAACCTGAAAAATAAATATTATTACAATATCAATATATGCAATAAAAAAAAAATATATAGATTCTAATTATTTGAATTATTTAAGTGTAAGTGTAATTGTATCTATTATATGTAGATCACCTATCATAATATCACTGAAACTGAAAATCAACCATAGAATACTTTGAAATAAGTTACATGAAGTAAATATAGTATAATTTCCATAAAATTATAAAATACATCTCAATGTTGGATACGTCATAAAGGAAATGAATGGAATGTAAGGGAAACGAATGAAAGAAATGTGATATATTCTGTTAAGTCCATATAAAATAGAAAAAAATCCTTTTTTTGAAACGCATATTTCAAATATTTAGAATATTTTTTAATCAGGTTAATAAATCAATTGTTTAATCTATACACAGACTCTTAACATATAATACACCCATCGAAGAATACCAAATACTGATTTAAAGTTTGGAACGGGTTAAAAGAAAATTACAAGCGTCATACGAATAATATCATTATTCATAATATAGCTTGAATAACTGATTTACTGTAAAGAAACTGATATAAGGAACTCATATACTCACAAATATATTATCATCTAATTGAAAACGACTACAATAGTATCTATGCATATGCGCCAACATACATTCAGGGATCCAAGGGATAATCAAATTGCAAATAACATAAGTCCCCGATAGACATTACAGCTGCTTCTCTTGTGGTTCAAAATGCTGCAATTATTGCTCTCAACTCTCTCAACGAGTTGTGTAGTCTTATCAGTGCCCAATTCTTGTGGATACCTGGACATAGAAGCATTTCGTGTAAATGTAGACAAACTTCCTAAAGCAGGCACGCTGCTCTCCGAAACTCGCTTCTCAGATATTGGCATCTTTCTTTCAATAGCTAAACTATCAATCAAATTAAAATAACTACAGTCATTAAAGAAGGCTTGAATATATGAAAATTATTGTTAGACTACAAAACTCATGTAGTCTAAACTAAACAATATTTATACCAGTCAACTCGTTCAACTAAAGCGAAACCGTGTTTGATATCGCTACTAATAGGTCACTCTACAACGGCTTGTATTGGGGTTTTGCCTCTACGAACGAGGAGGATATTACACTCGACGTCATGGATTAGCGTCTATCATTAGCTAGGATTAGATTCAAAATTTTTGGAACCGCTTCTCTAAATAAACTAACAAAACTGTTGTTCTTTAAAACTTAGCCAGACTTGTTAAGTTAGTTTCATTCTGAATAAACGAGGAAATCACGGTTATCTAGGATGCTGTTCGTGCACTATTTTAATGTTTTGAATAGTTTTCTCATTCGTGGTATCACAATAGTCTATTATTTGTGCTTAAGTGATCTGCAGTACATAAGGCTCCTACTCAACCAACATGTATGTTTTCTCTGATATGACGATCGGAATTAATGAGTCCAAAAATGTCAAGTCGAAAATAAGTATAAACAACACTTAAGCAGTAAAGATAAGCATCGGATTCTCTATCAGTGCTAAATTCTCCACAGATGGCAAAAATTTTAAAACAGTGGAATTTTTTAGGTATCTCACAAAGTGATATCTATAGAATACAAAATACAAAAAGCATTAGTAAAACAAAGATAAGTTTCGCTGAACTCCGTTTCAAGTCATATATAATTAAATCTTTAAACTTAATTGATAAAAATTTAATTTAATCTAAACATTAAATAAAAACAGCGTTTAGGAGGTATTATTTATGTAAAATAATATATACGAATGATAATACTCGTACATAAAGATCAGAAGAAAACCTGTACCTATATAATGTAAGAGAGAATATGTACCTGATTTTAATGAAGTTGGAATGTATATATATATATCACATTTAATTTTCATTCGAATTATTCTAATATAATAATCGCTATAAAATAATAATTGTATAGTATTTCAAAGATATGAAAATATATAAATCAATGTTTTTTAAATGGAAACACATGATGACTGATCTATGGCAAACATTTTAATTTGATTTTGTTTCAAAACAGCTTTTCAGAGTTAAAAAAAAAATATTTAAATATAATTTAATCAAAAAAACAACAATGACTCAAGTATCAAAGATTTGTATTGCATTGAAACACTCTAGTAGTCAAATTATTTTTACTTTTACGATAAATTATAAACAATATATTATATACTCATCTAAATATAGCACAAAATGGCTCATTTGAACTGACCAATTTCAAGCTACTATATCTTTCAAGATTGTGAGCAGACTACGTTCAAAATAATGGTTTACATGTAGCGTCTCCATTTTTTAAAATGTCTCATCCACAATTCCCCTAATAAAATTATAGCCCTAAATGTTTGCCTAAATTTACAAGTGACTATTATTAGAGCCCCGAAACAACTGAATGAGAATAAATTTTTTGTATTACAAGATTCGTATTCATGCAATAAGTGGCTTCTTCGTTAATCAATTAAGAGACGAGCTCATCCTATACACGACCATATATTGCCTAAAGTTTACTTTTTTGATCTGCATTGGATACATTTTCAATATAAAATTCATTTAAATACTAACACCTTTATTATAGATCACTCCTAAACTATATTCTAAATTGCTAAGCTCCGATTGCCGACGTCATCATATTTATATATCTCGACAACGATCGTTTTTTAAGCCAACTTTTTTAAAGTAAAATTGAAAACAATATACTTTCTTCTAGTTTACTATATGGTTTTTCAAAACTATTTTGTAAACTTTTATTCTTATTCTTATTCTTATTCCCTTCTTAAGACATAACTAAACCAGCGAAACCCCTGGATGTTAATTCGCTAAATTATATCAATGTTGTGAGAAAGCTCGTACAGCTTATGGTTCTGTCGGATGCGGTAGTCGTCGCCAACTTGTAGAGGACCAAATATGTTACTAAAAACTTATCTCTCAAAACATCCACTACTGTTTTATAATTCTCTGATAACATCCATGCCATACAGGGCTACAGTGAGGATGCGTGACCTGTAGAACGTAAGTTTTGTCCTATGTTTTGAATATTGCAAAACCATTTTCAACACAACTGCAACCTGTACACTAATTACATTGTCAAAATTGTTGGCATATATATTTAAGTCCAAAAATTTATGGACTGATGTTATAAATAATAATACTTTTATTAGCAACAAAAATTTAATCTTTCTTATTATAATAATAATCTAAAATCGAATAACTTTTGATTAAAAAATCAAATCAAAAAACATTTAGAAAATATCCTGATATTCTCATTACTAAAAGAACTTACTTTGATTGTTGGTATATTCTTATTATTAATATTATATTAATTATATTAATATTATGTATGTTGCCATTCAATGAGCTTAACTAACAATATTTTTTATATAAATTTTAATTTTATGTTCAAACAAGATGAAATAACTATTATCATAATAAAAAATTTTTTTTAATAGTAAGCTTTTTGAACTGTTGTAAATTACAGCAACAAAATCAGAAATCCTATTTCATCTTATATCAAAACGAAATCAGAAACCAGCTGTAAAATATTGAGTACTTTTTTTTCCAATTATTAAGTTTTTATAGTTCACTTGTTAAGTATTACTTACTTTTTTGCTCTACCCATTTAAATTTATTTCGTACATTTAAGTAAACTCTTACGTTGTACAAGACAACATCGTTGTTATTGAAAATTCATATTTTATTATGTACATTATTTTTCATTATTTCATTGTTTTCCTTTGTACTCTTATTCTTCACAATTTAGTTCAATATTACTAAATAATAATTGTGGGTTTATAACAAGAAAGCAACAACAATTTTTTAGTAATAATTTACAGTTATGCTTAGAAATTTCTATAGAAAACCTCTCTAGACAAAAAAAAAATAAAATTGTTGTTATTGTAGTTCAATACTTTTCGAAACCTCTCTAGAAAACCTCTACATTTTTTTATTATTAAAATTAATAATAATTAAAAAAAATTAACAAAAAACGAATTTATTACTAAAACTTTTCATATTAAAAACCAATCAATTATGAATCAATAAAAAACATAAATTAATTGTTTATAAATAAGCAATTAATATCTTATAAATGAATCGAATTGCTAGGAAAATTTGAAAAAAATACTGTTTACATTATTTAGACATTTTTAGGAGCTAATATATATAGTCTTTTCATTAATCATTGTCCACAATGAAATTACTCAGCAATTTTCGATTAATAAATAATTTTCATTAGTGAAAATATCTATTGACACTGCTGCCCTTAAAATAATTTTATTATAAATATTTGAAAAAAAAAATTGAGAAAAAAATTGGCAATACATCCGAATGAGCTTTGTTTAAAAATAGATATCACAATTAAAATTTAAAAACAAATTAAAGTGAAAATATATTTTGAAAAATATAAATTACAAATAAACTTTTCATTTCGGAAAAAGCAAAAAAAAAAAATATAAACAAAAATAAATGAATATGTAAAAGGATGGAAAAAAACATGTGGAACTTACCGTGTAAACGTTCATTCTCCATTTGGAATGACGCCATGCTGGGATCGTGCCGTATTTGAGCTGGCAGAGCGCGCCATACCTGTAAGGATTGCTCTGTCACTTGTCCTGGTGTGACCAGATTCTGACTTGAATGGCGCTTTTTCAATTCGATGCCACGACTCGGGCTATTGCCCTTCAATTGTCGAAATTTTTCACTTAAACCCATTTTAAGTTAACAAAAAATTTTTCGAACATTGACGTTTTAATTAAATATTTTTGTACATTAATGTTTTAATTAAAAATTGTCTAATTTTTTCTTTTTTTTTTTTGGCTTTTGTCACTAACAATTAATTACTTTTTTGTATAAACGGCGACGTTGAAAGAGTTTTCTTATATATTCTTATATATATTGATATAACAATAATAAAATTAAGCTCATAAAACGCGCATAAATAATGCAATACAAATAAACATTTTCTTTTTTCGGCGCGCAGATACTTTTTTTTGATTAGCAGATACTTCTTTCACTTAATTATCAGAAATTAAACTGATATCATACGTACATGGATAAAAGTACAATCACGCGAAGCCTTCCTTGATTGCAAAAAAAAAAATTGTTTTTTTTGTTTTTATTTTTATTTAATTTTTGCTTAGCTACCCTTTTGACTCACTTTTATGCTCATTTTCGCATACAAAATATGCTTTTATTTCTATATTTTTTTCTATATTTTATTATTTAGTTATATTTTTTTTTTTTGCGTTTTTATTTTTATTTATTTTTGTTTGTTAACGTAAAGAAAAGCGCTGTTCGTACGACGTCACAACAGCGGCAGTTCGCTTGTTTCTATCATCTTCATTGGCAAATGCTTTCTGCGCGACTAATTCGTATGCCGCCTTCACATTTTCTTTCGAGCAGCGTTGTACGGATTCTGTGTGCGATTTCCAGTGATGTGCACAACTTTGGAAAGCTTTGTAGTCGATTTGCTTTTCTTTGTTCTTCACTTCGCTTTCAGTTTTCTTTCAACTTTTCCACCCACACAAACAAACACACGGACACACATTCTGCGCACACAAAAATCCTACCAGCATACACTAATTTGTATGTGTGGTGTGTATGGTGCGTGTGGTGTATGGTATGTGTGTGGTGTGTGTGTGGTGTGTTTGGTGTGTGTGGTGTTCTAGGAAAGACATTCAATATTGTATTGGAAATCTGTTCAGCATATGTTTTGTACGTTATCATACTCGTACCACACGACTCGTACCAAAGACCACAAAACACAACACACAACACATTTCCATATGACTCAAACCACCTGATGGACTTTTGTGCTCTCTCCACCGTGCGCTCCACCACTACTGGAATGCAAAATTATATTCATTGGCATTCGTTGACAATCGGCAGCGTTCGTTGATATTTGTTTACATCACAGCGTAAAGCTTTGCTTTCACGCACACTTGGCATGTTAAACATTATTTTAACCCAATTGCTTATTACTGTTCTCCCGCGACTGTTCTCCACCTACGCTAGCAACCGTTTCGATTCACCCTTAACCGTGGCAGTGAAATTGTGCAATTTGTGCCCTTGTGCCCTTGTGTCCTTGTGCCTTATGCCTTGTCGTCTCTTACAACATTTTTAAAGGGATTAATCTATTTCCATTGGTTGTTGTTGCTGTTTTGTTGAATTCTTTATTCAAAACATTTTATGACACCAAAAAAAAATAACAACAATTGTCCATTTGGCTTGTCAAATAGAATTGTTGTTGTTGGCAATGTATTCCATTGCATATTGAAAGCTTTAAAAACAAAAAAAAAGCTTTTCCTAACCTAACCTAGACTGACACTTGTTGCAATTTGTGTTCAGCCACTTGGGCCACTTTGGGTGGCAACGAAGATTGAAGCTTCAACAAGTGTTCGGCATTATGACAGCAAGAGGTAGGAAACGTAAAGCTTCCCACTTTAAAAGGTCTTTTAAGGAATTATTTACATTAAGGGTATGTAGTAGAGCTTAGACTAATCCATTCACAAATTTTCCTAATAATATTTGTCGTTATTCGAAATTGAATTTGGTATTGTGTTTATTTAATTTCGATAAAGAAAAACATTTTAAAATAATACTAAATCTTAAAAGGATTTTAATTTAATTTAAATTTTGATTTTAATTAAAATGATTTTAATTTTTAATTTAAAAATGTATTAATAAAAAAAAATGTATTTATTATTTACGAATAATTAAGATACAAAAATTATTTCCAAGACCATTGATGATAGGTATTTGGCAATACTCGAAACAACTGTATGATCAGCCATAAATTCAATTAATTAAATAAAAATAAAATAAATTTTTGTTGTTGTAGTTCACTACTGTTTACAAAATAAAAAGAAATACAGTAAAACGCAACTACAGATTATATATTAAATTAGAATAGATTTAAAAACGGGTTGGAAACAACTTGACACCCCGTCACTGCATCCTTTAAAGACAGTTGTGATAAATCCACTTTAATTCCATACACGAGTAGCAGATGAAAACTCTATTATGTCCTTTGTAGAGATGTTGCCTAATTTCGTTATAAGTGGATAGACAGTTGATAAGTATCGAAGTCTGAGTCTGGCCAGACTATCACTGTGACACAGAATGTGTTCTGCTGTTTCCTCTTCTTAACAAAGTCGGCAGCTTTCTAATATCTTGCAATACCTAGACTCGATAGATGTTTTTTGACTCCGCAATGTTTAGTGAGAAACCCTGTGACAAGTCCGATGTGTTTTCTCTTAAGCATTAGAAACTCCCTAGTATTGCCTTTTGAACGATTTGGTATGAACTCTTTGCTTGTCTGCAGGTAGTTACATTATCTCAATCAATCTGAGCTGCTGTTTTCAGCCATTCATTAATTTAAAAATTTGAAAAAGCTGTATGAAGGACCACAGAATGGTCTTGGCCGAATATAATATGAAGACGCCGCTTTTTTGGCTAGTTCATCGGCTTTCTCGTTTCCCTCAAATCCGCTATGTGCTTGGATCCATATTAAGTAAGCCCTGTTCCTTTTAGCAAGGTCTTTTAGAAGTTGAAGGTATTTCCACAAACACTTTATATTCCCTAGTATTCCATAGTTCAATTGAGTGTACTTCGGCCTTTCTTGACTCATACTTGCAAATATTTTATCATTTGGTTTAAACCCATGGCCGCTGCTCCCACTCTTTCCGGCGTTTTGGAGCCATTCGTGTACCACAAATAGTAGTCTACAACGAATGGAGATTAAATATACTCTTACACAGTCTGTCTTAGAACGGATACGACTAGTCTCAAAAATTACACAAAATTTAATATTTTTCATATACTTACATTTTAATTATATATATATAGATATATATTTTAAAAATATATATAATGATCACTTTTTTCCATTTCAACATTTTTTTTTTTTATGTGTTGAGGAAGTGGACTTCTTTATGCACCGTCAAACCGACCACCGTTCGAATGTTGAGCCCGACTTCTTAACATATACTCTCTCACTGAAACTGCTTTCACAGTCCTTCAGGGTCTCTTTTACTTTAGTATTTTTATAGGTACATGTTCTCTTAATTTACGAACTGCGTTCATACCTCCACTTTTTAGTTCATTCTTCTACTCTTGTAACAGTTACAGTTTATTTACTAATTCAATTTAATTTATTAATTGGTAACAGAATTTTAAGACAGCGTTTACTATTAATTTCGGTGTTAACAATATTTATTTCTGGATCAGGAGCACATTGAATTTGATTTAAAAAACATTATTGCATTATCAACATTAACTCAATTAGAATTAATAATAAAAATTTTACCAAAAGTATTTCATGAATAACAATTTTTTACTTATTTACCGTATTTTTCCGTGTCTGCCCTATATATTTATATAAATATACATATAAATAATTAGTAGATCATGCAATTTATCATTATGATAAACAGAATAACCGCGCAAATAATGCGATTTCATGCCATAGAATTTTTTTCGTGGAGGCTTAAGTCACAGTCCCACCACCAACCACACCAACAATGCAGTTGTCTGAGATGTTCCTGTGTCTAGGTACCAGAGAACTGCAATGAGTACTTCACACTCGAATGATTGACTGTGTTTCATTTATATGTATCCTGATTCGCTAATTTTTCGTATATTCGACACCATCTGATTAATATATACAGCTGACAGCACTTATAACTTTTCTCATATAATACTCATAAACATCGACATTCGAGACAAAAATGATGTAAATGATTTATGAATTATTCATGAGTATTACGTCACAATCGGCAAAAATTTTGCTAGTTTTTGTATACTATACATATAATTTCCTACTAAAATAAACCCTTATTTAATCCACATATAATTTTTAAGAGCACAAACAAAAGATATGCATAAACAATGCTAACAACAATAACACACACCAAAAGCATAAAATCGAGTCACTCATTTTCGATGAGTATATTCATACTCATCATACTCATCTGAGTATATTCATACTCATCATACTCATCGGATTATATTCATACTCACCTGAGTATATTCATACTCATCTGAGTATATTCATACTCATCTGAGTATATTCATACTCATCTGAGTATATTCATACTCATCTGAGTATATTCATACTCATCTGAGTATATTCATACTCATCTGAGTATATTCATACTCATCTGAGTATATTCATACTCATCTGAGTATATTCATACTCTTCTGAGTATATTCATACTCATCTGAGTATATTCATACTCATCTGAGTATACTCATACTCACCTGAGTATATTCATACTCATCTGAGTGTATTCATACTCTTCTGAGTATATTCATACTCATCTGAGTATATGCTATGTTTCATGAATCATTTTCCATTTATGCTCATCTGCTTGGAAATGTGTACGTATTCTTGTAAAACTGATTCATTCGCACCCACATTTATTAATGAATGCGAATACATACATACTTATGAATCATTTCTGTAGCGAATGCGAATGCATATAAGTAGAATATGAAAAAAAAATTTATGTGAATTTATATTTAGTTTTGTATGAGTATACTCTGAGTATTTAAATAATGACTCGTTGCAGTTCTCTGCTAGGTATGCATGTAACCTGAACACTGACACATCTATGTAGTGATGTAGCACCAAAACTTGAGATGTAATAATTGACAGTAACTTAAGCTACATACCTTTCAAAAAATATTTCCAAATAAATACGCCTAAACCTTTTCACCAAAACTTATGAGTAAAAAATTTGGAATAATAGCAAATAGCATAGAAACCCCATAAAAGTATTTGAAAATTCTGAACCATTTTATTTGTCTTTTCAATATAACAAGAACCTTATACTCACCTATATTTGAATAATCAATTAAAATGAATACGAGTATTTGTTTTATATTGTATCGTTCACATAACACGTGTAGCTCATAATCCACATTAGTAATTAAATATTTCATGACAATGCGAAATAAAAACACATTCAATAAAAAAGACAATAATATTTTTACTGTTAATTAATTTTTTTTTATGAATCGCCTTTTGCCGGAAAATAATCAATATTCCCATAGACTCTTTAGATAACATAACACATTTATGCCAACCTCACAATACATCCATTTGAAGTGCTAATATTGTCCTGCACAATAGAGTCACATAGTTGGAGACTAGATTTGGTTTTGGCGCCCAAACCTAGGCAATTATTGAGTTTTACTTTTTATTTGATTCGGGAAGTATCAACAAAATTACATGCAAAGTGTGTAAATAAACACTTATGTAATGATAATAAGCTGTTTGAAGTTCACATATATAACTCTGTAAATACCTGCATATGTATAAACATATATATATCTCTGTATAGATGTACATATTTGTTTGATTGTGGAAAAATTTTCTGATCATTAACAAGCCAAGCATGACAAATTGTCGTAGGCACGCACATTAGCTGACACTTAGAATAGAACTGAATTATACAAAGGATAAACAACAACAATAAATATTACTAATATCACATATACGAATATATGTACATATATTCGTAGTATTTATATATACATATGCATACACTGAAATATTAAACAAATAAAGGTTTTTTAATGCTCCAACAACAATCACTTTACAAGTTATATAATATATTTATTTATCATAATATTTGAATCAAATTACAGGCCTGCAAGCAGTTCCACTAATTTTTTAGGGTTTCATAACTATATGACAATATCCCTTAGCATTAAGGCTCTGGATGAAGTTTAAGTTCGACTAATAGATGCTTCCATGATTATATGCAACTATTACCCACAATAAACCTTAAATTCACATTAACAAAGTCAGTCTGTAGTATTAGAGGGTCTGTCCGAAGAGATAGATTGTCAACTCTGCCTAGAAGCTAACTGCCTAGAAGTAGACAAGTCATGTTCTTTGTAACTGCTTAGCCTTCAACTGGGCCTGAAGGAAGACACTAAGTCAAAAACTACTCTCCCCTTCTGACATTTAGAGGTCTTAAACGGCTGGCATTCTGGCTTTCATTCGAAAGGTGGAATGCCTTCTGTTTGGTTTGGGTATGTTGCGACACAAAAGATCAACTATAGCCGCGATACTCAGTTCCGTTGAGAACTAGCACCTTGTTGATTTTTATTCTATATTAATAAATAATATTTATTGTCATTCATACGTGACAGATTGTTTTTTATTACAATAGATTAAAAAAATCCATCGCACACCGATAACTTTACGGAGTTTTTACAAATACACACAAGTAGATATACTCTAAGATAAGATACGCGCAGTACAACTCCTTCAGCCTTAGAATGGAACTTGACTAAATCAAGAAGAAGATTACGCCTAAAGACAACATGGAGCTGAACAGTATTCACCAACATACAAATCCTTTAACGACCTAAGATATATAGCTCAGAAAAGATAGAACTGGTAACGTTTTGTAGAAAGACTAAGTTTTTAGATAAACAATCAATTTTTAATTGTATGTACTTTTGAAAAATGTAACAAAAATAATAATAATAATAAAATACACTCAAGCAGATAACCGAGGTTTCATTGGTATGTAAACAGACTTTTGTACAGAATAGTACTGTTACATTATGTACCAAGGACCTAACGTCGTACTTTACATCTATAAATTACTAACGCGACTCTATATCAACCTACTGATCCTACAAAACTTTGGGAGTTGTAAAATTACTACACTGTATATAGTATAGTAATATAGTATTGTAAGTACTTTTAGAGTTTCTAAGTCGGATTATTCCAATAAAGTACACCTTACAGATGGTAGTGAATTCACTGAGTACATCATTAATTAGCAATCCAACAGCGATAATCTCCTGACAGTCAAATTATGAAGTACCTTATGTTACTGTACAACAATATATAGACGAAGTCTCCATTAGACTTAGTAAATTGGGGTATTAAGCCCCAATCCTGAAATAAATAAAAACATATTCAGGGTTCTACTGTGTGCTACGAACTATAGGTAGTGTATTTTGTTGAAGTTACAAGAAAATTTTTAACAGATGTACAAAACTACAACGCATATTTAGTTCAGTACATTAAAGAGTTCAATGTCACGATTTAAATAATAGAAAAGCCTTTGGGAGACACTTTGACCTTAGTTAAGAATTACAAATTGCAAACATTTTTCTGACAGATTATGCAATATATTAACTTGGTATTCTATAGAATTTTAGATTTCTATTTTTGCCAGTAAATACGATTTTAGTTTGATTATACATTAAAAAGGTTATATTCACTAATATATCTAAACATTATAATTGTCAAAGAAATGTTTGCAAATTTTTTCTTTTCGAAATATTAGTATTAAAACTTCATATATTATGATTAATATATTATAAAAAATTTGTTTTGGGAATTTTTTAATAATACACACGTCACAGTCATTGCTATTGGACATAGTACACACGTATCATATCAAACCCAATATTTAATTATTGTTATATAGATCTAAATATTGAATGAACTGAACCATTCTTATGCAGTAAGAAACTTTTATTAAACTTCATTTAACTTTTATAATAAAACCCTATTTTTAAAAAAAATAAAAATCTGATCCCTCATGCTAAACCATTAATAATCTATACTACTTGTTTAATAAAAGCCAGTAGATCTCTTGTCAAGACATAGTCGTATCTCCTCTTATACAATAGTACAAACAATGAATTTAACAAAATGTTACTAAACATTTCATCCTTTTCCAGAAAAAACAGTCTTCTCCCACTTTACGCAATCGATTCTTGTTCAATTGATAATGCATCTTAAAATTCATATTAGATAACCCGTCAGTTATTGTAGCTTTGTCATACTAAAGCAAGATGTTTCTTTATGAGCAATTGAACGATTTACTACCTTACCTTAACGATAACTTATTACTTATAGTATAGTACTTAATAGATATTTTTTTATAATATTTTTATATTATAGAGGGGTTTCGAATAACAAAGAAAGAAATAAAGTCTCTTTGTCCCTATACAAAGTAAGTCTAGCTTAACAGCAATACTAATACTATATTTTTATATTATATTATTATTATCATTATACTATATCATAACTTGTATATTCAAGTTAGTCTATTTTTTCTGGCCATGAATCTCATAGAGGATAACTTATAATACAAAGTGCTTTCATATAAATGAGGTCATTATAAATAAATCAATTGATTTAAGACGATAAATGTCCAATGCAACTCTTAAAAATAAATTTTCCATAAGGGATATTATTCAAAATATTATATTTTCCATATGTTTTATATTACCATAAAATCTTAACAAACAAGCTATCTCACATGCATAAATCAGTTTATGCCAATGGAAACAACCAAATCTTAATTTTATTAACGTAAGTAGTTTTAGGTGTAGTAGAAATATGATATTAAATTGAATTATTAAACATTGTAAACTTAAGTTTACTAAAACAAAAAATATGAAAATATAAACAGTTCTTTGTGATTTTTCTTCTTTACTCATTCATATATATGTATTTAAGTTCCGTATTCTCTGCCACCAGTAACCTTGTTTTATAAGCGTTAAATACGATACGTTAGTAAAATTTTTTACATAGTACCTTTAGTAGTATATGTTTTATAGATCATTAAAAAATCATATAAATTGAACTGTAAACTGAAATAACCTATTACTTATCCTAGTACTTGCAATAGCTGTCAAAAAGGTATCCTGTTTTTTTTTAATAAAACTTCTAAAAACTAATTAAGATTATCAATTACGTTTAAGAGTAATTCAACAGTTAATAGTGTACAATCAAACTTCCATAATTCGAATTACCATTTTGCAAAGCAATGGTTCGACTTATGGAGACTTCGAGTTAAAGAATTTTTTTGTTATTGTATGTAATTTACTCTCTAAACCCACTTGCACTCTATTTAGTTCGAGTTGCAGAAGTTCGAGTTATGGAAGTTTGACCATATATCACACAAACATTATTTTCAATTACACAGAAAATTCTTTCTAAAATTTCTTCATTTATTCGCAAATAATTATCGCTTTCTTCCGGTCACCTTAGACCAAGGTACGAGTAATTTTCCTTGTGCTCTGATGACCTCAAAACCTAAAATACTTTCTAATTTGATGAAGCGGCAAAACAAATGTGGAGCCACTGCATAAGTAAACAAAACAATAATTTTTGTGTTGTGGTCAATTGAACCATTTCCTGTCTGTATATTCCGGAAAAAAGTAGGAGTGTGACCAAGGATAATGATTAATTTCGCGGCGGTGACATGCAAAATAAATGAACATACGCGATGGAGCAACAAAATACGAAATGAAAATGAAAACAAATTCATTCATAAATCGAACGGCAAAAGTTAAACAACAAAGAATTTCTATAATCCTATAAAGAATATCTATAATTTTTAGGTAAAATAAAAGTAATAAATAAAACCTTCACAAAATAAAATAATTTCAAAGGATATGTGTGATAAAAGTATATGCATGCCAATGTTTTATGGAAATGATGGGCTGTAGTTCATCAATGGATACAAGCAACATAACTGAGGAACCTGTTAATGGATTAGCGCGTTGGCAACAAATGGTTAATTAATTATTTGGATAATTTAGTTGTATTTCTCTTTACGAAAAGTATATTTTTCTTCAGTCTGCAGATCCTGTGAGTATCGTTAAAGAATATGTGAGACTAGATGAAAAAATCAGTAAGCTAGAATCTACTTGCCCTGGTCCACGTATGGCTACAGCCGAAGCCTGGGTTGAACATTTACAAACCAAACGTAATAGTTTACTTGGTATGGATGGCATGGAAGTTGTGCCAAAAGTGCAACAGCCAAAGGACGAACTTAGTCCATTAGCCGCACAACGTAATTCGAATGAGGACATTTTAGTTGTGGATGCATACGATACACCAACAACAGCTCTCCACGTAGCAGCGAATCCCACACCATTTGCTACGAAACAACAAAACGGCGTTGTACCAATCGGTAATGGTGTAGGCGTAGTGGCACGCCATGGAAATGACATTGTAACTAACACACCCACACAGGACTTAGCTAACGTAAGTATTCACTTATTTACTTTCTATTTCCCTGTATGCACATGTGTGTATGTGATTTCGCTTATTAAAAACAGCTCAAAACAATTGCCGTTTATCTAATATCAAGAAAAATTTATTGCATTTAACACTTTTTAATTAAGAACACGTAGTAAATATTTATTGTATGAGCACAGGTCTTGACCTAAGTCATTAAAATATCCGCACACAATTGAAGGTAACCAATTTGTATTTCAAAACATTAGAAATTCCACAATCTGAAGAACTGATACCGAAACGTAATTGTGTTAGTATCTAAGCTATGTATTGGTCATATTTTATTTATAATCTTTTGATATAAATAGATTATAATAAGCAGATTTTATAACATTAGCTTAAAGAGAACGAACATTCTCTATTAAGCCCGCTAACTACATTTTTACATCTATTGAGTACTATTTATGATAATTTTTTTACTCACAATGTAAGATCTAAGATGTATAATCTTTTCAGTCCTCTAACCTTCTCAGTAAAAGAGCCACTGCATATGGATTAATTTGGTTACTTAATCTTTCTAGATATTTAATTAGAACTATATTTAGAATTACTTCTTCTAAATAAGACACATCTTGATCTTTATGGATTAGTAAAAAACCGAAGAAGCTGGTTCAATCTTCCGAAATATTTAAAACTATATTTGAGAACCACTTCTATTATATAAGAAACATCTTGATCGTCATGAATATATTTATTAGTAAAAAACTAGAGAAGCTGGTTTAATCTTGCGACATACTTAAAACTATTTTTTAGAACCACCTATTTTATATAAGATACAACTAGATCTTTATTGATTCATTTATTAGTAAAAAACCATGGAGGCGGGTTAAATCTTCCAATATGTTTAAAACTATATTTGAGAACACTTCTTTTATATAAAATACATCTAGATCTTTATAGACGCATTTATTAGTATAAAACCAGAAAAGCTGGTTTTATATAAGATACATCTAGATCTTTATGGATGCATTTATTAGTAAAAAAAGCAGAGGAGTTGGTTCAATCTTTCAATATATTTAAAACTATATTTGAGAACCATTTTTATTATATAAGAAATATCTAGGTCTTTATGAATACATTTATAAGTAATAATCAGAGAAGCTGAATTAATTTAAACATTTTGGATTCACAATCTATGCAATATTTCTACTATATTGAAGTTACTACCAGTAATCTAAAACTATATTTCTTATCATAAATAGCTTTGTTATAATAGCTTTGTAAAAAAGAATTTTATTGAGAAGATTTGGTTCAATTCTTGGATCCAACAATTAGTATATTTTTTTTCTTGTTGAATTGAGTTATTTTTATTTTGGTTATATAAATCCACTCCGCTATACGCTTTTATCTAAAGATATGTTAAGATACTTAACAGTAGTACTCAATTGAATGGAATTTCCGGTAAGACTCACTAAAGGACAATTCTCTTGCTCTATAGTAAATTTAATATGAGTGGACTTTTCGTAAACTAAAACTTAATATGATAAAACACTCCTACTAATTACAATTATTAAAAGATATAAATAGATATATATATATATATATACAGGATAAGAGATACATCCTATTTAATAAAAAAAATGTTATAAAATAATCTAAGTTTTTAAATTTGATTGTTCAGCTCTAATACTATTTTATTTTTAATTAATATTGACACTACTCAAGACTTATTCCCCTTAAATAAATAGTCTATTTAAAAACACCCTATAAAAAATATAAGCTCTCGTTTTTATTTATTTTGCGTTTTTTCTGATACTAAAGTTCCTTTTTCAAGACAATGTTTTCCTTATCATGTCCATAATATCATGTTTCCCATTTAGTTAAAACTACTTACGTTAATAAATTTCAGATTTGGTTGTTTCCATTGGCATTGACTGATTTATGCATGTAAGATAGCTTGTTCGTTAAAATTTTAATAAAAAACATATGAAAAATATTTTGAATTTAAGTAATATCCCTTATGGAAAATTTATTTTTAAGAGTTGCATTGGACATTTATCGTTTTAAATCAATTGATTTATTTATAATGACCTCATTTATATGAAAGCACTTTGTATTATAAGTTATCCGCATTAGCGGCCTTAATGAACAAAACTTGATAAATAACATAAGTGGAAATATTGTATAACTTATTAAATATTTTTAAATTGACATATATTATATACGCAGTTATTTTTAATAAATGTGCCTACAAAACCCGCCATCTGAAGAAAATTAATTTCTTAACAGTTTTAATGGCCCATTGATATTTAAGCCTTTTCAAATTCATTTCAAAAAGTTTTAATCATAATATACTAATTTCTATAACGTATAACGAGTTTTTCAAGTAATAACAAAAGTTTAAATCAAAAAAATCTTAACTCTATCCAACTCTATATGGATTATGAAGTACCAATCAAGGCCTTATCTACCGAAAATTTTCTTCGAAACTCTATCATATCATGTGTTATGTTATATTTCTTATCAATTAAAAATCAAATGGTTATTTGTTAAGAACCTAAACAAGCTAGAATTGTTGGTAACTTAACTAAGAACAAAGTCGTAAAGATCAGTGTATAACGGTAATACAATTTTGGGAAACCTAGCCCTTCTGTGAAATCAGTTGCGCCAAAAACAGAACTCTTATTGAATTCGACTTGAAGAATGTCGCTGTCGAATTGATTATTTAGATCATTAGATCCTCATACGATTTAGATTACGGTTTAATAAGCTTATTGATTTATTGTAAAGAAAAACCTTTTCTTAGCATCACATTGATAAGATTGCTAGATTTTATATCTTTCCAATAATATAATTTTTAATCATCGTAGTCTTCTACACGTTTGGCAACAAATTAAATTATCTCTATTAGCCTGGAACTGATTAAACCATCTTACAACTTAAAGTATTTAGATGGACCGCTCTTAAATATAAGGGGTATTTTAACTGAAGACTTTTTTCGGGTAAACGACTCTTTAATACTTTGTATCTTATTAAGTATTGAAAATGGAGCAACACTTCCATACTTCCAATTTTTGATCAGTGCATAATTTAGTTAAAACACTGCAAAACAGTGGTTCCCGACAGGTGGTCCGCGGATGGTTAAAAATGATCCGTGAATCATATTTAACAGGTATCGATACATAGCTTGTAGTTTGTCTTTTGAGAACATAAAAATGTCATAGTGGTTCTTGCACAAAAATATATTAGGAACCACTGCTTTAAAGCAAACAAACTATTATACATATAAATAACGTTCTATAAAAGAGAAACGATTTCAGTATTGTAATGATGTAAGTTCAAAGAGGGATGGACAGACGGTTTTGGTACTCACCAAACATAAATTTGAGCATGTCATGATTAAAATATTATGGTTATGTATTTTTATTAACACTTTTCAAATATGAATTGTTTTTACAATTATTATATTATCCATTATGTTTTCTTGACATACCAATCAGAAGAAAAAGATTGATAGTAACAAATTGACTACTGAGCTCACGTGCTTCAAAAATGTGAAACTGAAGTAGTGTGCAATCGTATAACAGGCTTAACCAGCTTGCATATATCACCCTCATATGGGTTTGTGGACATATAAACAAGGTCGCCCCATTTCATGCTTCTATGGTCCCCTGAAAATCTTTACACAAACCAATTTTATAATATGTTAATTTAACCTACAATTCCTTTTCAGAGTTTCAAATATAATTCTTCAATTGATTTTGGTTGGTTGCCTACAATTCTTAAATCGTGTTAGATTTAAAGTTCCTAAAAGCGATTTCAATTATGATTGCAGAGGTTATAGTAGATTACACCAGTATAGCTTTCTTTGCCTCTCCTCTTCTTTGAAAAAGATGAAAAGATACGAGTATTAGGAGGTAATACAAAATGGTCCCAGAACTATAAATAATATATAGTTAATAATAATATCGTTTGCTGGAAATATGATCCTTATCTGACTGTTTCGACAATAGAAGTTCACCTTTTCAAAATAATTCATCACTAGTCTTCAAGTCACCTGATGAGAATTGAGAGCCTTTATTTTTGACGGCCTGTCAGTTAGGATGAGTATTCTACGGTTCTGATATTTACGTTGAAGATTAAAAGATGAACACCTGTCTATCGTTTGAATTTCTGTTTGAATGATAGTTGTGTTTTCATCTATAAGTCTTTCAAATATTTCAACCCCATTTCATGAACTCCTGCTCTGGCTTCCTCTTAAGTGAGAAAACCGTCCATAAATATTAAAAATATTAATATTAAATAATTGAATTGAATTGAAACTATACACATAAGTACATATGTAATTGTAAATATAAATATACTTATATCCATATAATCCTATGTACCTATAAGCATCTAGTGTCTAGTGAAAATTTTTGTAAAGCATGCAAGCCTTTTGTTTACTTAATTTAACAATCAGCAATTAAAGAGAAACTAGCTTTGTTGCACGGATAATTAAATGACACGAAAGTATACCCTTGCACATCAACCTTCAATGAAAGATTATTAATTATTCTTTAAATTAAAATAAAAATAAAATTTAATCGAATTTTATAAATTAAAATATTAACTAATTTTAGTTAGCCCTGAATCTGGGCGTGGTTGGTGATGTAAATAAGGCTTCCACGCATGAAGATTTCTTTGCAAATCTTAGCGAATCAGCATTGCATCTTATATCTCTCAGATACTTTACGGAGATTTTAGATCATACGAAAGTACGACTGAAAGCACACATGGAAAGTTATGCTGCTCTGAATGAATTATACGTAAATCAGGACGGTATTATCGGTAAGTAAATATTAACTGTATTATAAAATAACTGTATTATGAAACATAATAATGTTTAAATAATAACACTTAATTATATAAATACTAATGAATGATAAATTAATAATAAAAAATATTAATTATTTAAAAATTATTTAAAAATAAAATATTAGAAATAAACAATATTAAATGAATGATAATAAATATATAATAAAAATAATTAAATGATATAGATAAATATATAACAACAAAAAATATTTAATTATAAAAAAAAAATAAAAATAATAACCAAATAATTAAAATGAAATTTCAGTGAATAAATATTATTTAAAAATAAAATATTATACATAAATTATAACTAATAAACAATAACAATAATTTAATGATAGCAAAAATGATAAATAATTAAGAAACATAATAATAATAAAAACATAAAAAATTGATAATATATATTAAATAAATATTATACTGAAAAATAATAATAAATAAATAATATTATTAATTTAAAAAATTGAAATAAACATGCAAATTAATAATAAAATCTTATATATAAATAAATAATATTAATTGAATAGTAGTAGAAATGGAAATTAACTAATATATAATAAATGTATAACAGATAAATACTACAAATTTAATAATAATAAGAAATAAATAATTATAAAAAAAATAATTATAATAAAAAAATAATGATAAAAAAACAATAATAATAATTTTATTAATAAATAAAAATAAAACTTAAGTAAATAAATAAATCAATAAGTAAAATCATAATAAAGTGATAGTAAAAATAAAAAATAATTAATGTTTTTTAAATAAAAATAATTAATTAACAACAATAATCAAAAATTAATTTATTGAGTATATAACATATAATATATATTGTATAATAAATTTAAATTTCTAAACAAATAATAATGATGAATGAAGAGTGATAAATAACAATAATAATAATTAAATAACAATATGATTAAAAAAAATGTAAGTGAATAATTGATAAATTTTAAATAAATATAAATAAATAAAGAACAATAACTGAATGATAGTAAAAATAAAAAATAATTAATATTCGATGAATAAATTATAAATTATATAAAATATGAGTAAATTCTTCTTAATAATTAATAATGATAAATAAATGATGTTCAATGAATTACAATAATATTTAAAAAAAACAATAAAATTTTAATAAATATTTATATAAATAAACAAAATATAAAGATAATTATTAATACTTAAAATATATATATAATTAATACTTAATAAATACATAAATAATAAAAAAATATATATAATAAATAAATAATAGAGAGGCTTCGAAATCTAAATACATAATACTAAATAAATAATGATAATAAATAAATCAAGACACATAATAACAGTTAAGTAACAATAAAATTTAAAACATTAGTAAGTAGTATATAATTAAATATTCATAATGATAATTAAAAATAATTAAAATAAACACGCAATTATTATAATAAAAAATATGTAATAGTAAATAAATAATAATAAAGAAAAAAAATTATAAAAAAAGTAATAAAAAAGAAAAATAATAATAAATTAATAAAATTATAATAATTATAATAAATAATAATTAATACTTTATTTTAAATAATAAATGATAAAATGAAATAATATAAAAAATAAAAAATTCAATTAATTACAACAATATAAAAATAATTTTTGTTATTATAATTGTATACTTTTCGAAATCTCTCTACTAAATTATGAAATTGTGTAAATAAATATTATATAAATAGGTAAATATAAAATAAATAAATAAAAAATTATAAATAATTAATACCAAATAAATAATGCTAATAATTAAATGATAGAAACATTTAAAATAATTAAAAAATATTAATTTTTAGTTTTAATATTATAAAAATAATAACAAATAATAAATAATGATAATTAGGTATTAGTAAAAATAAATAATTTATAAATAAATAAATTCTTAATAATAAGTGAAACATAATAACGTGCTAACATCAACATAATGCAATAATAATAGTAAATAATTATATAAATAGAAAATAAGCTATAATAATAAATGTATAATATTAAGTAGGAATTATGAGTAAATAAGAATAATAATAATTAAATGGTAATAATTAATTAACAATAATATAATAATATAGTATTCATAAAAAAGTCATTTTAAGCAGTCATTCAAACTGTTTCACAAATTTAGACAAAATACACACATACTTGATAACTCCGGTTTGGGTTCCCGACCATACGTATATGGCGACGCTTCTTTGAGAGTTCACCCCTAATACTTCTTTTCTTGATACCCGTACTCTATAAACAGACAGGATTTATGGTCGTTTATTGCAACAGGAATTGTTTAATTTTACTACAGTAGTCAGCTCATTAGCGACATTATCTCGACTCAGAAACTTGAATCAATTTATCTTAACACTTAGCAACAAAAGGAATATGTTTAAATATGCTTTTATGTTTTTATGAGACACGGTACTGTGAGATTACATGCAGCAGAATTGTGCCTGACTTATCGATTAATGTAGGTCGGGTAAGCTGGTACCCGAGAAGAACACAACGAATTTATTATTATTAATATAATAATAAATTATTTTTAAAAAATTATCGTGATAAACATTATAATAATTAAGAAAAACTAATAAAATAACAATTAAGAAACTAATAATTTAATACCAGAAAATTCCGGTACCTACATATATGCACATATTATCAAATGATCACTTAAAATATTCATACGTTTATTATAATAAATTATATATATTATTATGCTATATATTTATTCACACTACATAGTATAATATATTCTATATGCTATAATACACTCGTAGTATATAAAAATATTGCATATATATATTATATAGAGATGACAAGCTTTATTCTCTTATAGCTTTTATTAGCGGTGGTACATATATGAGTCGATTGGAAGAAAGTCTCGATAGTCAATTAGAAACTGCACGAGATGTACGTGATAAATTGGGAAGTGCCCTGGAACAGTGGCACATATGCGGTACACTCCTGCGTGCATGTGCTAACTCAGCTACTCAATGTCTACACCAATGGCGCAAAGTGGCAAAAATTGTGTAAATATGAACTGATCTATATTTTTTGTAATATATAATATATATATTTTTTTAAATATAACCGCTATCTTAATTATAGTAATCCAAAAGACAAGATACAGGCTGCCTTAGAATGCAGAAATACATTACAAGCTTCCTTGATATCACTTGAGTGTGCACAGCTATCGTTGCCACATGTCGAAATAAAATACGTCAGCAACCGTCAAATATTAGCCGTAAAGCATTGCAATGTTTATATTATAACCGATATTGCAAATCTTGCAAGGTAAATATTCATTATATAAGCAAAATCGAAAACCTAAAAACTAGACTATGTAAAAAAGAGAAATAAATACTTAATTAGTTTAAATTTGCAATCCATATCCTTAAGATATGGATCTGAATCAGTGTTCACAGCCTTTTTCCGTTGCTCTTTTAACTGTTTTTTATAAGGCTAATGATATCTCAGTAAATATTTCTGGAAATGAAAGCCAGAAATATTTTACCTATGGTGGCGGCATTGGTAGAATTATAAATTTGGCAAACGTGATGTACTCGTATTATTAGAAGCGACAATACTATACCGGAAGCTTTAACCTAAAATACAGTATAAACACATATATGCAAATCTCACTACATTATATAAATATAACCTTACAATTTAATTCTGTTCCAGGAGTATTCATTCAGTTGCTTAATAATATTTATTTATTTCAATTAAATTCCGGAAAGACATAAGATTAAATTCCGGAAAGACATTATCTATTATCACTACATTATATAAATATAACCTTACAATTAAAATTCTGTCCCAGGAGTATTCATTCAGTTGCTTAATAATATTTATTTATTTCAATTAAATTCCGGAGAGACATAAGATTAAATTCCGGAAAGACATTACCTATAAATTTCATGTACATTCTGTTATAACAGCAAGTCACTTGGTTTTTTGAAAAGCTACAAACTCATGCATTGTGCATATGATTAAATAGTATGATATTATTTGTTATCTAGAGAAGAATTCAGTTCTATCCCAAATAGAATCCTTTTCCATTTTTACATTTCAGCTGTTTCTACTACTCCTTATGACGTTCAACAAATGTAATAAGCGGACTTTTGTATGTTTCTCATGACAGCTACTCATGACAGGCAAAAGGTTTATAATAAGCTTTCACTTCATCTTAAGTTTCTCACTGCATACCACAGTACATGAAATATATGTATAACAGATACATTGTACAATAGATTATATCGCTATACTTATAGATACATTGCTTTAATTATTTACAGTTTATAATATCATCTTCTATTATTCTATTAATATCGGCAACTATGAAAATAAACATGATTTGTGTTTAGATTTGATTTAAAGTGATATTAGCACAAAGAGTTCATGGAACATGGGGTTATATCTCCCTTAACCTCCCGTCTAAATATGTTACTGATTTGTACAAATACCGAGTTAAGGAGTTCGTTATGAATACTACTTTGAATACAGTTAAATTAAAAAACTAAATCTAAAATTAAAAATTAATTCCTATTAATTGACTACGTTAATTTTCCACATTTTAGATATGAGCACACTTCCAAAGTACTTGCGGCCTATGAAAGCAACATGTCAAAAGGCTCAACGTGGTTGTATGAAACATTCAATAAAACTTTACGTAAGGATTTCGATAAAGCTGAAGAAACTGTACGTAACTTGTCGAAAACATTGAGAGAACATAGAGAGGAAATGTTTACGGCTGCACGCAGTTAGTAAATAAGTCTCTGTACTTCTAAAAATATATTTTTAAATTAAGATCATTAAAAGTGTTTATTATAGTTAACAGTTTTTACATAATAAATTTATATTTAAATTACACAAACTATTTATTGCATTCAACAAAACGTTTAATATGCATTTGTACGAGTTTAATACCAGTAACTCTTGTGTGCTTCACGATCTTCTTTGATGCCCATTTCTTCCATTATATCCATTTCGAAGGTACACAATTTTGGTGTGAATGTGATTTCTCCAACAGTGGCGGCTATAAAAAAAATATAAGTAATACACTTCATTATATACATTATTAAATTATTTTATCCATGACAATAATCTAATCCTTAAAAGCTATATTTATAAATATGAAATAGATATAAACAGAATACTGAAAGCCAATGAAAAGAATAGAAATAAACAGAGTACAAGCTCCCAACTGAACGACACATTATGACTATTACAAATCTTTTGTGCTTTAAACCGATCTTGTTTCGAAAACATTTATAGGAGCAATAAATGTTTTCAGAACAAGAAAACCATAATAGCACCCGTTGAAGATTTTCTACTAACAGACGGTGATATAAGACCAAACCTAACAATCTCTTTCTAGACCAGATCAAAGCCGACCAGTCACAAAAACTGTGACAAGAATTTAAATCTGCATTCCAGCAGAACTAAAATTCTGTTTAAATATACAGATTTATTTGTCAAGATTCGTCAAGAATTTATTTTATAAAAAACAAGTCATAGACAAAAATGTAGATAAAACAATTTTAACCATTATTTATGGGTTTACAATTTTTTCTAAGTTTAAAGGGTTGAGATATGGTCGAAGACAATTGTAATTATTCGAAATTCCCATTCCATAATTCACTTACTGCTTTTTTATTAAAAAATTTAGAAAATTTTATTGTTATAACAATAAACGGGACTTAAAATGTAGAAAGCAACCAAAAATGACAGCTTTACTATTAGTTCTGTAATTATTTTAAGGAAAGACATCATATAGGTAATCTCATATAAGTACTATAGTTATAATATTGTATATAATATTATATATTATAAAATATCTTATATAATATATATATATATATATAAAACATAATATAATAATACATAATAATATAAAACAAAAAAGCAAACATACCTTTGGTATCTTTATCACGTTCAACATAAGCTGCGGGCGATTTATAATCATGAGTCTGATTATTCATTTCTGGTATTGGTATCAAACGGCCTGTACGCTTAGAGACACGTACCTGCTCACCTTCCTCTGTGAAACGCCATTCAAACTCACAACCTTGCAAGTCAGAAGGATCTACTAGTCTTATACCAGTCACAACCTACAGAGAATACCATAAAGAACAGTAAAGGATTTAATCAGTTTTCTTAAACTGAAATAAAAACACAAATTCTTACATCTAATGGAGCCTCCGATTTCACAATGATGCCGGGAAAGTCTTCATCCTTACCAACTTGACGGTAATGCCAATTTAGACCTTCGACAATCACCCAATTACGTTCAGGAATAACTTGTGTCACAATGCCTTGCTTGCCTTTATCTTTACCAACAAGTACTTCTACACGATCCCCACGAAAATAGCTCCACTCCTCTAGAAACATTAAAAGCATCGTAATACACAATTACTTGTTAAATATCACATTTTATGTATATTTTATATGCGATATAATGAAAATAATTTTCTCTATTTACCGATGGGCTGCATGAACACTTTCTTGCGGATTGTGTTAGGCAAATTTTGTTGCCTGAATTGACCTGTCCATGATCGATTTGTCGTGTAGCGGAACTTCTTACGTTCAATTGTGCGAGGCAAATAATTGACAGCTTTTGGTGTTTCCCAATAAACCTTTTAAATCCAGTAAAGTAAAATTTATATAATTTACTCCAAAAACATTTTTGATGTATAGAAACACTATTGATATTTCACGTATGCTTACTTGTCTTTTGCTTCTTTCAATATATTCCTTTGGCAGATTTGAAAAATCCTTTAACTTACTACGTAAAATCTGTGTTATACGCATTGTTTTAATTAATTTTTATAAAGTCTTTAGAAAACAAAAATTTACGGCAAACGTGTTTAGTTTCTTTTTTGCCGTGCAGCAAAAGCAGCTGCTGCATAACAAAAGCGAAGTAGCAAAAGCGAAAATTCACCACAGTTTCGGCTTTTACACGAAACATTAAAGTTGGTTGATATATTCTATTAATAAGTAATACTAAATTACTTTATTATTATGATATAATGACTTATCTATTTTGAGCAACTTTTTGCGCTACGCCATGTGGCGTTTTAGTATATTATTCGGGATATTCAGATTTATATATTTTAAATTGATCACACTTACAAAAACCTAATATCAACTAACACTAACTAGTATAAACAATTTCAACATTTATTTCAAATCAATTTTAAACCTAAAAATTGTATATATCAAAGACCAAGCTATATTGAAGTATATAACATAATATAAAAAGTTGCATAAAGAGGTGTCTTCATTAATATAACAAATGGAATAAAAACATCATACCATAGTATTGAATGCAATACTATATTACCATCAATTTATATAATATTACTACTAATGACTCATGCCACACTACAATATAATTGGAGACAGTTTTTAAAAAACACAATTTTTGTAACAGTTTTCGCACAGTTTACTGCATTTTACTGCACCCAAAAGATTTTCTTGGTTTAAAATTTTCTATTAAACATTTGCTGTTTGTTATTATTAACAACATTTGCTTAAATATGAAATATTTTGTATTGCTACAAATATTTTATATTGAAAAGAGCACGTAATACTTAACTTATATAGTTAATTGTGAAAATGCATTAATTGAAAATTCTCCTTGCAAAGAAAAGAAGTTAGTGCAAGTGAACAATATTATATAGTACTGCACAAGACTAAAACAAACATGTCAAGAAAAAATCAAATAAAATTATAAAACAGCTGATCGATGCTAATAATATGAAAGTAACAGCTCAATTATTTTGTACATCATGGCGCTAAACTTATATTCTCAAATAATTTTCAATATCAGTAAATTAAGGTAAAAACATTTGATTTGCTTTTTTTATAACTAGTACTAATCCCACCCCAGTGAAACTTCATCGGTTACGATATCGCTAAACTTTTATAACTAGTACTAATCCCACCCCAGTGAAACTTCATCGGTTACGATATCAATTAGTTTTCAATATCAATCAGTTAATATAAAAACATTCGATTTATTTTTTCTTTACCTATTTTTTTCTTGTTTCCTTACTTTGTGTGTAAATTGCTTTTCTTACAAAGAAAATATTATATTAATTTTATTTGTAACTTGACAAATTTTTACCTGTACAATATAAGAACTGATCTATTATGCCCTATGAATTTTCTAATTTCATAATTATTAATTCTTAAACCATTCAGTTAAAAAGTATATACCATTCGTTTTTAAAAAGGAATATTCCATATTAACAAAGCAATAGTAAACGTATTAAAAAATGACCTAAGAGGGTATTTTTATTGCTTCTTTTATTATTGTTATGAGCTTTATTTAATGCCGTACATATGTAGTGGATAATTCTATGTTTTTATATCAAATTTGTTATGTATTATATGTTTCATATTAATATTATGATTAATAAATAAAATTTAATTGTTTTGCCTCTCATGCACTTTATATATGCACGAACGAGTTTTCATCAACATATGCTTAACATTTTTCGTATGTACTGTACACGCTGGCTACAATAATTTGCCACCACACCAAAAACAAAAAATATCAAATACACCACGACAGCTGGTATTAATCATTCCGCTGCAGTTTACCTTACTGTACGTAAATACATATTAAGATTTTGCTAATAGTTATTTTGTTTTGTTAAAATATACATAAAATTGATAAACAATTGTTACAGAATCCACACACACACCAAAATGAATCAGAGTCAATTGAGTTAAGAGCACAGGCCAAAATTTTAGTTAATTAGAATTTGCCGATAAGTGAGGGTGTTGTACGATTTTAATAAAATTTAAAGTACGGAATAGTCGTATCTTTTATACAACGGTTAGTCATAGGGGACAACGCACATTGGTATTTGTTTCTTTTTTTAAATATATTTTTAATAACGCTTTTATGAAATATGTCTCACAACACATTAAACATTGAAGAACGTAAAGAGCCAGTTTTATTTACCAAACATGCTAAGTATTTTATACGTTTTCTTAACGTCTTACCAGCTCGATTGGCATCACACGATTGTACCAGGTAGGACACTCTTATAAATAATGACTTATTATTAATTAAATAAAATTGTTAACAATCAATTTTTAGACCAACAATAGCATTTTATTCTGTATGCGGCTTGGATGTACTTAACTCTTTACACCTACTGACACCGCAGATGCGAAAGGATATAATCGAATGGATTTATACTGGTTTAGTAGAACCATACGAAAATGAACCATGCAGGGGTGGTTTTCAGGTATAACCATTAGCAAATATTTACAGTGCGCTCTTATGTTTTTACTACTTGTTTTTTTTTTTACCATGACTAGTTTTTGTATTTATGACATGTCATAAATATCTGCGTTGAGCAGTTAACTGTTGAGTTAGTATGTAGATTTAGCTTATCAGTACGTGTTTCATCTATGGTCCATGTTGTTTGAGATTAATACGATTTATTTATTAATTCACTGCGGTAATTGTCTGTTGATGTTTAAACCTGAATTTGTTATCATTTTTGCTATTATAGTTGACAAATTTTACATTTCTGATTGTCTGATGCGTTAAGCATAAAATTTTGTTCTATTTTTTGGCCAAACTTGTTTAAAATAACTGAATTAATTTATTAGTATTATTTAATACTTATAGTAACAAAACAATGTGTTTTGTAGTTGTATTAAATTAGCCTAAACCTTTAAACGGAAATAAGGTTTGAAGTTTTTTCTACATAAATGCGTACTTATAAATGAATATCCGGCCGAAGGACCTAGAAGTTCAGTCTTTTATTCTTAGTTAGGTTAGGTTATACCGGCAATCCCTAGAGGACTCACTTAGGCCTATTGGCCCATTGTGTTGGCGTATATAAAAAAAAACTCAGGGTTTAAAACCACCTTTGGCGAAGCCTAAAATGCTATTTAGTGTCAGGTTCTGTAATTGATCAAGATCTTCAAGAAAGGGCGCTCTTAGAACTGTCGGGTCTACGTCCCGGAGCCACTCGTCGCCAGCGATGACCAAGTGCCGTTCGACAGCTACCAAAAGGACTTCACAAGCAGGTCTCAGCGGTTCACAGCAACAACAACAGGATCAAGATGAAAAATATAATCTGTTGATTGTTCTCTCATAAGAACTTCATTGAAAACAATTCATTTTTGCTTATATCTATATATTTTATATTTAAAATGTGCTTTTTTAACTTTTGAGTTTTGAGTATATATCTGCTTCGTTAGTCAAGCTGAAAAAGGAATTTAAGCTCCCTTAGTTATTGCAGCTTACTTACTTACTTACTTACTGCAGTCCTTCTTTCCTAAGTGGAGCATAAGGTCTCAAGTGGACATAGTTATTGCAGCTAATACGTGTTATCTAAAATTTTAAATTTTAATAAAAAAATATAATTTCAAATTGTTTCATGATCTGAAATGATATGTTCCGAGATTAAAATGAAGAGTCTTTGTTAAGTGCCTTTCGGAATCCAAGTTTTATACCAATTAAGTTACGAAAATACTTTGTCTATTCTTTAAAATAAATACAAATTAATACATGTTAAGTTCTTTTTGTACAATATATAAGTTTAATAATAAACTACACAAGTGTCACCACCATCTTCCACCAGTCTCTCAACACACTCCTAGTTTGCATATCATACATTTTTATCTTCTGTGCGTGAACATTTGTTGAACTTATCTTTAGACTTGCTATTACTCAACACAATTGGTTTACTTAAAATAATGAAATATCAGATAATTTCTGATGTTTTTTTTTCAACTATTTTATATTTTCTTTGTTGATCTAAGTTTTTTCTTATTTATTGCTTTTAATATGTTTTACAGGGGTCTCGTGTAAAGATAAATAGTGATGACAAACAATTACTTGACAGTATAAGATGTTATCAATGGGGTCACTTAGCGATGACATACACTAGCATCTGTGTGCTTATAACACTTGGTGATGACTTGAGTCGTTTGAATCGGCAGAGTATTGTAGATGGTAAATATACAATTTTCATACTTATACACTGAGATTACACCTTTACATTCCATTCCATTCACCTCAGGTGTTGCTACCAACCAACGATCCGATGGTAGTTTTAGCGCATGCATAAATGGATGTGAAAGTGATATGCGCTTTGTTTATTGCGCTGCAGCTATTTGTCATTTGCTAGACTATTGGGGCAATGTTGATAAAGATAAAATGTATAGTTTTATTAAAGACAGTATTGTAAGTATAATATATTTATTATTAGGTAGAGTATATTATAAATAGACGTTAGTTTTAGTTTGAAATAATTAATCATTTTATTAGAATTGTGCTTATGGAAAATAAATTTAAATTTCCTCTTCCCATATTTACTTTAGTTCATATAACCATTTATCACATTGCCCCATATTCATTTTACATAATTCCGATTCCCGTCCAACATTCTTTACACTTTCGCCCTTTCATTTATATTATTATTTTATTCCTTATTTCCTTCTAACTTAGTAGACTTTCCAAAGCCTTATATTATATATATATAAGAATTTGAGTAAAAATGAATGGTTTTTCTCAGGGTTCAGAAAAACACTGTGCTGTGCACAAAAATGCAAAACACCACGCACAAATGTTGTGCGATTCTAAAATTTCACACTACAAATGTGGTGTGCGAAAATTTTTGTGCACATCTTAAGTGCACATCTTGTGTGCACAAACGAAACGCACATTTCACACGAGTGTGGTGGAGTGAAATAAAACTCGCACACGCATTCGGTGTTTGTGCCGAAGTTATTTCGCACAGCACATTGTGTGTGCGGCAGCCAACTTGCCCTCGCACACAACGTGTGCAGAAAAGAATACGAGAAGCACATTTTGTGTGCAGGCTCGAAAATAAAAATGCACCCAAATGTGCGGAGACGAAATGTCTACTGCACGTTTGTGTAAAATTATGATTTAAAAGCGCACAATATTATGACAAATATCGCAGCAAAATAGTACGGAAAACTGATTTGTATTAATTTTGGTCTTAATGCGAAATATTTTATTGAAGAAATAATTTTGTATTTATATTTTAATTTTGAATTTATTATTAGATTTACATTTATTGCTTATATTACTTATTTTTTTAAGGTTTATTAATTTAAAATATGGGAATAAAGTTAATTTCACAATGTACTTGAAAACTTTGTTATATTAAATAGGTACATGAATTTAATAGAGAAAGAGTATTTGTTTCGAAATGTTATAAGTAAAGAGGATCGGTTCTACGGATCGTACTTTGAAAAAATTAAATATATCAATTTTGGACTACTTCATAAAATTTTATTTAATAGTAAGTTGTACACTAAGATTCGTTAGTAAGGTTATAAAAAGCAAATTAAATATTTTTTACAACAACATGAATTAATTTTTTTATTAGATTTCAATTAATTTTTTATCTTTAATTACAGCTTAAATTTAACAAAGTTATTGAAATAATTTTATAATTTAATATCTTAATTTCTTATTATAAAATATATAATTTTTATTACATATTTTTTGAAATAAATTTTCATTTAATCTTATTAATAACATTGCTGAAATATTTTTTTCACTTAAATTATATCTCTGCTTACTTATCACAGTAGAAAGGGCGCTAAAATCCTGCTACCTGTTCAAGAAAATATTTTCTTAATCTTTCGCGTTTTTTAATGAATGTTAGATACTCTACCTATGTGAATACATATTTCTGGAGAAGAAAAATATATATTTGTGGCCCTCCCGTATTATCTTTTTTAAACTGTTGCAAAATTTATTAAACAAATACACCAATACCAATACCTGCTACCTGTTCAAAAAAAATATTTTCCTAATCTTTCATATTTTTTGGGCATAAAAAAATCTTCCTAAAATATGTTTTTATTTTTTTTAAACTGGTGCAAAACTTTCCAAACAAATACTTTAAGTTCACTTACTATATTTGCATTTAAAAATGCACAAAGTAATATACAAAAAACTAATATTTTAAGTTAAAATACAAATAAGGTTAAGACAGTTATAATTTTTAGTTAACATTAATTAACAAAAATAATTATTTTAAATATTTGTTAATTTATGCAATTTTTAACATAAGTTACGATCCCAACGAACGCAATTATAAATTTTTTCAAAATTTGCAAAAAAATAATATTTTCTATTTCAAACAAAATTGTGAAGTTCCTGTAATTTTTTTCCACCCTTGGGTGCAAGCGCAAAATCGTACATTTGTGCACGTTTGTGCACAAGCACATTTGTGCACATTTGTGCACGTTTGTGAAATCGCACATTTGTGCACATTTGTGCAAACGTAATATGAGCAGCACACTCGTGTGCAAAGAGAATTTTTTGTCGCACAGTGCGGTGCGAGCATAAAATTTTCTCGCACATCTGATTGTGCACATTTTTAAAAATCAGTCACACAGCACAAATGTGTGTGCACGAATCTGTGTGCACAATCATCGCTTTGTGCGATGTGAAATTTAAAATCGCACAACAAATTTGAGTGCGTGCATTTTTTTTCTTAACACCACAAATGTGCGTGTGCATATTTTAAAAATAATTTCCACTCGCACAGTGCAGTGTGCGATTTTGTGCACCACATTCCGAACTCTGGTTTTTCTAAACATTCAAAAAAGAAATTACAAAAATCTTGAAATTTGCACAACAAAAGTTCGTGCAGTTAAAACACTCAAAGTCATTGTTTTTAATTTAGCAGGTTTAAAGTTCTTAACATTATACTTGTAGTCAAACACACTACAATTAAACGGACTTACAAAAAAAAACGAATATTTCAAAGGTTCTAGCATGTTGTTGTCTTAACCCGCTGGAACCTGCTTGTGAAGTCCTTTTGAGAGGTGTCGAACGGCATTTGGTCGTCGTTAGCAACGAGTGGTTCCGGAATGTAGACCCGGCCATACTTAAAACTATTGTATGGTCAACCATAAATTCAAAGGTTCTAGAATCAGTTCATTTCATTCCATTTCAACATCGATCCATAAATAAAACTTTAAAAAATATGGAAATGAGTTAAAATGTCGCGACTGCTTAAAAGTACATAATTGGAACGTTATCCATAATTTTATACTGTTATTATTCTTATTAAAACTTATATGAGGCCTATACGAGGCCAAATTTGTTTCAATAACGGCTAGGTCTATATGCGGCAGCAACTCGTCAACCACGAGGACCAAGTGCCTTTCACCACGCTCCAAAGGAATTTTACAACAAACGAACAACACCAACTCTATACAAGTACGTACCTGCATTTTCAGTGCCTTTTGGGGGTAAGCTTTATTTGCTCATCTGTTTTTATATCTGGATTCGAAGATGTGAATCTTCTAAAATTGCTTCTACATTCCTACATGACTTTTTCTTTGATGAGCAGATCACTACGAGTATCTGTTTCTTTTACTAGCGTCCTGGAGTCACTTATCAATCCAGACAACCAACTGCCACGCGCCCCAGAAACTTAAAAGTTTTTTCGGATTACGACAGTAGCATTTTTTTTATCCAAACTTTTTAAACGAATGTACATATACTAGCAATTTATTGCAAATAGGAAAACAATATTTTTTCCCTAGCCCAATATTTTCTAATCATAGTTGATTATTTATTACAAATATAAATCAAATACTCAAACTACGTATTAATTCTTAACTTAACAAAACTCCAGAAAAAATGTGCGAACATAAAAGTCAAGTACGGCTTTGGGTCAGTTGTATAATGAGCGCTGACTCTGAGCTTCAAATTTGGCAGGGCACTAGTTTAATCCCTGGTACTTGCAGCCTCACAAAAGAAATTGTTTACGAATAACTGCGAATTACGTATAATTAAATACAAGAAATATTTCCAAGACCACTGATGATAGGTATTTGGCAATAGTCAAAACAGCTCAATTCATTAAAATAATATAAAAATAATTTTTGTTGTTGTAACTCACTACTGTTCGAAACTTCTCTATTAATTCTTAACTATAAAATTATATTAAACTTTTTCTTATTACTCTTTATTTGTAGCGTTATGATTATGGTGTGAGCCAAAGCGGTGAAGGTGAGTCCCATGGGGGCACAACATTTTGTGCTATTGCTGCTTTACATTTAAGCGGTCAACTAGGTCGTCTCGATGAGAAAACATTGGAAGGTATTAAACGTTGGTGTTTGTTTAGGCAGGTAAATGTGTACACTTTTATATTAAAAACTTAAACCATTTTAACTACATTACCTATTAACTACATTATCTATTTAGATTGATGGTTTCCAAGGGCGTCCCAACAAACCAGTTGATACCTGTTATTCATTTTGGATTGGAGCTACTTTACGTATACTTAATGCCTTCACATTGACTGATTATATTGAGAATCGAAAATATATATTGGAAACACAGGATACCATTGTCGGTGGCTTTTCCAAATGGGCACAATCATCAACTGATCCATTCCATACTTATTTTGGCATTTGTGGTTTATCATTTTTAGAAGAACCCGGCTTAGCTACAGTTATGCCAAGTCTAAATATAGCAATGCCAGCATATAAGCGTTTACAGCAATTGCACGCCCAATGGCGCACAAATTCCACAGATGATAAATATTTCAATTCAACTAAAGAGCATGAAAGTGATACAGATACGATTACCTCGCCACTAATTAAAGCGTAAAATGATATTCACAACTTTCACAGCTTACACAGCTCAGTTCAAGTTCAGGGTTAATAGTATGTGTGTCTGAATCAAGTACAATAAATACGCTGACAAAGTACGCTACTATTTTATTGACTATAAATTTTTTATGCTATTTTTTTAAATAAAATTAATAAAATTTTGATCATTTGATTTAATTATTGTATATATAATTTTTCAACAATTACTATCAAATTACAACTAGGCAACTCCTATGCATGAAGTAGAGTTTAAATTTTAAGATGTAATAGAAGTTGAACCCTTATGTTATTGTTGTTGTAGCCCGCCGCGATCTGAAAAGCAGATAACATGTAAGGATTACAAGACACATACAGGGATAGCTATCTCAAGGGGATGAGTCCATAGGTCGATTGGACTAAGATTAGTGTGTGCAGAGGGACAAGACAGCAGATGGGCGTCGTTAGAGGGGGTAGGGGGTTTGACTGCAGTTTGGGCACACATTACGGAATTCCATTGTAGAATAACACCCTTCGATTCATATACTTTTTTGCTTCTCGAAATGTGAAGTTAATGCCATAGTCTAGTTGTCACAACAATGTATTTATAAAAATATAAAACTATTTTTATTGTTCTCTTAAGGAAAAAGAGAACATTTCCAGGAAAGTTTAAATGGTGATTTGAATCTATTTATATAGTCGGAAGTAAAAATAAATTGGGATCGCACACTTTACACAAAGTAGTCTTCAATGTTGCTTGACAAGCAACCTATTAAGAAGAGGCTAGTCAATAATATCATGGAGATCATCCTTTAACATTTATGTTACCACATCGAATAAACAAATTGGTTAATTGGTTAAAGTGGCGCATCAGCAGTTATCTTGCCGCTGACCATAATTACCGATTATTCGCCGTTTCACTAACACATATCTAGCAATAAACCTTAAGATATAAAAATAAGATAAAAACTAAATCCATCCTGTTGAGCTTAGGCAATTCAACATATCTTTTGTCCTAACGGATGAGTACTTCTCTAAAAAGTAGAATAGAGAACTGACAGCAATATCAGGATGACTAGTTTTATGATGACATTACTTATCACAAATCCTTATGTTTACAAGAACGGCCGGGTCTACGTCCCGAATCCTCTCGTCGCCAGCAACGACCAAATACTGTTCGACACCTCCCAAAAGAACTTCATAAGCAGATCCTAGGGGGTTACAAAAACAACAGAGAGTCTTATTGGTAATGATTTATACAAGCTAAGACACTTGAGGTGTTGCAATAGTTAATAAAACATTTCTTTTTTTTTGTTTTTAATACTATTTATTGATTTATAGTAAATCTCTTTGGTTAATTCATTTAAAAAAACACCAATGTACAATATTTATGAGTTAATAAAAAAATTCAAAAATACATTTAGATGACATTTTTTACAATTTATAAACTTGAAATTTCTTTTTGTTTTTTTTTGCTTTAATACTATTTATTACTGCCAACTTATTTCTCTATTAATGGCATAATTATAAATTTGAAATTGCTAAAAATCTTTTATATGTAATATTAAGTAATATTATATAAATGGCCTCAAATGACAATACCAACAATTTTCGTATACATAATTACTTAGAATAAAATGTATATTTAGTTTACAATCAAATATTTATGACCCTTTCTTCTTCTTATCTTTAAATGTGTAGATATTTAAAAGGGTTAATAAATATCATATATAAATATGAGGATTATTTATCATAAACAATATAATTTAGAATGACTAATTTGTAAATATGTATGTATAAAAATATATAACCGATTAAAACTAATTATGCAGAGATTCAACTTTGCAAAAGAATGTATAATGTATAAATATTCTTAAGAATTAAATCACAATTTTAATTGGAACTACAAAATCAATTAAGAATTAAAAACAATTAACCATATAATTAAAAAACAACAACAAAAAATCTTAATAAAATAATTGAAGAACATAAATAAAATATCTCTATAGTTAGTAAATAAGAAAGTCACTAAGGTAAGCAGGATAGCGCGGAAATGCCGAATGCACTGGTCTATCTATGAACATACGCTTGCGCAGAGGTGCTAGTGCGCGCTCGGTAACGTGAGGGCAACGACGAATGAACAACGACTGCAGACGTGTGCAATGAGTAGAGATTGCTCTGAAAGTAAAAAACATGAAATTAAAAAAAAATTAAAATAATTTACATTAATTTACAAAAAGAAAAAACTCCAATAAATTAAGTGAATATAATGAAACTGTAATAAAAATCAGGATATAAACAATTACTTGTCACGGATAAATACGTCAGTTTTATGTATGACAGCAGTTCTTGAGTTTAAAGGTAGTTTTGGATGGTTCATCATGGAAGGTAGTACTGCAGTTTTGCAGTTTTCATGATATCGTTAATCTGTTCCCCTGCCCCAACGCACACACAAACAGTCCAATTGATTTCCAATCGAATCGTTTATTTCTCATATTTGTACTTTTCTAAACGTCGGGCCCTATTTTAATGGTAAAATGATTTAACAGTTGATAGTTTTATAGAAATAGATATAACACTTATTTACGCAGTATATGGATTAGATACAATATCATAGTTCAGTGATGTAGTCAAGATCTGGATCAAGAACGAGTTATAGTAGATCATATTTGGTTTTGTTTTGTAGTTATTTATCTGTAGATAATATGCTCACGAGATAATTGGTCTAATAATGAATTTGTATATTTGTGCTTCCGAACATTCAGTTATCTACTAACTGAAGCTTTGTCACCGTCTTAGTCTATAACCATTTTCATGGTTAAAAACCCATGGCCCTAGTGTATTGCCAAGTACGAATAGTGTACCTAGTGTACCTTATAGTGTACCTAGTGTACCTTAGTATTTTAGTATCTTAGTACATATGCCAATACCCGGACACAGTAAAGGCTAGTCACTTGAAATTTTTGGTTTCGACACGAAAATAAACTAATCATATAACAATTAAGTATTTAATACGTAATGAATAATTGTTAATATATGAATGAATAATAATGAATGAATGAATAATAATGAATAAATAAACAATAATGAATGAATGAATAATAGTAAATGAATAATAATGAATTATTTGAATTGTGGTTCAACATATAATATATATATATAATATATACAATATATAGATATTGTATATATATAATAAACTAATAAAAGAAGGATTTAAAAAAAATTGTTAGCAAATTTAATTGAATAATACTTACAGTATACCATAGTCACTTATTGCTGTACAACCAACCAAATTGATATGCATCAATGAACGGCAATAATTTGCAATTTGAATAAGTACTTGATCAGTAACACTGGGAGTGTTGGCCAGTGAAAGCACAGTGAGTTTGTTCAGCTTTCTGAAGAATATAATTAAGCAACGTTCTCCAATGGTTTGGCAATGCGAAATATCAAATTCTTCCAAGTTATTTTGATGCAAAGTTAACGCATCAACTGCACCAGTTGTAAGCCATTGACAACGTGACAGCTTCAAAACACGCAAATCCTTACATTCAATTATAATAGGTTGCAAAGCCAATGGAGTAATATTGACGCATTCATTTAGATTAACCACACGCAAACGAGTATTCTTAGCAAGTATTGGTAACATGAGTTCATCTTTTAACCAAAAACATCTTGCTAGCTGAATAGTTTCCAAACGTCTACAGCATTTGGCTATAACACCAAAAGCACGCTCAATATTGTTGCTGTTATTACCCGCTAGGTCTACTTCTTTGCGCATCTCCAGGGCTGCCTCTGCAAAACGTTTTGCCTCATGTGAACAGCAACGTAAATTGAATAAATCCTTCAAGGATAAACATTCAGCCACATTGGGTATGAGAACATCAGACCAACTAATATCGAAAAGGTTTAGCTCAGTATCAGTGTATGGAACGTCTTCAGCATCTTGCGTTTTGTCAATATTTGACTCTGTCACAATTAATTTATGCACATTTGAGATATCCATAATATTAATTATATGCTGTGAAAAAAAAATTTTAGAATAAACTTTGTAAACACAACTAAATTAAACAAAATTTACAATTTTTCTATTTGACGGCCTACTCCAAACAACAAATTTTTTCTATTTACTTCTTCTATACAATATGTTTGAAGCATACTGTACGGATAAAAAATTATTGGCTTGCATATAAAAACTTTAAGAAAGTGTTGACACTAGATTTGGAAAATATGTATTAAATAATCATCAAATGTATAAAATTATATAATATATAGTAAGGCTTTGATATCGATTAAAGATCTTTGATCTCTATTGAAATTTATACTAAAAAATTTTTTATTATAGCACATTCACACTGTCTCATTTAGACAGTTTTGCCCATTATAATCGCTGATAGGATGATTTACCACACAAACATTTGTCATATAAATGAGCTCATTAATAATAAATCAGCTCTTTTTAGACCAAAAATGTCGAATGCAACCCTTAAAAATTGTTTCCGCAAGGAAATGACCAAAATTTGAAATATTTATCATATGTTTTATATATAAAATGTTATCAAACAACAGCTGAGCTGTCAACAAAGGCACTGAGAAAGTAAGTATTTAATATAATCTTTGTTTTTATAAATCAAACATGTAATTGATATAATATATCATATAAAAATTTAATTTTTTAATTGAAAGTTCTCTTAATTTAAGCCTTCGTTTCAATGAAGCCATTTTCCCTCATTTCATTTTATGTTTAAAAAACAACTTAATATAGTTGAAATGAAGACGAAATTAAGACTTTTGCGCGCTTTGATTTTTAATGTTTGTCTGAACATAGTATTACCGAATACAATGTCAAACTTGTAGCGTACTGTACAACTGACACAGCTGATGCTGCAATGCATTTGTTAAATTTGTTGCATATATTGTTAGAGAGCGCCAAACAAAACAGCTGTTTCTTATTGAAATACTTCAAATAATTTTATATTCTGCATAGTTTCTTATTATTTTATGTATATTAATATTATTAATATTTGTTTTATATATAAAAATGTCTTCGTGTAGTGCTGAAGAAATAGCAGAGAAAAAACGTATTGCTTTAGAAAAATTGAACGCAAAAAAAGCATCTTTAAAGAGTGCTACAACACAAAATAAAAACTGCAGTAATGTTACTCCTCCACATAAGAATACCTATACAGCACCACAACCCGTGAAACCAGTGTCAATAATAAAAACCATCAGTCCAACATCTAAAGTTATTTTACCTAATAATGCAAGCATAAATTTTTATCATAACAAAAATAATAACAATAATCAAAGTGAGCCACCAAAGAACAATGCCAGTAATAATGTTGTCGAAAATAAAGCCTCCTCGTTTCTAAATGCATTAAAACAGAGCAGTACGTTTCCACAACGAGCAAATGCACGTGAATCGACACATCCATATCACCGTAAAGCTGTACAATCAACGAGCCACTCAGCGACAAAAGGACCAACATTAAGTTGTCCGCCAACTAAATTGGCACCAGTTTTTGTTAAGACTGTGAGCTGTAAGGTTTATGTAATAAGTCGCCATACGTTTGCTGTGCAACCATCTGGCTTCCACGCGCAACTAATTGAAGTTTTTAAGACAATACCGTCTAAAAATTTTGGTAAATATTTTGATGCGCAGTTTATTTATTTATATTATTAAAAATTGATTTTTCTCATAGATCGCAATACACGTATTTGGTCTTTTGCACTTAGGGATTATCAGCTAGTCCAAAAAAAGGTAGCCGATTTAAAGCCTGATGTAGTTATTGGTGTGATACCAAAAATTGTTCTCCATTTATGTCAAATGCCGCCTAAAGAGCTTGATCGTTCCTGTTTAAGCAACATTGAGTCAACCTTGGCAGATAAGTTATTACCATTTCAACAGGAAGCAGTTTGGTATATATATTTATATATAAATGTGCACGTTTATTAATATAGTGTTGCAGAAATAAAGTATTTATTTTATTTAGTTTTGCTATTGCTCAGCATGGACGCGTTATGATTTGTGATGAAATGGGTTTAGGTAAAACATATCAAGCGCTTGCTATTGCCGACTTTTATAGAGAAGACTGGCCATTGCTCATTTGCACAACAGCATCGACAAGGTAATTTATTTTTTTATATTCATTTGGTTGTGCGAACTCAATTAAAAATAATTTTTTCTTTGATTTATGTTCCAATTTAGAGAGCCATGGGCTACTCACATACGTCAACTTTTACCAAAAATACCATGCCATTATATTCAGGTTTTAACAAACACTCAACAATATTTTGGTGATGCAAAAGTGCTTATAACCAGCTACAACATGATGGAAAAGCATATGTCCGATTTATTGGCCCGTTCATTTGGTTTTGTTATATTTGACGAATCTCATATGCTAAAAAACCAAAAAGCAAAATGTACTGTCGTTGCAGATCGTTTATCGATGCAAGCCAAGCATGTGGTGTTACTGTCGGGCACACCGGCTTTATCACGTCCTCTCGAACTATTTACACAAATTCAAATGATTGATCGTAAATTTATGAATTTTATGGATTTTAGTAAGAAGTAGTCTATATAAATAATTATTCATAGTTTTTTAAATTTTTGCTTATATAGCTTCTCGCTACTGTGATGGAAAGCAATCAACATTTGGTTGGGATGCTACTGGTCAATCAAACCTAGAGGAATTAAATGTGGTGCTGAAACTAAAATATATGGTGAGACGTACAAAAGCAGAAGTGTTACCTGAATTAGCTGAGAAGTTTCGGTAAGTATAACTTTTGCATATTATGTATATAGTTATAATGTGAAAAAAGCGCAATTCTAGAATTATAAAAATAAAGTTTCATAAATAGTTTTTATTAAGAAATAAAATAAATTTAAAAATAATAATATAATAAAAATAAATTTTTCAATTTAAAAATTTCCTCACTATTTCGCATTTTAAATATTAGGTGGCTGTTAAGATGAAATTATCGTCTAACTACGCGGAATTCAGTTAATTACTATATCATATTTTCTTTTATACTTTTTTTTATCGTTTTACAATTATTTTATCTTAAGTTATTTTAGATTTAATTAGAGACTGTAACAATGAGGTAAATACCTTTGAGATAAATTGGCTTATTAATATGGAAGTAATTCAAATAATATGTTAATGATTTAATAATTTATATGATATATTTAAAATTAATATGATCTGATATATAATAATGTTTTAATCTAATTTAAAAAATATATGTACATTTTATACTAATTTACTTACTAATAATTTTTTATTGCAGTGAAACCGTGGTTTTGGATCCAGCGCTTGTTTGGTCTAATGATAGTTCTAAAGATACATTGGACGAAGTTTCGAAAAACTATCTTGCCAGCAAGGGAAAACAAAAAGAAGAAATGCTTCTAAGACTTTATGCTGAGACTGCCAATGTTAAAAAGCATGCAGTGTGGTAAGAATTATTGAGGAATTACTAAATTACTGAATAATAATTGACAAACACAAATTTATCTATAATTCCAGTTCATATATCAAAGCTCTGGTAAAAGAAAATAAGAAGTTTATTGTATTCGGACATCACCGCATAATGTTGGACTCAATAACCGAATGTTTGGTTAAACTGAAAGTGAAATTTGTAAGAATAGATGGAAGTACAAGAAACGATTTGAGAGCTGTAAGTGTTCTATATTGCAAATCATTATAAAAACACACCATTTACACAGATATATTTATATTTATATTTATTTTTATATTCATATTTATATTTATATTTATATTTATATTTATATTTATATTTATATTTATATTTATATTTATATTTATATATATTTATTTATATTTATATTAATATTATATATATTTATATTTATATTTATATTTATATTTATATTTTTATATTTATTATATTTATATTTATTATTATTTATATTATATTTATATTTATATTTATATATTTATATTTATATTTATATTTATATTTATATTTATATTTATATTTATATTTATATTTATATTTATATTTATATTTATATTTGTATTATGCACATTAATTATATTGTAATATTTGTAATATATCTATGATATTGACATTATATATACTCGTATTTCTATTATTTATATTTATGTATATATTATACAATTTTATTACTTATACTATTTATATTATTTTTACTTATTTATTATATTTTTTTATATTTTTATATTATGTTCACAATTTATATTATTATTATTATTCACATTATTTTTGTAATTAATATTATTTATGTTGTATAAATGATGGATTATATTTATATTATATTTATAATATAAATTATTTATAGTATATATGTTATTTATATTATGTATATTTGTTTATTTACTATATTTATTTATTTATTATATATATTTATTTATTTATTATATATATTTATTTATTATATTTATTTTTTATTATATTCATTTATATTTATATTATGCATATAATTTATATTATATAAATAATTGAAATTATTTATGTTATATATTTTTTATGTTATTAACATTATATATATTATATTTAATACATATTTATATATTATATTATTTATACATTTATATTTATATTAAATTATTTTTAAATTAAATTTTTTATACTGATTTAAAAAGATATTAGAAAATGGAATCAAAAGTGTGGAATAATGTATTTTTAATTTTTATTAAGGAATATGTTGATAGATTTCAAAATAAATCATCGTGCAAAGTGGCTGTTTTATCTTTAAAGGCATGTAATTCTGGTATCACACTTACTGCAGCTGAACTGATAATATTTGCAGAACTTGACTGGAATCCAAGCGTAATTATTATTTATTACTTTTGATTATTATGGATTGTTATGGATATTATGGACTTACAAATATAAATAAATTTTTCTTTGATTATACAGACGTTAGCCCAAGCAGAAAGTCGTGCACATCGTATTGGTCAGGAAAAGCAAGTAATATGTCGCTATTTAATGGCTACGAAAACCGCAGATGATTTCATTTGGAACATGTTGAAAAATAAACAGGATGTACTGAATCGCGCTGGATTATTCTGCGAAGATTTGCAAGATGCTAAAAGTACTGCAGCGCCATTAATGGTTATTTATAATTTAATAAATAAAGATAGTTTTAAGTCTTTTTTATTAATTTTTTTAATTACAGTCCAACACACTTGAGAAGTTCTATTCACCTAGTAATCGGACCAAACAACAATCGGCACCGGTGAAAGAACCGATTTCGAAAAAAATCAACGCTGATAAAAACGAATCAAGCAATGAATTAAACACGTTTCTTAAAGATGATGACGATGATGATGCTTTTATGGATCTGGTATTCTAATATTATTGTGACGTAATTGTACCTATTTTTGAAATTTTTTAATATATTTATAGAATCTTAATATAAGTTGAAAAGTGATGAGTTATACACATAATACATATATACTTTTACAAATTTTAAATAAATGTAAATTTTGTTGGCTTACGATGTAGGTAATTATTATTTAATCTTTGGATATTTAGATATATTTTTTTTTTGTATGGATTCATATATTTCATTGAGTTACTTGACTCTTCTTTGTCAATCTTTAAAGAAAACAAAAAACGTTAGTTTCGAAAACAAAAAACGTTAGTTTCGATGTAAACTCAGTCTCAGAGATGTCAATGTGACAATGTCACGGAAACAAAAAATGGAATTGACAAATGCAATAGGCTCTACGGATATGGCGCTATTAAAATGTCTATGCAACGTTTATTATGCGCTGTTACAAAAAGGATGAGCACGTGACATATGTTGATAGCTGGTTTAAGTACGTTTTTCCTGTGGTTGAACTAAACTGGATATTATTTCTGTCTCTCGCAGATTTACGGGACCCACACTAGTACAGCATAAACAATTATAGATGTACTCATTTGCTTTGTGTAATATATGTTTACACGGACTTTTTTATTTTTTCCACAAGAACAGTATGCGATCTCTTGCAACATGCTACAATGACACCTACTCCACAATGTGCTGCTATGTATGGAGATGAGCATATGTACAAGTCTATCGATTTGAAATGGGCAGACTTATAGAAACTTTTTAAGTACAGGAAGTGAAGAGGATGGTCGAAGATTTTTTTAAAAATAAGTGAAGATTGTTATCAGTAAAGAAAGCGGTTATTAAATGAACAGAATTATTGGAACTTTGACTCCATTAAAGATCAAAATTCTGGTTCTTGAAGAACCGTTCTTCCCTACCTAACAATGGTGAAATCTCTTGTCCAATTGTTCTATAGTGTTGTTCTATTCTGAAAATAGAAACTTTGTATAAATCAACTTTTTTATTTGAAGCAACACTTAGATAGTATTGAGAGTGAATCTTATTAGTGTGAGCTTTCTAGTGTGAGAAATGGTGTTATATTAATGATTGTTATGACAATGATTAGTATTTTCTGTAGACTTTTTTTTTTTGATGTTGGATACAAAATAATTTTTTAACATATTTCTAAGGCAAGAAAAATTTTAGTTAGGAATAGTAGATGGTGGTTTTAATAGATTATTTCAAAGAGAATCTAGGCATATTTAATAATATATTAAGAAAATAAACTTATTTGTAGTAAATTCATAATGAATGAGTTTAAATCACATTAACAGTGAATTAAGACACTCTAAAATGAATGCCAAAAGGGCGCCCAATCAAAAAACTATAATACGATCCGACTGATTTTACAATCGTAACTTAAGTGAGTCTCAACTTATCAATTTTTTTGACTATATACTGTAGTTTAAAATGTACGAAACATTAATCTGGCTGTGGGTAACGTATGGTTGCGAGACATGGAGATTAACTGAAGCTGAAGCGAATAAAATATCAGTATTTGAGAAAAGAATTCTATGAAATAAATTTGGGACCTCTAAACAAGAAAACGGGGTATACCGCATAAGATGCTATCGGTCACGTTATAAGAATGCCAGAAACAAGAGCGCCACACAAGATACTCGAAAATGGTATCAGAAGCAACAGAAGAAGAGGAATGCGAAGAAAACGATTTAAAAACAGTGTCCAAAATGATCTAGGAAAGTTAGATATAAGAAACTGGTAAGAGAAAGCAGGGAGCATAGAAAAATGAAAGGTAGATAGATTAGGTTCTACACGGACTGTCACGTCAAGAATGATGATGGAGGATGATGAAAACGATTTAAAGACAGTGTCCAGAATGATCTAGGGAAGTTAGATATAAGAAACTGGTAAGAGAAAGCAACGAGCATAGAAAAATGAAAGGTTAATGTAAGATAGATTAGGTTCTACACGGACTGTCACGTCAAGAATGATGATGATATACTGCAATTAGATTTAAGACTTAAGTTTTGATTTTGATATCGGGACTAAAATAATACGTTCCTTCATATAGCCAATTTTTTAATAAATGAAGAATATTTTTCAAAATTTTAATTTCTATATTTTAATTTCTATGTTTCTAATCATCCTCAATTCTTCGTTTGAGGTGTTTAAGTTATGTTGAGTGGTGTGTGAAGAAATGTTATCCTAGTAACACAAAATTAAATAATATTTAATCGATTGTCAGAAATGAGGTTTATTTCTCTGGTAATGTAAAAAATTAAAGAAGGAAGAAAATTTTAATTTTGATTCTTAAAAATATTTTTGTGTGCATAAACAAGTTGCAATATAAAAATAAACAAATAAAATATAAAACTGACTGTGAATTACAATGGATAGACATCAGAGGCATTCTCAGTTCACATATGAACAATTCAATCTTAGGTAAATTAAAATTTATACAAAAACGATATAAGTTAGTCACGATTGTATATATTCTTTCAGATATTCATTTGGTTACGATTGTAAACGTTTGCGAAATTTGTGTCACATTGACAAGAATACTTTGGTCTTTGCATCCGGCAACTACATCCATTATTTCGATATAAACTCCAAGAGAGTCACGTTTAAAGAAACCAAGTACGGTGGTTGCATTGGATTTATAACAGTAAATTCAACGTAATATATTTTTCTGCCCATTTTATCTAAAGGTTTAACTAATTTTTTCATAGCGAAACGAACATCCCAGATTTATCAAGTTGCTTACTGTTGCTGAGAATGGCAGCAGGCCTATTATATTTATATATGAATACCCTTCACATAAGATACGTATCACACTTATAGATGCGGCGAAATCTTGCTTTACTTGCGGAGCATATCATCCGAATGGTGAAATCTTTGCTTCACAGGCAGGCTATCCGGATTTCATGCTTACCATTTGGCGCTGGCAAAAAGCTGAGATTGTTTTGCGTGCTAAATCTTTTCAGAGCGATATTTTATGTGTCCATTTTTCATTGTACAATCCAATTATGATTGTTACCGCCGGAGTGAGCCACATTAAATTTTGGAAAATGGCCAACACATTTACGGGACTAAAGTTGAAAGGGGATTTGGGTCGTTTTGGTAAAACAGATTTTAGCGATATTTATGCAGTGTACATGTTGCCAGATGAAAATGTTATATCCGGCTGCGAGTGGGGTAATATGTTGCTATGGGAGGCTGGCCTAATTAAATTTGAAATTTGTCGTAAGGATGGTAAGCCATGCCATGCAAAACCGATAACCGGTATATCTCTGCGAGACGGTGAGGTAACTACAATCGGTATGGATGGTTATGTGCGCGTATGGTATTGGGAAACAGTTGATATAGCCGATCCTCCTGATGATCATCGTTTTGTAGAGATTGAGCCAATTTATGAAATTTACATCGGAGATTGCGAAATAAGGGGTTTACAAAAAATTAAACCTTTTAATATAAATGATCACACATACTATGTACAGGTAAAATCTACTTGATAGAATAACTCAATATGATATTTTTAATTTCGTAATTTTTTTTTACGAAACTATTTGCTCACTTTTTTGATAGGATGGTAATGGTGGTATTTGGTGGAGTGATATAAGTACTAGAGAAGTGCCGAGAAAGTCTTATAAACTTTATTCATGTCAAGGTGGTAAAGTTGTTGCAGGTGCAGCAAGTCCAGTTGGTCATCAGTTTATGACTTTGGGCGAAGATGGGAAAATATTCTTATATGATTACAAAAGACATTATGTAATGATCGAGCATAAATTTGACGCAAGTGGTACGGATCTGTTGTGGTTTAATAGAGCTATTTCAGTTACTGGTATGGAAATTGTCGCTAGCTTTGGCAATGGTGTTGTAAGGCATTTGTACATCGATATAGGTGGTAGAAAACTTAAATTATTGCATGTTTTTAAGCCACATGTAGCAAATATAACAAAGATTAGCATAAATGTACTAGGGAATATATTAGTAAGTGCATCTGCTGATAAAACATTATTTATATTTCGTATGGATCGTACCCCACAACATTTGCTTAAAATGAAACCAATGGGATATATAACGTATACTTCAATACCAAGAGCCCTTAATTGGCATAGAAATCAGGTTTGTGATTTTATTACCAGTTATTATCTCATCACTTATATGCAACACAACTTCGCTATTACAGCCAGACATTATTTTAGTGGGCACTACAGCTGGTGAGATTTATGAAACAAAACTCGTTATTGACGTCACTGAAGAAGAGACATATTTGAGTTATGATATTAATTCGAGAGTAACCCATAGATATACGAAATTTGTTTCGGTAAAGAGTAGAATAAGGCGTGATATTAGACGAGAGCAAATAAAAAGAAGAAAGGAATTAAAACGTCAACGCAAAATGGAGGATATAGAGAAGCTTTTACGAAATAATCCAGGACTACAAATTGATTTAGAAATCGCTTTAGGTAAATTTTAAATCATTTAAATATATTTTTTAAATAATTAAATAATTAATTTAATAATTATAGATTTTATTTTAATTATAATTTACAATACATATATATCAATAATAAAAATATAACTAATTTGGTATTTTGAGAGAGTTGAGAGCTACCAAAGCCAAATGGAACTCTTCCAGAAAAACAAGTTGATATCCCGTGATTCTGCTGTTAATGAAATCAAACGCATAAGCCGGATTAGAGAGGTCGCGGGTGTTAACTTGTATAATTTTAGAACATAGAGCATCAACTTTCACTAAAACAGTGTCAAAGATTAAGGGTTATATCTTCGCTAGTATTATGTATTTTAGTTTAGGTGACTGTATAATTATTTTAACTAAAATTTTGCGAAAATTTCGATACTTGCTTTTTATTATTTTAATAAATTTTTTTATATGTAATACCTAGCTGATTCTGAACCAGACGAAGAAGAAGAACCATTATACATACCTCCAAAACCTAATCCAATCCTATGGTTGAGATATATTAACAAGGATTCTGTATGGGTCTCAATGGGTGGCTATGACTCTGGATATAGCTATGAAATAGGATTCCATCATCATGAACCAATACGCTCTAGAATTGTGCCTGATGCTGATGATCTGGAAATACATTCTTACTTAGACATGCAAGCATAAATAATATATATCATATGAAGTTAAAATAATTGCTATAATACTATTTTTAGTGAAAATTTCTTAGTATTTGGATTTATTAATGGCAAAATACGTGTTACGCGTACAGTTCCAAATGATTTTACGCAGCTAAGGAATTACTCGTCTAAAACTATGCATGATCTGCGCACTGGAATTGTATCACGTTTATTTTTAAGTCATGATGGTTCATATTTATTTTCTACCGGTTACGATGGTAATATATTTATGTATAGTTGGCATGGTCCAAAAGTTGTGCAACCAAAAAGTGCATTACATTTGCAACCAATACTACCACCACTCGTAGAAGATATTGATGATCCGGAACAACCCTCCATGGAACAAGAGAAAATATATGCTGAACAGAAACGTCAAGCGGATGCAGCACAAGCTCATGAAGAAAAAATAACTACTGAAATTGCTGAGCTACAAGTAAGGTTTAATGAATGTATCCGTGAGATGAAAGATTTCCCTGATCAGAGTCATGTGGAAACTTTATCAATGTTACAAGATGAGAAAGTTATTGACGAAATTCGAGATGACCTCAATGCACAATTAGAGGATGTATATGAAGATATGGCTTATGATGTTGAATATATCGAATTAGCAAAAACAAAACTATATAATTACTTTATAAGGGAATTGGATTATATACCAATCAAAATACCCAGCATCAAGTAAGCAATCTTTAAATACTCCACCAAGAAACATAGAGTCGTTACAAACATTTTCTATTGAAAATCTACTATTCCTGCTATTAATAGATGCCCGAGTCTTGTGCTACATAGAGGGCATTTTTTGGTGGTATCTTTTGTCTGAGTCAATTTTTGCTCAGTAGTTGGAGATTGCTTAGTTCTAAATCACGAATAGGTGTTACATATTGTGTTAAGTCAGCATACCACATTACAAAAACCTGAAGAAGTTAGGTGCTGTTTGTAATTATATTCCAGTTCTCACTGTTACACAAAAGTGGAGCTTAAACATTACTAGTGAATAATTTGATTTTTGTTCCGGGATTACCATATTTTATTAAGTGTTTAAAACGCTTTTCGAAGCTATATCTTTTTCAATCCACCATTTTCAAATTTCTTAGAGATATGTGATAGTAATGTAAATTGAAAATTAAGAAGAAGTTTTGAAACTTTAAATATAGAACCTTGGTTCTTCGATGCTACTTTATTATTATTATTATTATTATTATTATTATTATTATTATTATTATTATTATTATTATTATTATTATTATTATTATTATTATTATTATTATTATTATTATTATTATTATTATTATTATTATTATAATTATTATTATTATTATTATTATTATTATTATTATTATTATTATTATTATTAATTATTATTGTTAAGGTATGTTGCACTGCGATCGTCAGGTCAGTCGTGCCCTCTTTTGGGTTTAGTGTAGGTTTCTAAGCCTTATTAGAGGTACTCTAGAACCTACCTTACAGAGTTTTACTGCCTCTTCTGTAAGAATATACATACCCAGGAGTCTATTCAGTTTGTGCATTAGCGCAGGGCATTTTAACAGCACATGTGTGACCGACTCTTCATTTTCTTTGCAGAATCTAAACTTTGATATATACGGCTGATGTGTACCCAGTCTCGTAAGGTGGTATTTTAATTTACCGATGCTACTTTAATACTTTATGAATTTATTTTGGAATATTAAGCTTTGGTTCTTCGATGCTACTTTAATACTATATGGATTAATAGTGTATTAAAGTCATAGAAAATATATTATACGATGAAGTAATATTCTTATTGATCTAGAAGTCGATGTTTACATTTTTAGTTTACTATATTGAAGATGTATCTATATATAGTTTACTATATATTCCAGTTTTATAGTTAAAATTCTTTTAAACAAGTCAATGTCATGCAAGTGGAAATAGATGATTAAATCATTTCTGCAAATCGTAAAATTTTTGTAAAAAGTAATATTTTTTAATTTCGTATATTTAACACAGCGGCCTTGAAGCAGTCTTTGCTTTTCGTATGGTGGGTCTACATGAAGAATTCCAAGCATTAAAGGACGATGTTAAGCGCCGTTTACTTTTAGAAACAAAAATCGAGTAAGTATAATTTTATGAATTACTTATATAAAATAAAATTGTTCACATTAAATTATATATAATATTACTATAAAACAATGCTGCATTAGGGAGGATAAGCCAGTGATAATTAAACCAGAGTAAGACATACTGATTTTGCTTGAGATTTTTTTTTCACTTTGATTTCACGGCATCAAAAGAATTGCACCTTTACATCACAATATAGCATAATTCAAATTTTTTAATTTTATGTTTTATTTTATATAATATATATATTTATATATATATAAATAATTGTAGTTAAGATATACTGCATCCAATCTGAATAAAATAATACTAGTACTAGGAAAATTATATAATGAGATGCGTCTTTTAGAAATATGTTGGGTATCAGATCCAAAAAAGAAGCCAGTTGAGGAAACACTTTGTACGAGTACCGCTGTTTATATAATATGTTTTAATCGATATCGTCGTACAGGGTATCTTCCAAGAGTAATCAGCATCACATGGAAGCAATAAATATTGACTCATAGACAAGAACTTTATATATATTAGGTTTCTGGGATACTTTTCAACAAATTAATTTATTGTAATTATTTCATTTACATATTTTTTCAACAAAATTTTGTAATTTTAAAATAATACCATACTATACTATAGAAAATTTTTCGAACTAAATAACATAAGTGCAAAAGTGAATAATGACACACGATTCTTGAGATATTGAAGATTTTTTGACTAAGGGTTTTTGTGTGCCGACTTATCTTTGATACCATGTGATTCGATTAATAATGAAAATTTATCCTTACTACTGAACGATATTTTTTAAACCAAGATATAATATTTACTACATTTTTTTTTTTGGTGGGAAGGTGAAATACTTAATGGTGTGCCCGACTTACATATGTAGTATACAAACTAAAACACTCGCTTTTTAGAGAGATTTATTCTCTCGCATTAATTCGGGAAGGGTGTCTTTTATATTGGCGTTGCAAGCCTTTTGATTATTGATCTGCGTCCAGACATTCGCTTTTTCGCCCTATTTATTAACCTAGTTTCTGCTTCTCTTTTCTAGGTCTAATTTCTTCTAATAAATTTACTTCACTGAAGCCATTTATTTAGAAAAATCTTAAATATACGAACATATATAATAATATTTTATAATTAGTACTTTTGGTAAGTAATTTGATCATGTCTATGATATGAGGAGTTTTTCTAAATGTATATGACTTAGCATTCCTGAAAGGATGTATGTATTTCTGATCTATATAAAAAATATGGTTGCAATATTAGTATTAGTATATTGTGTTAATATAACTAATTTAAATATAACAAATAACAAATATAACAAATTTGTTTTTATTTTACATTAATTTATAATAATATATTCATTTTTATTTACTAATTTTTTTAATTTTTATATTATCACGAAATTCAAGACTATTTTCTTATCACATTGTTTAGAATCCGTAGAAAGGCTGCTGTAGAAGAAGAAGAACCTTTCGAACCAATACCACCAGAAGAAGAATACTTCTTTGGACTTGATCCAGATACACTGTTACCACGTTTCACCAAACGAATGATGAGGGTTTTAGTACAGTATCGTCAACGATTCATTGATGATCAGTATGCTGTACATGATATGGAAGTATGGGAAAAGAAAGAACCGGATCCAACAAAAAATCTGGAAGATGATGATATTGCGTTGGAAATTGCTAAAAAAACAATCGGTGATCACAAATTAAAGTTAGGTTATGATTTTGAGCCTCAGCCGCATGAGACCGTAACTTATAAATATTTTGAAATACTAGAATTGGAGGAAGTCTATTTTAATATTTTAACGAAATTTAATCGTAAAATTTTCAAAGTGCGCGAAGAAAAGTCTAAACTATTCGAATATTTGAATGCTCAGTATTTACGCATAAGTGAAATTCATTCGTTGATACCACCACATATTAAATTGTATTTACCAGATATTTTACCAATAAATAGAGAAGAAGAAAGTCCTGAATATAATTTAGTGCCACTAGCCAAAACCGACTATGACATAAACATTGATTCATTGCTTTATATGGAATATACAGTTGATGATTTATTGAATGATATTGATAGACGGAGAGAAAGGGAAAGACGGATAAAATCAAATCATACTCCATTATTTGTAAGTGAACAGCAAAAATTTAGATCGTACAATATTCCCGAAGTAGGAGAATTTGATGAAAATACAATACAAAATCAGTTACGAAAATTACCAGAACTGACATCGTCAATTTACTTTAAGCCTTTTTTCGAAGACGGTGTAACATCGCCATGGCTTCGTGAATGCCAATATCGTTACCTTGTAAATTATGCGCATGAGCAAAGAGAAATCATACAAAGCTCTCTCGATAAAATGGAAGGATTTAATGTTAAGATACAACAAATGGCAAAAGATCGCTATTCCCAAAAGTTTGTAAGTGAATTCATACACACCTATTTGACATCAATGGATCAAGAACTAATAGTGTTACGAGATAGTGAAACAATTGAAAATACTTTGAAGGAGAATTCGGAAATAGCTCTAAAATCGATTGCCAAAATGGATAAGGAAATTATTAGATTAACAGAAATAATTGAAGAACACCGCAAAGTAGCAGATGAACTAATAGAAAATATAACGTTTCTATCAAATACCTTCTTGAACAGCATAAAAAATCATCCATTCTTTAATTTCTTGCGCAGAATATTCAAAAAAAAGTATAGACCACCCAAACCACCTAAAACTACTGATGGTAAGTGAAGGACAAATTACGTTTCTTGTATTTACCTTCATCTGTTTTTCAAAAATAGAGTAAAGCTAGTTGGTTGCAGTAACTGATTGGCATATACCCTTCTGCCTTTCATAATTAGCAATTATTTGTGATTTTAATACCACATTTCTCGCAAAAAATCCCTATAGGTGAACGAGATTCATTTAGTTGAGTTTATGTAGCCATACGGATTCTGTATTTTTACTAATGAGTAGTCTGACAGATTGTTAAGAAAATACTTAGGTGAGTTAAGTATTTATACACCAGATCAATAAAAAAATTAAAAAAAGGTGAAAAGATAAAGGCGGTTTGCGCATAGACACTGTCGAAAGGAATAGGCACTACGCCCTATACTTCTTGATTTGAGCGATTTGTCATCTTTCCAAATTAGAGATACAGCCAAGCTTAATGACTTGTTAGGTTGGTTTAAATTCAAGTAAAAGTAAACACAAAACTGATAAGTCAATAAACTTGGCTATAAAGTTGAAAGGTGGACAGCTCTGACACATCGGTAAGAAAAGGAGCCTCGAAGGCCTTAAATCTTAATGATCTGTAACGAGCTTACACATTCATTTTTTGCTATTGTTTTTATTCTACTTAATAACTGATGCATTCGCTAGTAACTTTAGTTATTAACCTAAAATTTGATGTTTTTAATATTTTCAAATACTTTAGAATATAGCTCAATCCGTTTTGAACTAAAATAATTTTGATTTTTCGTTAATTTAGAGTCATCATCATCGACATCATCTGATGATGAAACGACGTCGGAAGAGGAAAATGTAGACGACAAAAGTCTCGACTCACAAGACATGACTACCATACGTTTGGATGAAGAGCATTGTCCTGAAGGCTTGGAGAGAAGTACTTATGACGCGGCATTCGTACAAAGAGCAGAAAGACATGAGTTAGAAAGGACATTACAGGAGGAGCAAAAATTTATAAATGAACATGTCAGAGAGCTCAAAGGATGTGAAAGAGAAAAACATAATGCAACATATAAATTTAATCAACAAAAGCGAAAGTTATTTGAATTCCGGGTAAGTTTCTATAATAAGAAAGTTTAAATTTTCCATTTCTTTCCATATGATTTTTTTTCACATTTCGTAAAAATAATTATTTATATATGTTTATTTTTATAATTTATAAGACGCTGCGGCAAGCAGAGCTGAATAGAATAAAAGTCGCCGTTGTGATTAAAGTTAAGCAGATACAACATTTTTATAAAGATCCCATTAAGGAATTGGATGACGGCATACTTTTTGAGTGGATGCATTTGGTGCGATTGAGAAAACGTGTCAAGTCACTGAAATCTGAAAATAGAGAAGTCAATCGAGAATACAGAATGAATATAATCCATTTAAGACGCATGAGAGCAGATATCAAATTCATGAGAAAGGAAAACAAGCGGCTAAAAATTGTTATTAAGGATGAAACATATAAGAAGTTCGGCATTTTTCTCGAAATCGATGAACTGGATGAGGAGATGCTGACTAAGTTTGTTTTTGATATGGAAACGAATTCCGATGCGCTCTATCGAAGAATTAATAGACAATGTAGTAGGCTTGAGGTAAATAAGAAAGACATTTTCAAAAAGACAAAAAAAACTGTATTTAAAATAGTTAATAGTCGGTTGGTAAGGGTTGATTTCTCTTAAAACATAATAAAAAATCTGCTTACAAATTGTCCGTCTGTTCTTCTTAAGGCTGGATATTCAATATTTCTGGTACTAACATAGTATAAAGTTGTTTTAGTTCTGCACTTAAAAACTTTTTTTTTCAAATTAAAAGTGGCTCTCCAGCTTGTTAGGATGGTTTAAAATATTTAGTCACGACTTTGGTGGCATAATTACTTTCATTGTGCCTCCTTTTTTCTTTACCATATCTTAGGTAAGGTTAGGTCCGATTATTGTAATGATCATTAGGATTATCTTAAGCCTGTTATCCAATTGTGTTACCATAAACAATTTTTTCGTCTTTCATAAACTGCGTTATCAGTCAGTGAAGAGCATATTTAACCTTCTAGCATGGTTTCCTAACCCATGGTAACTTATAAGCATTCTTACTAAAAGACTGGTAGTTTAACGGAGTGATGTGCTCCTATAATTAAACCTATAGTTAGTTTATCATTATTTGTATAAGACAGTTCTTATTCAATTCAATCATGATCAACCTAACCCATGGTGAGTTATTAGTATTCGTACTAAAAGACTGGTAACTTAACGGAGTGATGTGCTCCTATAATTAAACCTATTCTTATTCAATTCAATCATGAACAGACTTTTTAATACATACTCATATACCTCCAGACATTAAAGCAATATAAATTTATTATAATATATAAATATATACCTAATGAAATATTTTTAGAAATATTTAGTACCATTAGAGGAAAGGCTTATTGAACTAACAAAATCGTCCACATCAAAACGTAACATTTTGATAATGCTTAGCGAGGAAAGAAAATATATGCAAAATTTGATAAAAACCCAGAGAGCTGATTATGAAAAGTACAATAGGCCACCGGATTTGGAATTAGTAGAAGAAATTGAAAAACTTGTCTCTACAATACATCATCAAGAAGATGAAATCAAGGTAAGATCTACTATATATATGAAAATTATAGATAACAGCCAAACTCATAATATGTGTATGTTTACATTTATATATTGTTTATGCGCTTATGTACAAGTTAACATATATATAAGAAGTGAAAAAAGATAATGAAAAAACTCGTATCGCTAAAACTGAAAAAAACCTTCTGAGTCTCTTAATATATTTACATATATTCTTTAATCTGAATTTGTTGATTTAGTTTCTGATATTCGTGTTGGTTTGAAACTAAGTGAGTTTTTGGACCATACAGATTTTCAAATCTGAATACATGAAAGTAAACGTTAGTCAAATGTATATATTAGTAAATAGGTGTATTAGAAAAGCAAAAATCAACTTTTCCTCCAAAATAAAGTAGAACAACACCTTGTTCTATTAAAATGATGATAAAGTACTGCCGAATTGCATAGAATCTATATGTTAGTGCCTGAAAATTACATATATATATATAATACCTTCTCCATCACTACCTTCAGCTCACAAATAGGTAGGGTAGAACACCTGTTGTTCGCTAAGATGGTAGCATGAGGATCATCGGGAAAGTAAGAGATTAACTGTTGGGTATGTTCGCTTAGGATAACGTTGGATCCCGTTGATTCGTGATATCAATGATGTGGTGTGATTAATTTGCCTCACTGCGAAGCATGCATATATGAAGGTATGTATGTGGAGAAGAAAGGGGAATGAGTCATTCTATATAGGATATCTACGATGTGTAAAAAAAATTTTATGCTATATACAATTTTTATCAAAATAATACTATGTATATATGTAGGCTGCATCATGCATGTTTCGTATTTATAGCATGTTAGGACAATAGTTATGAATACAGTAGGCTACTGGTAATGGCAAAGTATTATAATATGTAAGAATGGTCCCGATAAAGAATCGACACCACTGATAATAAGCTAGCCTTATGTCTTCTATTTATTTATATTTTTACTATTACTATTATTATTATCAACATTATTATTACTACTATTATTAGTATTACTATTAGTATTATTTTTTTACTATTATTAACATCATTACTACGTGTACTCAACCTTTATACCTTTACCTGTAGTAGTTCCCTAATAAATTGACTAGCCAACTAATGAGGCCATGTCTGTTAGACAGCCAGTTTTTTGATCCTCCAATGATAAAGCTACGGTAGTGCCTAGGCGAAACGCATAAGTGGAAACTGTTAGAGGATTGAGGACATAACACTGTTTTCAAATATCTGTTGATATTTTCTTTAGTTTCACATAATATATTTCCCCCTGACACAAATGGACGATAGATGATGAATACATTATTTATTCATTCATTTGTTTATTTATGTAATTATTTATATAGTTATTTATTCATTTGTTGACTTAAGTTTATAAGTTATTATAAGTAATTCATTTAGTTATATTTACATTAATTGAGTCAGGTTATTGTATGTCGGTAAAATAAATTATCATTTTTAGAAAGTGTTAGGGCTAAGTATATCTATGTGCTAATTTCCAGTGGCTAACCACCACTGTTGCCCAGGTATTGTCATTAAACAATATACTGAGGGCATGGCTTTGTAACCATGACATGTTTATGAGGCCGTGACAGTGATAAAGCTTCGGAAACTGGAGTTTTGAGCACAAAGAAAAAGTGTACAGAATAAAAATATACATAACACGTTCGTTATTGAACCATCACATTAAGTGATCAATTAATGAAATAATAATATGGTGGGAACATCACTCTATATGCCTTCTATTGGGTATGTCCATGTGTTAGTAAGGCAAGCCTCACTACCTTATTTTTGTTCATTTCATTTCAAATCATACTTTTTTATATCAATACAAATACAAATTTTAATTTTATTATAAAAATTTAATTTAATTTAAATATTTAATAATAATAATTATATGGATTTGTTTTAGTGTATAGAACGTGAGATATGTAAACTACGTACGAAACCGAAGCCTCTACAAGTCGTTCCGATTCCTGTTGGTGAAGAAGGATTTATTGAAGAAATATCTGAAGCGGAAGAAGAAATATGTCCGGAGTTTACGAAAACCTTTGCTTTCGATATGCGTAAAATTCCAGATGAATTTACTTTAGAGCGTGTTGAATCGGTTGTTTTAAGAACATTTGCGAAGTATTTACGGAGTCATTCGAGTGAGGAAAACATACGGAAATGTGGACGAAAAGTAACACGTTATTTAACACAAGCGGCACAGACATTACAAGGTGAAATTAGCGACCCCATCATTGAGTGCATTACCGAAAATATGCAAGCCCTCATGCCTAAAAAATATTTAATTTATCTTAGCAATGAGGCTTTGAGAAAGTTGTTCACTGATATTGTTGCTATTGTGGAGTATGAAATATCTGAAGTTAACTCTGAAGAAGTAATAACAAGTGCGATCGCCAATGCTTTCGATGAATTACCAGAAGATCCAACTATTCTGAATAAAACACAATATCTTCTTGAAAGACTTTTTGTAGAACTAATTGATGTGTTGACTTTGGAAGAACTTGAAGAGCATCGTCATTTACTTGAAAATTTATTAGCACAAAGTAAAATTATACAACCACGTTGTATAGATCCTTTCAAAATAATAAATCTAATGAACAAACATGCAAAAAAGAATCTAATGGATCACATAACATTAGCAGGAATACAACGTATAGTACCGTTAATACGTGATGAACTTATGGAACTCATATATTCAAAATTAGATTGCAAGGTTGTAAATGATTTTATAGATATAAAAAGAGTTAAGATGAAGAAACCCAATGAGTACTGAATTAATATTTAATTTTTTTAAGACGTTGTTATTAATTTTCTTATTTATAATTAATATAATTTGTATATTTCATATAATTACTTTATTAATAAATAAATAAACATACATTGTTTATTCATTTTACATATATTAGTTTGAATTAAGGAAAAATGTTTTTTTTAAAAATTTATATATATAAATTATAAAACCCTAAAGGATAAAATAATTTTATATAAAAAGGATAAAGCCCTAAAATTATTTGATAAATCTGACAGACTTACCAACACCGCGTTATCAAATCTCAGAATGGTTACAGGCTCCTCGGGGAGGTATGCAGATCTGAGGTCAATTATTGCTTAGTCTGATGAAGTGATAAACAATAATCTAGTCAAGACGCAAAGAGGGGTTTTGAAGAAACATCGCAGTTAATAGAGAGTAAAAGTGCTCAGATGCACTGATTCAACTAGCCTCAACATAATAGTAGTGAAAAAGAAAATTTTTAACCGAGAGTCAAATAAAATAAATAGTTAAATAAACTAGGTTAATAAAATATAGTCACCAATTGATTAAGTTAAGGCTTTGTAGTAACAAATCGGCATTTATATGCTACTTATACAGAAGTGAAAACTTCTACCACAAAAAAAAACCAATCAATTCACTATAACCATAAGCTTCAGCTAATGACAAACAGTATATAAAAGCTTAGCATGTACCAGTGATATAATGCTCTCCCATTACAGGGGCAAATAAGTCTAAGAAGAATAGATTCCACTCTTGATAATATAAATACATAATATAAAAATATAGTGAAATGTACAAAAACACTGCACAATCCTGGCTACGCTACTAACATATACTATGTCCTGTGCAGGATGCAATCATGATGGATTAATGTCCCTGCATGTTTTTGTTGTAAGAACTAGATTAAGACCGTATAAAAGATGTATTGATACTCCGGAAATTGGCTTCACCCAAATGATTTTATGAAACTATAGGCGAATAAGCGTTCACCGATATAACTAGAAATAAATATCAAAAGAAAATCTGGCTTAGCTACAGCGAGAACTAGATTATAAAGTGATAATATTTGTAATAAAAAAATGCTTTTACTACTTTTTTGCAGTTTTTTTAATTCCATTCTAGAGAAAATTAAATTCAACACAATAAATATATTTAATGATAAATATTAATGATATGATAATATTAATATTAATGATAAATAGATGATAAATGAGCAATAACAAAGTCGCAGCCATGAAAAAACAATTAAAGAGAATAAAAAAAAATTAAATTATGTGAAATATAAATAATATTTTCGAAATCTTTATAATTTTTAAACCCTTCTTCTGTGAACTTATAATAAAAATGATTTATTTTATACTCAGCCACGGTTGCCACAAAATTAGTACTAATTTTTCCGTATGGTATTCCGGTACCCGTTTTTAGAAAATGCTACTTTTTTGAAGCGCCAACTTTATTGTAATTAGTATTATATTATCCAATAATATAATTTCATGTATTGATTGATAATATAAATGACAATTACCGTATAGATAGAGATTAAAATAAATACAAACTATGTTTAATTAATTATATTAAAACTGTACAATTAACTATTGTGTGCATTGTAGAAATTTATCCAAAATTAAAATCATACTAAATGAGAATTAAGGTCGTGTGCGAGTTAGGCTAGCTTGCTTTCTAAATGAAGGAAATTCTAAGTTGTGCCGATAATGTAGTGATGTGTCGATACGTGTTGATAAATGGCTAAATGTGTGCAGTGCAAAAAATCATCCAGTTGGTTTAGCATCAACTTAGTCCTAAATGTTGCAATTCACATTAATGTGTCAGAGTAAAGCACTTTACGTTTAATCATATGTTTTATATTCAGATTACTTTTTTCTGACTTAATTCTTTCAATATAAATAACAATTATCATATAGAAAGAGTTCAAAAAAATAAAAATAAATAAATATTGAAAATTGTATATTAAAGTATTGAACTATAGTTAGAAGATTTCATTTACATTGGAATTTAATAAATAATTAATAATAATTAACAAATAAATAATTAATTATTATTTAATTCAAATGTTTTTTAAATTTTATTTAAATTTAAAACATAAAATGTTATAAAAAATAACATTACTTAATTATTATAATAATATTTGTTATTATAGTGTAGAAATGTAATTATTAAAAACTGATACTAATATATTTTGAAAATTTTTGTTTTAAGAAATAACTTTAATTATTGCACCTTATATATCAGAAATGATGAAATAAATAAATAATCCTTATATAAATATTTCTCTCGATTTATTAAGACTAAAAAACTTATACTTGTAGTGTAAAAATAATATTTTTAATAAATTCTTAAAAATTGAATGTTTTTAGCTTGATAGTTTTTTAAGAAATAAATTCAATTTTATTATTATTGAATTTATTTTAATAAGTTCAAGATTTATAAATTATTTAATATTTTATGGAATAAGCTGTAAAATAAAATATTATAAATTAATATTTATTTAAATAAATTATATTCTTTAAATTAGTATAAATTAAAAAATTTGTTATAACTTATTTTTTTATAGCTAAATACTGTATTTATTTGATATTAACATATTGTTTTAAAAATATATTTAAATTTATACAGAAATCAAATAAATATATAAAAGTCATGTAATAATATTAATTTTAAAAAATTTTTAAGAATAAAATATTTTTTGTTTAATAGGTATGTAATTTTTGAAAAAATAAATTGAATGTAATTATTATTTATTTGTATTAGTTAAATATTTATAAATAATGACAGTTCTTTTTTTTTTGAACAGAACTAATTACCAATTATATAAAGAAAATGTAGGAGTGTGAAGGATAAATAAAATTTTATTACAAGAAAGCTCCGATTACTTGTATTGAAGAGGTGGCTTGACCTAGTTCCCGATAATTTAAGCCGTAACACCCTTTTCTTTGGCCTCTTACTAGCAATGCACTGAAAGCTTCTCTTCACTTCGATGAGAGGCACTTAGATTCTCTTATCATCCCATCTAAAACTGTGATTTTAATGACTTTGATAGAAGATTCTATAATTAATCTACCCCTAGCGTTAGCATAGTAATCCCACAGGTTCACGTAACTACTCCCTATACTATGCCAATGTATTCTGGCTTTCGAAGACCATTACCTCATTCTGCATATGAAAAACTCAAATCATAGTTTTAGTTTTTATAATAAATACTTCAAAAAACAAATTTAAATTCATTTATAAATTAAAATTTAAATTGAAAAAATTTATTTTATTTGATTGTTTTATTTTCATTATGTATTTTAAATTAAATAAATTTATTTTAATTTTAGTGTAAGTAAATGCATACAGCATATAAGGCAAAATCAGTTGTAGGAAATTAGATTAAATCACAAATATAAAAATCTGTATAAAAATAAATCAAATAATTTTAAAATTTTTAATTTGAGATCTATTTTTACTAGATCGTTTAAAATCATTATTTCGTATTTGAAATAGTTCAAATGATTTAAGAGATTATAATTATTTTGAAATATTTAATATTGAATTATTATTAACAAAACGAATTATTATTAACAAAATTTGTTTTAAAAAAAAATAATTCTAATGTATAATACAAAACAATAATTTAAAAAAAAAATATACATATATAAACACAATTTAAAAATTTATATATATATAAATACAATTTAAAAAAAAGAAATACATATATAAATACAGTTTAAATATATATATATATATATTATATATATATATATATATTATATATATATATAAAATTAAAAAAATAAAAATATATATCTATATAAATACAATTTAAAAAATATTTATATATATATGTATATATAAATACAATTAAAAAAAAATATATATATGTATATATAAATACAATTTAAAAAAAAGAAATATATAATAAATATAAATATAATTTAAAAAAAAAAATATATATATATAAATATATTTTTAAAAAATATATTAATATATAAAATATAATTAAAAAAAAAAAAAATATATATTTAAATATAATTTAAAATAAATATATAGATATAAATATAATTTAAAAAAAAATATATGTACATATAATACAATTAAAAAAAAAAAAAAATATATATAATATGAAATTACAATTAACAAAAAAAATGTACATATATATATATATATAAAGAATTCAAAAAAAAAAAAATATATATAGTATATATAAATATAATTTAAAAAAAAAATATATGCATGTATATATAAATACAATTAAAAAAAAAAAAATATATATATATATATATGTAAATACAATTAAAACAAAAAAATATATATATATATGTAAATACAATTAAAAAAAAAAAATATGTATATATATAAAAACATTTTAAAACAAAATATATATGTATATAAATACAATTTAAAAAAAAATATATATAAATGCAATATAATATAAAATATATATTTAAAAATTAGTACAAAAAACAAATTTAGTTCGCTTGTTGAGACTCGGCAAGGCGAGCACGTAGAGTAGATATTCTTAATGGTAATAGCTGGTACATTTCACGTGAAACCCCAATTTCTGCTTTAAGGGTGTTAGCAGCCTCAGTATGTTTGGCGCATTCCTCTATGAATAGTTTATAGTATTTCAAGCTGTTATTTGATGATAACAATTGCCCTGGCACTTCAGTTGATATTATTTTATAATACAAACGTCCTAAATACATATATGTCATTAGAACATTTCGTTCATCATCCACATCTAAATTGGGTTTCATTGTGACTCCATCTGCTAATGCATATGACTTAACATAGGTTTCGAAATGTTTTATAGCTTTGAGGCATATTTTATTTGCCTTTTGTGCTTCTAGTGTTGCAGTCTCAGTATTTTCCATACTATCTAGCTTTATATCTAAGATTTTCGAATATGTGAGACCAGCTCCAAACCAGCATTCACGGCAAATTGCTAAATAAAATGTGGGATTAAGCACTGCTGATAGTTCCTCGAAATAGGTAGCACGACGTTTTAGCATTTTACTTTGATTTATCGGATCCTCTTCGAAGAACGATACATACAAGTACAAGTCAGCATAGTCAATAATAATTTTTGCATATTCTGTTGCTTCACCATCGATCTTATAATAATCTTTAGCACGATCAAGCCATTTAATAACAAAATGGTAAATAGGTTTAGCATCTTCGAAGGTTAAGCAATAATTAGCAGTAATAAGTTTTTCATATTCATCCAATTTCAAACTGGAGTACTGATAATTTTGAGGATCATTTGATAATTTTTTCAAATCTGTAATTGATATTATTTAATTAAATTAATATTAAGTTGTAATATTTTTAATATTTAATTCAATTCCTACATTTAAGTTTTATTTATATATATCTATTATATGTGTGGAAGAAAATAAATATTTTAATTAAAATTTAATACAAAAAAATTTTTGCTTTAGTTATAGATTTGTTATCAGCAAGAAATTTCAGTTAAGAGATACCCTAATTTAGATTAATAGATATTTTTATTAATATAAATATTGAATTTATAGATATTTGTAATGGATATGTATTTATAAATAGTTTCATCGGGAATAGACGTGTTTATGCGTGACAAGTAACTGTTTAGCACTCAGCTGTATTCTGATCACAATTCAGCTACGACAGTTCTTGCTGTTGCTTCCATTGCAAAAGATGTCCATATAACTATGATAGGAAGGGAGAAGGAAGCTCTACTATCCGTGTTGCTATTGAGATGTTCATCTCTGTGGCAGGCAAGAAGGTATTGCTTGGACAGCAGTTGATTATACTCTTTTGCAAAAGCATTAACGATTCTGTATGGAGATGGACGGCTTGCGTCATTTGATGACAGCCGATTGTAGTTCGAAATGCCGTATTTTGGCATGATTGGATGTTAATCTATTGCAACTCGCAGAGTTTAGTATGGGGTCCATACTAAAACCGCATAGGCCACAATAGGAGGACCTATTGCCTGGTATATGCTCAGTAGGGTTTCTTTATCTTTGCCCCATGAACAATGTGTGAGCGCTTTCAATACATTATTACATTATTACGAGACTTCAACCGACCACACATAGCAGAGGCATGTGTACAAAAAGTCAACATACTCTCGATAAAGCTTTGCTTTATAATATTCTAACTCACAAAACTACATTTTGTATCCAAAAAAACAAAAAATATAAAAAATTATCATATTGAAAATATTAATAGTTGAAAATGCTTACCGTCACTTACAACTTCCATGCTATCCTGTTCCAAACGATCTTTAGAAGCGCACAGTAAGTTAATGCCATATTTTGCCCAGCAACGCGCAATGTCTGCATAGCGATGTTTATAGTTTTCAGTAGTCTCGTTACGTTGTTCTTCGGTCATTTCATCGGTTAACATTTTTTTCTCATACTCCTTGATGACATAGGTGGCAGCTGACAATTGATGTCTTGCCGCCTTAAAGGCATTATGGCCGATATAACATTGCGATAGCGTAGCAGCATTTAATGCCCAATCAATGTGATCCAAATTTTTTGATGTTATTTGACGACGCAGCGTGGTATTGCAGTAGAATGCTGACTTTTCCATTTGTGACATATGCGCATAAACTTGTGCCATAAAGAATGTGCAGTGGGTATACAAATTTTCTAAATCTTCATTACCCTTATCAGGTTCAGTTTCATCAGGTGTGCCCAACACATCGGACAAACTATAAGCATTTTTACCACTTTCTTTGAACGCCTTATACGTATCCTCGGCACGTTTTAACTGTTCGAATGCATATTGGAAGTCGCGGCGATTAGCAGTTATTGTTGCCAAATCAGTAAGTGCGCCAACAAATGGTATGATTGCTTCAGATGTTGTATGCTTCTCTTCGAGCATTTCAACAACCGTCATAAGTAGTCCTTCCGCTCCATTTGGTTCCTCAACGAAAACACATATTTGAGCCAAAGAACGAATATTATGTGCCAACAAAACCTTATAGATAAACTCCTCTGCATCACCCTCACCACCTTCGGCCTGTACGGAAGCAATTAAGTTATCTAAATCTCGCTGTAGTTGCGAGTAACATTCACGTGCGGCATAGTGCGATGTGTACGGCTCATCTGGCGGATCATTTTTGTACTCTTCACTGGTGAGCTTATTTGCTTTTTCAAATAACTCTTTCAAATCTGATAAAATCTCCTTTGGTATCATTTTAATCAAATATTAAAATGTATTAAAATTATCCAAATATATTCAATAGTTCTGTTTAACTCCCAAACAAACAAAACCTACACTTCCAAACTAAACGAGAAAATTTTTTCTTCCATCTGTCAGTTGAATAAACGTCAAACAGGGTTGCTTGCTTGCTTATTTAATATGTATGAATGTAAGGTGTGTCTTATGTCAAAAATTATTTCTACGTTTTTAGTACTATCTATTCTTGAATAATTAATACCGACAATAATTACTAAAAAAAATTTTTTTTGTTTTACTTATCTTTCACATCCATCGAATATTTTGTTACTGCATTTGTTTCTCAATTTAATATGGCTTTTATTTTACTATATATTATATGAATTAAATATATTTTACTACAAATATATATATATTATATATATTAGTGACTTTTCACTGATAGTACATTCACAGTCACTACGATTACGCCGGTCTTGAAATTGCTTTCAAACTGAGTTTAATATTACTTTTTAGAGCGTTTACGGATAAGAATTAAAAGCACTTTTAAGGTAGCTGTCAATCAGTCAGCTGTTAAGCGATAACAAAAATGTTGATTTTAAACATTTTAAGAAAAGATAGAGTAAAACTACAAATTGTTTTAATTTTATTGTAAAAAAAATAGTAAAAGAAAAAAATAAAACATTTCGAACTACAATAAATTTTAAAAATAATATATGAAACAACAACACTGCTGCCTTATTTAGTCCAACCTCTTTGAAATTACTCAAATCATATGGCTGCCAACACTAAAAATTCGTCTATTGTGAACGATTTTTGGAAGTACATACGAAATTTTCAGTTATCTGTCAACGAATAATGTCGTTACTTATTCGTATTTCGTGTCGTCATTGTTCGCAACAAATATGTTATTTTCTCTATTAATAAATAGAATAACATTAATAAATAATATCAATATTAATAAATAATTTTACTATTAAAAGGCATGAAAAATTATATTTTATTCAGAATCATGTTAAAAAATATTCTCATCAATAATTGCAAAGAATTATTCATTATCGAAATTTCAACTGCTTTTAATATGTTTGCGTAACACTTAAAAACCGTTATTTTGGTTATTTTACAAAATTATTGGGGCAATTATCTCTCTAAAAATACGTTTCTTACACTCTCGTGTGGACTTCTTCCCTATAATGTTTCATGTAGGTTAAGTTAGGTTTTACCAGCGATCCTAAGGGTATCCACTTAGGCCTATAGATCCATTGTGCTAGCGTATTGTTAAGAACCCAAAGGTTAAAACCAACTAAAACCTTTGGCAAAGGTTGTAATGCTATTCAAAGAGAGGTCCTGAAGTTCGCCGAGTTCTTCAAAAGAAAGCCCCTAAAGTGTTAAGTGGGTTGCAAGTATATCGGAAGAATATTGTTGGAAACTTATAAAAGAAACAATTCCTACAAACTTTAAGAAATTTGCCGAAAACAAACATGTATCTCAATATAGTATATAATATAATATGTATTTTGCAATAATGCAGTTCCACTTCGACGCGTCATTGGATTTTTATGTAAAATGAAATATTTTAATATTTCATTATTAACATTATAAATGATATTGATATTTTAATTTTTAATAAAATTTTATCAATTTTAAATAATGTAGCTTTGATTAATACTCTTAATTTTAGAAAATAATTTTTTTATATAAAAATAATTTTTTTAATATTTTTGCGGAAGTTCCATCACATTGAAAATTGAAAATGTTAATAAAAGGGTAAAAAATGTTTTATGTGAATATTATTAACTATAGCAGCTAAACCAATCAACTTACATTGACGTTATGTTGCTTCAAATATTCATTAATTTAATATATAATACTATTTGTTCTATGTTGATATTAAAATGGTTTTAAGGGCATATGCAGAGTAATGTTTTGAGAACAACCAAAATAATGGGTTTCTGTGTATAATGGAAAACGATATATAAGAAAAAAAAACTATAATAATGTTTTTTTCAAATTCAACGGAAAGTTTCACTATAGGATGTAGTGAATATAGGTCTCGTCTATGAGAAACAAATTTTTTATTATTTGTAAACCAGTGCAAGTAAATAAAATAAAAATGAATATAATGCACTACATATATATGATAATACTGGATCTACATTTATACCCAAACAAAGTAACATCAATTTATTATTGGAAACTTCAGAACATCAACGATGGATCTACATCTTTATTCAAACAAATTATATTAACTTATCAATTAAATTAAAACAGCAAAACTGACCTTTTATAAGAAAATTTGTTTACAAAAATATAATATTGATTGCATGCAGCATCACTATGCAGCATTCAAGCACTTTTTATACTACGAGTCTCGAAAATAAATGTGAACATTTTTTTTCCTAAAAGATTTTGATTCACGAATAGTTTTGAAGTTTGTATTTAATTAGCTTTAGAGGTAAATTAGAGTTTGAGATAAAGATTTGCTGACATTACGTATTTTGAAATGACATAAGCTGCAGTTGGGAAACATTATCCTCTAGTCTTCGTAGATTAAAATATCGTAACAATATCGTCAGACATCAGACATTTAATGACAGAAATCGAGTAATATAAAGTAGATATGCTGATTTTTCAATTAGTGTATTCGGCCACATTGAAGTGCGGCAAACAACACAAACTCTCTTGTTAAGGTGTTTAATTTGTACACAAGACATCAACATCACGCTCTTGTTCTACCGGAATAGTTATGAAGTCTATAATCATCTAGGAGACCAAAGATAATAATGTCACGATAGCTATAAGTGATCTTTTGTGAATCTTTATTGGAAATTTTATCATATATTCTAGTCATCTATCAAAAGTTCTTTGTTGACAAAAATTCAAACATAATTGCAAGTTACTTATTAACTAAAATTTAAGTGTAAATTAGTTGTCATTAAGTTTGGCCTAATTAAATTTTTAAAGTTTAATTAACTATTCAAAGTTTATTGTGCAAAAAGTAAGTCTTATTAATTTTGAAAACATTATATTTGACAGATTTCTACAGTAATGCCAATAAGCACAAGAATTTAGCAAGAGATTTTAGTAACAGACCTTAGCAAAAGATTTTAACAATAGATTTTATTAAGAAACTTTAGGAAGAGACTTTAGCAAAAGACTTTGCTAAAAGATTTTAGCAAGGAACTTCAACTAGAGACTATAGTGACCGACTTTAGTAAAAGATTTTAATAAAAGATTTAGTAGGAGAGTTTAGCAAGAGTCTTTAGCAAGAGACTTTAGCAAGAAACTTTACCAAGAGACTTTAACAAGAGACTTTATAAAAAGGGCTTAGGAAGAAATTTTAGCAAGAGACTTTAACAAGAGGTTTTACTAAGAGACTTTAGCAAGAGATTTTAGTAAGAGACTTTAGCAAAATAATTTAACACGAGATTTAATTAGAGACTTCAGCAAGACACTATGTAAGCGACTTAGTAAAAAATTTAGCAAAAAATTTAGTAAGAGAGTTTAGCAAGAGTCTTTAGCATGAGGCTTTAGCAAGAAACTTTACCAAGAGACTTTAACAAGAGACTTTATAAAAAGGGCTTAGGAAGAAATTTTAGCAAGAGACTTTAACAAGAGGTTTTACTAAGAGACTTTAGCAAGAGATTTTAGTAAGAGACTTTAGCAAAATAATTTAACACGAGATTTAATTAGAGACTTCAGCAAGACACTATGTAAGCGACTTAGTAAAAAATTTAGCAAAAAATTTAGTAAGAGAGTTTAGCAAGAGTCTTTAGCATGAGGCTTTAGCAAGAAACTTTACCAAGAGACTTTAACAAGAGACTTTATAAAAAGGGCTTAGGAAGAAATTTTAGCAAGAGACTTTAACAAGAGGTTTTACTAAGAGACTTTAGCAAGAGATTTTAGTAAGAGACTTTAGCAAAATAATTTAATACGAGATTTAATTAGAGACTTCAGCAAGACACTATGTAAGCGACTTAGTAAATAATTTAGCAAAAGATTAAAAGTAAAAGAGTTTAGCAAGAGTCTTTAACAAGAGACTTTAGCAAGAGACTTCAGCAAAATATCTTAACAAGAGATTTTATTAAGAGACTTTAGAAACAGATTTTAGCAAAAGTCTTTACTAAAAGACTTTAGCAAAGGTTTTTAACATGAGACTATACTAAGTGACTTAGTAAAAAACTTTAGTACAAGATTAAATAATACAATTAAGCAAGAGTCTTTAGCAAGAGACTTTTGCAAAAAACTTTAGTAAGAGACTTTACCAAGAGCTTTTACAAGACATTTTAGCAAAAGACTTTAGCAAAAGACTTTAGTAAGAGTCTTTAGCAAAAGACCTTAGCAAGATATTGTTACAAGAGACTTGTTGTTTTCTACCGCCTTTCGGAGCAGCCGCATGTACCTCATATTATTTAGGTTACAATGATTTAAAGTTTTTACGCATGCGTTCTTGTAAAATTTTACTATAACGAACTGTTGAAGTTCTTAAACTTAAAAGAAATACTTTTAAGAAATACGGAATTAGCTTTCAAAGTTTTAAAGTTCAAAAAAGCTTTTGTTGCTTATAACGTTATTGCAACAAAACTTTATATTTAACTTTGAAAAGTTGTAAAACTTCATTAGCGCTTTTTCTTTCACAACATAAGCTTTCTGAAACTTTCGAGACTCGAATATAGTGTATCCCACGACATGTTGCTAATCGCTGGCAACATAATTTAACAGTAGAATTGTTTACAAATAATTTACGGCAACATTGCCACAACATTCAGTGAACAGAATAAAGGATTTAACAGCACACAAGCGGCGTCAGTGCATTTTTGATGGTGTCGAGATTTGAACGTGTTTTTCCTCTGGTACAATGGTTCTCGGCTTATTCGCTTCAAAAATAATTCGTAAAAACACTGTGTGTGGACTATTCGAATGTGACTGAATGTTAGTTTAGTTTACTGCTTACATGCAAAGCAATTTCACTTCACAAGCGCAATATCAACATCAACATCAACTAAAGTACGCACGTTGTGCATCCTTTAATAGCAACATGGCGCACATTTCTTAAACTCGTACGGAAGAAACAATTGTTGTTAATTTGTGAATTTTTGAAATTTAGTCACGTTACGGCTGTCAAGAATGGCGCACGATCATGACGCAAAAGTGTTAAGTGCCCCGCGTAATATTTAAAAAATAAAACTCACTATAAACGTAAACTTTTATTACTGAAGACAATAAAAAAAAATTAAATTTCAAAAATTAAATTAAATTATATAAAAAATTAATAAAAAAATAATAAAAAGAATTTCATTTCATTTTTTGTGTGCGAGTATGTGTGTGTGTGTGTGTGTGTGTGTAGAGTGAATTTTATTTTTATTTTGTAACTGAAAATTGCTAAAAATTTCCTAGAGGAAGTAAAAATGCATAGCATAATTTCGAGCGCATTTTTGAAGTCATTCCAAAGGAAATAACTCGAAGTGACTTAACGCCATTTTGATGGGTTTTTTTGCGACTGTGTTAATGGATTTGAATGAAAAACGATTCAAATTTAATCTGAAATCGTGCAATGTGTGCAATTCAAATTTTATTGTGTCTATTATAAATGCATATTTTATGCAAATTGCTACGGAATGTGCGAACATTTTTGGTAGTTGGAGCAGTTTGTGAACTCTCAAGGATTTGGACAGGACATAACATTTTAATTTTTAATGCTTCATAAATCGCTTTATTTTATTGCAAATATTTAGTTTATTAAGTTATGGGTGTGCAGTGTGCAGTGTGCAGTGTGTGGAAATAATGCTGAGATGTTGTTTCAGAATAATTCTATATATAATTTATGCAAATGTGTTTCGGCATGAAAGCGAAATCTGATTGAAAACTGAAAACTTAAATTTGAAATCTGAAATCTTAGAAAAATGTATTATACGAGTACAGAAATTATTTAAACGAAAAAACAAAACAAAAATACAAATATTTAATTTTAATTTTTAATATCTATTTTAATTTTTATTTTATTGTATTTTTTTTTTTTGGCTTCTCACTATTATTTATTAATAAGATTTTGATTGAATTTTTTTTGATATCATAATTAATATTCAATTTAATTTTTTTCCTATTATTTTTTATTAATAAACTTATGATTTAATAAAGATATTTAATTTGCAATTAAAAGAATTTTATGTATGTCTTAATGAATATTATTTTATTATTTAGTTTTTGATTTAATAAAGATATTTAATTTGCAATTGTAGATTTTTTTTTATGTCATAATTAATATTTAATTTAATTCTTTTATATTTGCTTTTCTATTATTTTTTATTAACAAACTTATGGCTTAATAAAGATATTTGATTTGTAATTAAAAACTCTTGTTTATGTCTTAATAATTATTTAATTTAATTTTATTATATCTGCTATTTTAGTATGGTTTTTTATTAATCTCTTGATTGCATAATTTAATTTAATCTTAATTAAATATTAATTCAATTTTTTTATATCTGTTTTTTAAGTGTTTTTTATTCTTAATCTCTTGATTGAATAATTTAATTTACAATTAAAAATTCTTTTTTATATTTTAATTAATATTTAATTCAATTTTTTTATATCTGCTTTTTAAGTATTTTATATTATTATTGTTTTGATTGAATAATTTTAATTATAAATTATTAAAAATTCTTTTTTATTTCTAATTAATATTTAATTCAATTTTTTAATTTCTGTCTTCTTATTATTATTCTTATTATTAATAAACTCATGGTTTACTAAAAATATTTGATTTTTAATTATAAAACTGTTGTTTATGTCTTAATGAATATTTAATTTAATTTTTTTAATATAGTTTTTTATTATTTACCTTTTGATTAAGTAAAGAAATTTAATTAATAGCTAAAAATTTTTTTTAGATGTTAATTAATATTTAATTCATTTTTTGTTTTTACCCTATTAATAATTAATATGCTTTAGATTTAAAAAATATATTTAATTTATAATTAAAAATATTTTTAATTAATTCAATTAAAATTTAATTTTATATATATTTTATTTTTATTTATTTTATTTTTTTTTTTAATTTTAAAAATTGTTTTAATAATTCACAGGAATTTGAGATTTCGTCTATTTTTTTGTTAGATATTTTCAAAAAATTAAATACTTCATCGTTCATATGATTTTTGAGTTTCTTATCGTAAGAACTTGTCTATTTCATTACTTCACTCACAATAATACTAACGCCTTGATCATTATGTTGATCTACTGTTGTCAAAAACTACAGCGTACTTAGTATATACCACCTCAGGACTTGGTTTTAAGAGTGCTATTTAGTTTTAAGATTATAGGGTGGACCTAACATAAATGTTGAATGTCAATATTGTATGCTCCAGATTTGCTTTACGGCTTGCTAATACAGCTTCAATTTGTTCCATGTTGACAAAATAAAGTTTATAAAACAGAGAGATAATTATATGTCTAAAAAAATTTTTTCGCTTGTTTTCTTGCCCTAATCATTCAACGAAGTTTTGTATAAATGACGTATACATAGACTCGCTAAAAGAGAGTTTCAGAAAATTATTTTAAAACTTATGATTATTTCTCGCTATTTAATATTAATTTAAGTTGTATATTTATAGGATAATTAAAAAAATTACTCAAAAATAGATATCAATTATATATCACCTGCAAGTCTTTTAATCTCAAAAATACACAACATAAATTTTATTTATCCTAAAAATATGCAATATATAATAAATTATTACCGCATTAGTAGGAGTAGGAGGAAAAGTAAGAGGATAGACAATTCTTCATGTTGTGTTCTGTAAAAACAATTTATAAATAATCTTCTTCTGAAAATTCGTTGCCTTTTTTAGTTGCATATTATAAGATCTAATTATTTAATCGTTAGTAACATATTCAATAATCATTTATACACAGGAAGGTTCAGGTAATAGTTTCGACTGTATTTTTAAATATAGTAATTTCTTTTTGTGAAGTCATAATCTATATCAATTATTTCTGATTGCTTTATTACTATAATTATTGTTTTTAATATGAGTATGACATCTTGCAACACTGTGATATTAAGATCTATTGCGACTTCATCATAGATTTTTTGAATTAACTCAATATAATTTTTTCAATTATTTGTTGTATTTGTTTAATTTTATCAGTCTTAATTTACAATCAGGCGTTAAGTATTCACATTTGCGTTTAGTACAGCGCAACAACTAACTACTCTTTTTGTAGTCCCTTTTTCCTCTCCATACAGCGTGTGATATACAGCGTTATCTGGCACTCTGATTCACTCAGTGGTATAAGGGTAAACTTTTTCTAAATAAATTTATGGAATGACTTATAAAGTAAATCCTTTTAAGAAGAATTCGACTTTATTTACTAATATGGTATAGTCTCTATTCAGAATAAAAGAGAAATCGTCTTTTTTTGTAGAACGAAGTTTTTTTAACTTCAAAATAGATTTAGTTTTATGAGTTTATGAGTTTTTATGAGTTAAGACTTTTACCACCCCGTACTTAATCCTGTTGAGTTGGATTTCAGTTCTTCAGTTCTTTGAGGTGTAATTTGGTCAACTTAGTTTAGATTTTTCACAGCTATCCATGGTTAGTTGGGTCGTTGCGGTGACATGCTAGAACATATTTTCCTCACCTAAAACCTTAAGATATAGAAAAAGGTATAAATTAAATCCCTCCGGTATAATTTAGACTTTTTAATAAATAATTTTGATTTTCTTAAAAACTTGCTTGTTCTGGAGTTCAACAAATTAATCGCTTTTTTTTTCTACGATTTTCCAAGAATCTTCTGGTAATCTTAAAATGTGGTTTTGAATATGTATTAGAATAGTTTTTAGTAGCATCAGTTTTTGTTTCCTAGTTGAAGATATTTCCGATAGTTGTTTGGTTATTCTTAATTTCATCTGCTTGTATTCAGCGGTACCCTGAAACCCATTCAATAATATTATGTATTGGTTTGTATTGCTTGACTCTCTATAATTTTGTACTATGGTTAGTTAGCGCAAAAATAGTGTAAAAGAAGGACATAGACAGTGTACGTTGTTTTTTTTCCTATAATTAGCGGTCTTGACTTCTTGATAATAAAGATTTCAGCTGAGTTTAATTAAGCTTAATGAGCGATTCACTCATTACTTTTATTATTGCTTTCTGAGCTAACCGGATGTTAGCGGATGAATTTCCTGGAAAATATGGTAATGCCATTTCGTTGTACTAAATACTTTTTCTCATTTATGTCTCATTGAGAACATTGTGTTAATAGATTTTTGGAATTGACTTTTGAGATATAAGTTTGATAGTATGCACGGACGACTTATGTGATTTTCGGAATTTACGATATGATGATGTTGTCACCATAGAAGTATGTCAATAGTTCTAGTTGTATAGCATATACAATTTCGCTGAGTTAGTAGAGATCTTGAGCATAAGAAAAGCAAGGAAAAGCAAAATGAGATATATAGCGAGTATGTTCTCATAATTAAACGAGTTATAACACCCACATCTGTTTGCACTGAATCCGACCAATTTTATTATTTTTTCAAGAAGTATTATCCATTAATGATAAACAATTTTCGACTGACACACTACGACCTTAGTAGGTCGGCTATTAGAGACCTAATAGAAAGGGAAGGAACGCAAGAGTTTGTCTTGTTAAGGATTTCTTGAAGGATTAGTTCATTTTAATTGAATTAAATGAGATTCTCTAGCATTTTTTCTTGACGTGGGGCGTATGCCTTACTTTGGACAATTTGATTATTAATTGTTAATTTTCGCACAATAGTCTGCCAGAAAGTTTTGTCACATAGGTTCTAATTTAGAAAAAATGAAGAATACCGTACGTGATTCATCGAAAAGGGATTAATCCGCTTGTCTTTCCAAACCCTCCTTGGTATGATATATAGGAAAATATTGGAATCATAAAGAAGGTTGAAAAATGTAACTCTGAAGAAATTTAATATAATTTATAATTTTATTATATACATAAATATATATTTTTATATGATTTTGTAATCTCTTTTTTTCATAATATTTTTCAATTTATTTAAATGAATAAAAATGTTTGAAGAAATAGCTTTTACTTGTTTAATAATAAAACTTCAATTTTATTTCAATATGCTTTTATACTATATATATATTTTATATTTTATTTAATTTTTGCAACATAAATTTGTAACTTAATTTCAATGAAAATGTAATTTTTTGTAATTTAATTGAACTTTGCAATGCTAAATGTACTGAGTAATTTTTTAATTTCATACTATTTAAATGTCCTGCATGCTTTGGGAAATGCTCGATGAAGTTAACGCCAATGACAGTCACACCCAAAAGGAAGTGTTCCAGTGAATGTTAAGCTTTGGATATAAAAATTTCCTTGTCATGTTGACACTTATGTGGGCATTAGAAAATTTTAATGGCTCAGTTCACTGGTTGTTCTGCAATTACAAAGTAAACCAATGGTCATATGGGTATGAAACTCATTATGAATGCGCAATTATATGTGTACTCTGATGAGTTCATATACGAATCGGTTCTGAATACTTTTCGCTATTTTATTTATAATTACTTATATAGTGCGCACTTCCTTTTCAAAGGATGGTACAGCGAGTGCCATTAAAACATTAATTTAAAGTTGCATTAAATTTATTTATATAATTAAATCCTGTTGCTGCTGTAGTGCATTAAGCTACACAGATGTCAGTGGTTTAATTCTGTTATAGATCGGCGAGAGAAAAACATTTTAGTATTTGCTAAATGATGGATTTTTATTAGAGATATATAAGATTACAACAGGTAGCATTTGTAATATAAAGTTTTATTAAATATAATTTTAGATATATATATAATTATAATTGTAATAATAGTAATAGAGTGTAAACCATGCCACCGGATAATTCTTCTTCTTGGATAGCCGATTTTTACTTAACTTGAAAATTTTTACCATTAACGGATAATTTTTCTTAGACGGATAACTTTTCTACATTAACACATTTTTTATCATTAGTGGATAATTCTTCTTAGATGGCTAATTTTTCTAAGCTCGTACATTTTTAATAATTAGTGGATAATCCTTCTTGGATGGATACTTTTCTAAACTCAAAGTTTTGTTTTGTCATTAACGGACAATTCTAATAACTTTCTTAAATTCGAAACTGTTTTATCGTTAACAATTTATTCTTCTTAGACCGATAATTTTCATAAACTCGAATAATTGTTATCATTAACGGATAATTCTTCTTGGAGGGATAATTTTTGTAAACTCAAAAATTACTTATTGGTTGTGGATAATATATCTTGGATGACTAATTTTTCTAAACTCAAACATTTTTTTTATCTTTAATGTACAATCCTTCTTGGATGTCCAATTTTTGTGAGCTCAAATATTTTTTAACATTTAGAGACAATTTTGCTTGAAGGGATAACTTTTGTAAACTTGAAAATTTTTTATCATTAGTGGATAATTTTTCTCGGATGACTAATTTTTCTAAACTCGAACTTTTTTATCATAAACGGACAATCCTTTTTGGATGCTTAATTTTTGTAAGCTCGAATATTGTATATTATTAGTGAATAATGCTTCTTGGAAGGCAAACTTTTCTAAACTAAAACCTTTTTTTATTTTTAATGGAGAATTCTTCTTGTATGGATAACTTTTCTAGACTAAAACCTTTTTTATTATTAACGGAGAATTCTTCTTACATGGACAACTTTCCTAAACTCGAACTTCTTTTATCATTAGAGGATAGTTCTTTTTGCAGGGATAACTATTGTAAACTCGAAAATTGTTAGTGGATTATACTTCTTGAATGGATAGTTTCTCTAAACTCGAATTTTTTTTTTTGTAATGTATTGGCAATTATTTTTGGATGTATAATTTTCTTAAACTTGAGTACTTTTTATCATTTATGGACAATTTTCCTTGGATGTATACATTTTCTAAATTTGAAAATTTTTTCTCAATATTTGGAATAACTTCATACTCTGTATATTAAACGAACCAACTTGATCGACAATTAGAGCCCACTTTAGAGAGTTTGCACAGCTGTCAGTTTTGATAGATACATAGTACTGTGTCAAAGCGAGCAGCCAATATAGGTCGTGTGCGAGTTAGGCTAAGTTGCGTTCTAAATGAGAGAAATACTAAGTTGTGCCGATAATGTAGTGATGTGTCGATACGTGTTGATAAATGGCTAAATGTGTGCAGTGCAAAAAATCCCAAAAAATCTCCCATTTGGTTTAGCATCAACTTAGCCTAATTCGCACACGTCCATAATATCACAACAGAATACTTTGAATTGCAGTAGTGGGTATCTAATATTATTTCACTCCAGGAATTACTATTGTAATTTATTTTAAATGTACTCCATATTCAAATTTAATTGGTATGAAAAATTTTGAGTGACATAAAAAAATTTATGGAAATTAAAATAAAATATCAGAACACTCAATAAGTTGTACGTCACACACATAGATGGCAACATTATTGACAAACCTATATAATGTATGGAAAGTAACATTCTTCAAATGAGGCATGTCAAAATTTCATGACACTCAGATAATTAGTTTACAAGTCAAAGTGGTTTCGGTGACCACACTTTTGTAATTGTCAAAACAATGGATTTTGTATGTAACTCAAATGATATGCGATTTTTCGATGGTGGAAAATAGCAAAATACTTTTAAATTCAAATAGTGTTGTAATAAGCGCTATTGAAACTCTGTACCAAGGAAGTCAACTATGCTGAGTTTGTACACTATCGTATAAAAACCGACTATGATAAACGCACTGGTTGCAAAAAATCGACAGTTGTTCTAGAGAACAAGTCTACATTGAATGTCTTAATCTAACTCTGCATAAAAATTTCACTTTGTCTCGCTTTAACTGTTATATCAGAATCTCAGTAGAGGGGCTCTGGTGTAACTAATAAAATTGAAGCAATCATATTTAAAGTCAGCAGGTCATGCCTTCTCTATCGTATATTATTGCGAAGAGTTTCATTAACTTTCGAGGATGATGAGTTTGCAGCAAAATGCACGTAGATCGCATATAGATCTACTTTGTTATCCTAGGGCTCTGAATTTTTACTTCTAAATGATTTATTTTCTAGAGAATTTTTTATTACATATGTGTTCCTAAATCACGAGTTAACGATATCATTTTAACTAATGTATTTGCTTTTGAGGTCTCAAAAAAGGGGTTTCCAAGAATTAAAGTCCTACTCCAAAGCAAAACTGGACAGTTACACAATATGTAAGAGTTTGAAAGAAAAGAATACTAAGCTTTAAAAAATCCACAAATATTCATTATGTAGATTTTTAAGAGACCACTGTATGTGATGTAAAAATTCTTTTAATATTATTTTAATTGATTGAATTTTTGGCTAACCATACAGCTATTTCGAATATTGCTAAATACCCATCATCTGTGCTCTTGAAATACAAGAAATAATTCTTGTATTTAATTATTCGTAAATAATTATTTTTGAGACTGCAAGTACCAGGAATCGAACTCGTGCCCTGCCAAATTTGAAGCTCAGAGTTAGTGTTCATTAGCCAACTGAGCCAAGGCCGTACTTGACTTTTTATGTTCGCACATTTTTTTAGATTTGTTTTCGTTGGTTATCCAGATATGTTTTTTCATATATATTTTTTTATGATGTTGTTTAAAATCATTATAAATATTGATAATAATTATTTTTATTTTTAATAGCACTAAATAATAATAGAATAAAAATATATATCGTGATAAGAAGATAATCAGAATTTGACAGAATAAATAAGATGGGGGGACATGTTTTCATAAAATGACATGACGGCGCATTGGTGAAATCCATTTCTAAATTTTTAAATACCCGTATTAGTAGAGAGGCCATGTTAACATAATTCGGTATAAACTGTTCTAGGTATTCGGTTTGTTTCAGTATGAAATATACAAGTCTTTGGTTAATACACTAGAGTGTATCTGGTTTTGTTTTTTAAAACTTGTCCTTATGCTTTTTATGCTTTGACTTATGTTTCCTTTTTTAAATTACTAATATTGCAAACTATTTCCAATTTCATTTACTTAATATTTTATGTATTACAATCCGCTTTGAATAAATATGAATTATTCTATGTATTTGTTTGGGTAATTAAAAAAAAATATTCAAATTATTCAATTGCTGAGCTGTAAACACAAAAACGTTACACTTAATTTAACATTTAAGTGACGTTGCTTTCATTGGGAGTTTTCTTTTTCAATGAAAAATAACTTAAGAAAGCAATTCTTATAAAAACAGAGACGTTACATTCACTTACACAAACACTGACATAAATAAGTACAGCACAACACAATAACAACAGATCAAATAACAGCCATTGTTCCATGCGTCATCAACTGTTATAATTGTTATTGCATCTTTTGAGTTCTGCTTTCTTACTATTTTTACCTTGTTTAATGGTGAGTTTTCCAAGAAAAACATGAGAATTATTGGATTGGTGTCACAAAAAACACTCTCCATGTTCAAATGCACTAAACTTGACATTTAAGTGTACTTCTCATTAGTAGTTTTATTTTTGTTATAATATATACATGTATGCATATGTTTTAGTACAGTTATTTTATTCATATATATATTTTTTTGTGTTTATTAAAGATTTAGTACTTCTAATAAATACAACAAATAAACAGACTGAGACGAGGATCTGTTTTCCATACCAGGAAGGTATTGTCGTATGAGTCCCCACTCTCAATTGTTGTTAATGCAGTCTGATATTTTTGGTTCCATCAATAGAAAAGAATAATGATTCTATGACTAATTGCACATTAAACATTTTAAATATCAGATATAGTTCATATAATTAAATAAAGTTTATGTTTAATATGTTATGTTTAATAATTGGCTCTACAAATTATCTGAACATTTCTAAATCTCCTATAAACTCTATGTGTACCACATATTCTTAGTTTAAAATATCTAAAAGGAGACAACTTCACATCTATATTGAATTCTTCACATACTATGACTATATTGAAAGGATTCTCGATCTATACACAAATGAGGTAAAAGTTGGTAGAGGAATATTTTCCAAAGAACCCAAACTAATCTTCCAATAAATAAATAATTGTGAATTTCCTGGCTGTCATTGACTGCATACTATTCTTTCAATAAATGAATAATTGTAAAATATTCTGAGTACAATAGATGACATCCACTATAAGCTCTTTTTTCAATAATTGGATCATTGTAAAATTTTCTTAGTAAAAGTGACTGTCATTCACTACAATATATTTATCCTTTAAATGGTTAATTATAAAGTATTCTTAGTAAAAGTAGATGTTATCCACTATAAACTTATACATTTCTTCAACAACCAGATCATTGTAAACCTTTTCTTGTGAAAGTAGTTACCTCTCAACACAAACTATTCTACCAATAAATAGATCATTGTAAAGTATTACTTCCAAAAATGGTTGTCGACCACCACAAACTATTATTCCAACAAACGGATCATTATAAAGGTTTCCAAATACAAGTGGCTCCATATGTTATAAACTATTCTTTTAAAAAATAGATCAAAAGCTGGCATTCAGTAGAAAATAATTATTTAATATTATTCAGCATTTATTGCAATATTATTAGCAAAAATATTTCTATTTTTAATTGTAGTCAAACAACCACGAGATGTTGGTGCGTTTATTGTCATAGAGATATTATTATCAACTATAAGTTCAATAAATTGAACATAAGTGGCACATGATTTTCATAACATCAATTTCAATATATGTTTATTATCCATTAGTTTGAGTTATATTTTTTAGCCTACATTTTTTAATAAGCCTACATGCGAACCGGCTAGGATCACTTTTCGTTAATTACTATAGCAGTTGTGAAACAGAGGGAGCAAACCAAATTCTACTCATTCTTATTGGTAACGTCTAACACTTTTCAAATGGTGTATATTTATTTTTGAATTTTTCTCTTTAAGTGTCTGTTCAATATCACCGGTATAGTCAATAAAAACATTTCCTCAAAATATTTTCACGAAGAGAAAAAAATCAGTCCAAGATATAAATATTATTAACTAAAGGATCAAATACATGAATTTCGTTATCTAAATGTTTCTTAAAACAGTGAATTTGCACAATGAACCAAAAACGGAAATATTAGTCCAAAACACGTAAACACGTACCTTTGAGTAGCTAACTTATATGAAGCACAAAAAGAGCAAATTAAGGTGTTAAACAGAATATATGTTCAATAGAACAGCAAACTTGCTTTAAAGCTGTCGTATTATAAGAGGCTAATTTTTAAACCATAATTGAGCCGTATCATCTTTTACGATAAGGAGTACCATTATCGACTCTCTAATATATATAATCCCAATAAGTTTGTTGTATGTGGTACGATAGATCACAAAAAAAATAAAGCAAATATTTTGAAACCAATATGAGGACTAAGATGATAATTCAGAATTATAGTATCCTATAAATATATGGTTTTCAAGAAACGTTTTTGCAAAAAGAAAAAGGATATATCTTAGTAAATAACACTATTTTCTATATAGCACTTTATAACACTGCGCTAGTTCTATCACTAGAACATCAGAAGAGTTCCATTAAAAATACTTTTACGCATGGCTTTAGCTAGTTTCCCATATTGTCCTTTACAACTGTCGTCATTTATCAATTTTGTAGTAGTTAATGAATAGAATTAATTTAACAAATTATAATTTACTTGCACAAACTTTGTTAGAAAATTCAATTTAATTTCTGCTTTACGGAATTTCTAATAAATTTTTGATTTTTTAATTTTTGGTACATTTACGAGAGCTGCTTGCTCACTTTTCAACTAACTGGCAAGTTGCAGTGACGCAAAATACGTTAACGTACTGTACAGTGTATAGTATAGGTATAGTGTACAGTGTACACTTCTGTTGAGGGAATTACGCACACATTCAAAGGTTATGTCCACAAGAAAATGTTGTCATCAGTGCTAATATTGCCAACTTTATAGTTGTGCTAATTGTTGTTGTTTTTTCGTAAAGCAAATAGCTTTCGTTGTTTTTGGTGTTTTTGTTATTATTGTTTTGTTTTTGTCTTTACTCGTGTTACTATTTTTCTTAGTCGCGTAAGCCAACTTCTGTTTCTTCTTACTGCTGTCAGTTTGCCTAGAAGTGCAAAAGAGGTTTATATTTGAATGTGTGTGCATGCTTGCGTATGTGTTCGCTTGTGTGTATGTTTGCTATAGTGTATGCCTCTGTATGCTTGAGTGTTTCAGAGTTGAGTGTTTGAGTGTATGTGGCAGTGTCATTTTTTGATGTTTGTCGTTGAGCTTTTTTCTGTTGTATTTTTAGTTTGTTAATTTTATGTCCTTCGCGTTGGCAAAAAATGTTTGCTACTTTGCTGCTGCTGCTGCTGTTATTGTTGCTGTTGTTGTCTTTCTTGTTGCTGTTGTTGGTATTGTTACTGTGTGCGCTCATAAAAAATGATGTCATGCTATTGCTGTGCTGCTGCTGTCTTATATTTTACATATTTACGAAAATTATTTGTTTTTTTTTTTGGTTGACTTTTGCAAAAACATGAAATAAAATTTAAATTATATTACGGAAGAAAAAAAAAAAAATAAATTAAAAAATAAATTTGAAAAAAAATAAGAAATTTGTAGTATAAAATTATATTTAAGCGTATTTGTTTGTGTGATAACAAACTTATTTAATATTTAAGCATTAACAAGTCGTTGAGGATAGATAAGTGCAAAACACACGCACACCCGCACCCGCACCCACACACACACACTCATACTGACATACATACACACAGTGAGACAATTACAAACAAACTAAATAATTATTACGCTTGTTAAGCAGCTTTTATATTAAAATGTAAATAAATGACAAAACAAAGAGACAAAACAACAAAATAAACAAAAGACAAAAACGAAAAAAAAAACGAAAAACACAGAAAAAAAGAAATAACTAACTAATTTGTGCTAAAAACAAAAATCGTGTATTTATGCTGCGCTTTTTATTTTAAGTGAATTTCTACAGCTACAACAACAGCAACAACAACAATAATAACAACAATAACGGTAATACCAACAACAGTAATACCAATGTAAACAGCATCATCAGTAGGGACTGTAATAGAAGAGTAGTAATATCAACAACACAGTAAGTACAACAACAGCAAACAAGAACAACAACAACAATAACAAGAACAACAGCACTTATAATAACTGAAATAACTGAAATAACTGAAATAACAGTAATAACAACATTAACGAGAAATAACAAACAAACAGACAAACAAAAATTTTAAAACATTTATCTCATCTTGCCGGTTGGATTTAATTACCCATAAAGGATTACGTACTCATTAAAAAGGATATCATAACATTGCAATACGTTCGAGAGAGAGCATTTTAAGTCCATTAAACTAAGTTAATTCAAAACAAAGAAAAACAAAAACACCACAAAACCAGAAAGCACATAAAAATATTTGTAAAGAAACAATAAAAAACAACAATAACAATAACAACAATAATAACATAAGCAAAAAGTAAAAAGTAAACAACAACAAACTTGCCAAGTAAGAAGCACCTTAGAATAAAACAAGCCGCAATTGTGGCACTGGCGACAGTTGCAACTTTAACGGTTGCAGCAATCAGAATCGAATCGTAGTTGGTTGGAACTACGAAGTTGGCATAGCGGTTTTATATCGTAAGCGTCTAATTCCACACCATCTTCCATATTCGCACTATCAGCAACAACATCAACATCAACATCAGCGTCAACATCATTGCCAGGCAGGACTACACAATGGATTTATGGTTTTTATTATGTTTGCTGCTCTTAAACAAAACTGGTACGCAACTTAACTTGTTCATTTCTTTATACTTTTTAATATTTTTTTTACTGTTTGTTTTTGTTGTTTTTTTTTTGTTCACATATATATACATATATATCTATCTATATTTTGCCATATCAAAACATATATTCATCCAAGCCGATAATGTGCTTAATGCATACCAAGTTATAAACACAACCAGGAGAGTCTTTTCATATATATATCCTGCTCTATTTTTTCAGTCATATCTATTATAAGCAGAGTTAAAAGATTAAATTTTTATATTGTAACATTTCAGTTTCATTTTTATTTTTTCGCTTTCATTTCCCCATTTACCATTTACCATTCACCATTCTCTCTGTTTTTTTTTTTATTATTTTTTTTTATATTATCCATTTTGCTTTTATTTTCTTTTGTTTATTTTGTGTAACTGTAAAGATTTTCTAAGCCAGGATTTGTTTTTGCTTTTGTTACTCGAAACAATAACATACGAAAGTTATACGTTCCCATTCCCGTTCCCATTCCCGTTCCAGTAATCGTAACCGTTCCCGTACTCCTATCTAGTATCTAGTATCTATTATGTAATTCAGTATTATTATAATGTTACGATTAAATGTTTTGGAAATGCGAACGCTATTTACTTAGGACATTCATACTTCATTAAAAGTTTCTTCACATATCCTTTACTTGACTGTTGTTGCTATTGCTGTTGCTGTTGCTGTGTTTGTGTTTGAGTTTGTGTAACTGTATCAGCATGAGTGTATGTGTGTATGTGTGAGTGCTTGACAGCAGCAGCAAATGAGCATTAAAATTGTGCGGAATAGAACAAGCCGGAAACCGGAAATGTTTTAATCATTTAATTCAACCATATTTATAAGCTTTCCATATTTCTCTTATTGTTTTGCTTTTAGCCTTTAACACGCTATGTGCACTTAATGTTACAAGGATTTCAACAAAAAGTGCCTCAAGCACGAAATAATTATTTCGTTACTTAAATTTGCAAACACAAAGGATCAGGATCGCCTTTATATGAAACTTAACTCTAATTTTACACATTGTTAAATGAGTAATCGTGTAAGAATAGGTTACACTGGCTCATAGTGTAGAGCCATGAGTAGAGTAGGGGTGGATGGCTTACTTAGTAAAAAAGTTAATTCTTGATAATACCAAATTAGAGTGAAAAATGCATTACCAAGCGCAATTTTATATAAAGATACTAAAAAAATTATAAGTTCAAAATTTAGTTTTTTCCTGAGGACTGCAGAATATAGAACAAGAAATAGAAGACTAAACAAAAATTATGTCAAATTATGTCAAATTTAAATGAAATATAGGCGCTATTCAAAGATTTTTCAATCAATAGAAAATTAAAACTAATAAAGTCTGTTCTGGCTGTTTCTAAAATTAAGGGTCTGTGGCGAATATATAAACCAGTGCAATGCCATCTGGCGTAATGTACGTATCAAAGTACAAACAGCATCTAACTTAATGGTCCAGCGTTCATTAGTATTTAGCGCGTCTTCTCCGAAGCAATAAGTATTTACAATAAATATTTACAAAAAGTGTTTTAATACATTTGAAAGTGTTTTAATAAATAATGTAGTGGTGACACAGAAGTACCACAGGTGTTTTGAATTATATCCAACTCACAATTAAACTACACACTTTCACTATAGGAACTGAATACCCTTAGTAGCATTTTTAGTTACTGAAGCTAGCTGCTTACTTAACTATTTACTTACTTAAAAGCTCATAACAACTTGTTACTGGGTTGCGACATGACGCAGCGTTTCTCCCTAGGCGCCGCTATTGTCTGCGCACCTTCTCTAATCACCTATATTAAGAGCAGTTAGTGCTTCACTCAGCTCACTTTCGTAAATTCTTTCTCGATAGCAATAAAAGTAGGTATAAAGTCATGCTTGACATGATTCGATAATATCGGCGTTAGTCAGGAGCTGGACATATGATGAAATGAAAAAGATCACATGATAGATGATGAGCTTGTTTGAAGCCTCGTATAGCATTTAAATATTCGCAAATACTCAATCCTACTTTGACGAAAATATGGATACTGATCAACGTCATACTGCGGAGACGTATTAACTGTGCAAAGATACCGAGCTCAGATATGTCGGCATAAACGAAATCTCTTGTTGCTTGCTTTCTTTGTACTATTACAAAGCCACACAACTACACTTCTAGACAACTTAAAATCTTGTATCAATATTTGTGGGAGAAAACATGAATATTTCTTTATAATAATACTATATAGCGGTATTGTGAAATCAGTAGCTTTATAACAAAATCACTGTTAGAAACTTGTCGGTAGTCTCCACTAAAAAGATATATCGGGTAACTTCCTGAATAAAACGTTGGTTTGTCTTTACAATTACAATGAGGCGTCCCTTCTCAATATAACATTTAGTGTACCTTATACGTGAATGGTGGACACTTAAACTGCTCTAAACAGTTATGGGTCAGAATTGAATCGAAATATCAAGCGATATTTAATTTGTTTTTGTTGTTCGATAATATACCATTGTATAAATCCATCATGATATCAGAATTCTTGACCAAAAAAAATATTGTTTTTGCCGATCACCCACTGTGTTTATACGTGATTTCGTTATTAGTGACTATAGTCCATACGCCAAATGAAATAAAAAAATATACATGAAAGTTAATATTCTCCAAATTTTAATATAATACCAGATTAAATGTATATTGATGACAAACGAAGAGATCTGCCCTGGAACTTCCATAAACATCTTGAAGACCTTGCTTATGCTCATGAAGTCTATCTGCTTTCAGTTAAGCACTCTGATATGCAGTTAAAAATAAATGATCTATGCTCGGCTGCCGATAAAATTGGACTGAAGATACATACAAATGCAATAAGATAAATAAAACCAAAGCGATTAAAATAAACACCACAGGTAACACAGACTATATAATAGGAAACGACATGATTGAAACGCTGGATTCTTTTTCTAAAAAGGATATACTTGCCTACATAGACAAAGCAAGGGGCGCATACGCTCAGTTAAGAAAGGTTTGACATACTAAACTTTTATTTTTCAATCCGCACGTCATCCCAGTGCTATTATATGGTTGTGAAACATGGGTTACAAAAGAAACAATTATACAGAAAATACAAAGCAGATGCCTGAGACGAAATATACGAGTTTGGTAGTCAAATGTTATAACCAATAAAAAACTTTACCCGAAAAGCAACATCAAACCAATGCCAAACTTTATAAAAAGACGCTAATAACGCTGGATTGCCCATACGATTCAACTGAAGTATGTCTTCAAGCACTGGATTGTAATCTACAAAGTAGAAAAAAAAGAAAACGTCCAAAAACATTCTGAAGACGAACGCTACATATCAAGCGGCTTAATGCTCCTCAAGAAGATGAAGGAACTAACAACACAACCAGTTAAAATTAATTTAAGAAAATCATTTTACGGTAGTATTCCAGAATATATAGTCTATAAACCACTTTTTTCTGGAAATTACTCTGAATCTGTAGATGATATTTAACTTCATCGTACATATTCAACTTAATTGAATATTCTAAATAAAAAGTGTTTATCGTTCCTTACATTTATCTTATTTAGTATTCGCTTGCTAATAAGAAAAAGGAAATATTAGATATGGTATTACCATTCACAGCTGAAATGATTTGCATAAATAAGAAAAGTACAAAGCAAAAGCTTAGCTTAAGCTGTAGTACTACAGATTGGTAATAATATTTAATTACACTAAGATGTAAGAAGATAAATGATATATATAATATGTATATGTTTATATATTGTATTGGTACTATGATATCACACTATTATAGTTTAGGGTAAACGTACTCCATTGGATTATGCGCCACTTTTTCACCGCATATTGACGTGCTTGCTTACTTGCTTACTTTGCATCAATTATTCCCATAATCGATTGTGTATATTATGAGATTAAACTAATTCCCACTTTTTGAGTGCAGTTGTTACATCCCGCATTGTATCTGTGTAAAGAATTTGAATTATATATAAGATTGCAGTATTTACGCATATGTGATTTCAATGCAAACTGCACAATACTTTTCACAATGGCATCGAATGCAACTTGCTTGTTCCCCCCCTGCATTTCGTATTTCGTATCTCATGCCTTATGCCTCATGCCTCGTACCTTATAGCGCAGCCTGGATCTTATTGTTCTTTACTATGTTTTTCCTTAATCAACAACAACAAAACAAATGCAATATGAATAAACCTTCATTCCTAAACTTGAACACAAGTTGTTATTAAATATTTAAGATCGTTTCAGCGGGCCACTTGTAAAAGAGTTGCAGAGTTGTATTCCTCCCCGGTTCCTTACTTCTACTACTTCCACTACTTCTACTACTGCTCTACTATTCTAGTATTCTAGTGTTATATTGTTCTTATGTTCTTCTGTTCGTTCATTTGTTTGTTTGTTTGTTTGTTTGTATGCGTGTGTGTGAGTGTGTGTGTATGTGTATACTTTTCGGTGTTATGCTATTTGTGCTTGTTTTACAAATTTGTGCAGTGCATTGCTTGTTATTGCTTTCAGTGCATATGGCGTCGGCGTCGGTGGTGGCTTTGTGGCTGCTGGTGTGGTAAGTTTTTATTTTCTGTGCTATTGACATTGCATATATGGGTACGACAAACGACAAAAGACAGACAAGAAACGACAAACGAAGTAATGATATTTATTAAATTATGAATTAAATATGTGTTGTTATAATAAAAATTAAAAAAAAAAAAGAAGTAGAAAAAAAAACAAAATAAAGTGCTAAACCATAATGTATGTTCGAAGCTCTTCGAAAGATAGAGGAATCCTTTGTTGAACACATAAAGTTTTTAATATTGTTAGCGTAAAACTTTATTATTTTTGGTAAATAATTTTCAACTGCTTCCTTTCGAGTTCTCAAAGACTAAATGCTTTTAAAGAAGTCTGAGCCAATATTGAACAATCGCAATTTTTGCATTTTTTCATTCGTTGTTTTTCTCATACAATGCTTTCAAGTTAACTGCCAAACTTTAGCTCTTTCGACTCATAAAATGTTTGAATACTATTTTTAGCTATCAAATAGTCCTACTTCAAAGGACTTTACGTGAACGTGAACGGGAACGTATTTTTTGGCAAATAAAAGTCAACCAACTCTATTTTGTTTCATTCTATTTCTCTATGACTCTTTTGTTGTCTTGTTTTGTTAATGTTTTTTTTTTGTGTTGTTTTTGTCTAAATTTCTGTTTATTTGATTTCTTATTACTTCAACAAGGACATTTTATAATTGCCTTTGCTCAGATTTTCTAATTTCCAACAATGTAAAGTGTACGCAATTTCTTCAAAGTCACATTTTCTATTATGGGTTAAAGGTTACTTTTATATACAGTATGGGAAGTGATTCGTTGGTCCAAAAAAATACAAAAAAAAGGTGTTTTTAAGAGGTGGAAATAATTTTCATTTTCAGTTTCTGTAAGAAAAAAAAAAAATTCACTTAAATAATTATAATATTATAATTAATAATATAATAAATAAATAAATAAACAAGTAATATAATAACGTAATAGTTATAATATAATAAAATAAAATAAAATAAAATAAAATAAAATAAAATAAAAATAAATAAAATAAAAATAAAAATAAAAATAAAATAAATAAAATAAAATAAAATAATATAAAATAAAATAAAATAAAATAAAATAAAATAAAAAAAATAAAATAAAATAAAATAAAATAAAATAAAATAACACATTTGTTTATAAATTTATTTAGTTTTAGTATTTATTTCTTTTATTTACTAATTTTGATTTTAATTTTTATTAATTTTAAAAATCAAATTTATACATTAATTTTATTTAATTAAATTTTAATAATTAAAAAAGTTATTGATTATTTTATTTATTTTATTTACATGATTTTATATAATTTTATTTAGTTTTATTTAATTTTATTTTATTTTATTTAATTTTATTTTATTTTGTTTTATTTAATTTTCATTCATTTCATAAAATTGTATATTATAATCTTTAATTTTATTTTAGTGCCTTTTATTTTATTTCATTATTTAATTAAATTTGATTTTATTTAATATTATTTTATTTTATTTTGTCTTATTTTGTTTAATTTTCTTTTCTTTTATTTTGTATTATTTAATATTTATTAACTTAATAAAATTTTATTTAATATTATACAATCTTATTTGTTTTATTGTTATTTATTTTATTGTGTCATACACAACACTCATAATATTTTTGAAACTTTCGTCCAAATAATTAAAGTCTAATACTAGTTTCTAGTCTGTCCATAAAACTTCTAGTCATAAAAACTTAATATATCTTAAAAATGATGCTTCCAAATATTTTAATATTTAATATTTTCCTCAAAGTTACGCATTTTATAAGGGCATTTTTGTTACATTTCATTTTAAATGCAATCACTACTAAATCCAAAAAATAAGAAAAAAATAAGAACTGTTACGTTATAAAATAAAGCCTATTCGAAAATTCATTTTCTCTTAACAAACCTATAACAACTATTTAAGAAACTATTTAAAAGTTAGAAGGCTACGAATAGAAATGAAAAGACAATAACAAAAATTATAGTTAATTTATTTAAACACGGCTGATCATACAACGCTGTTTCGAGTATTGCCAAATACCTATCATCGGTGTTCTTACGAATTATTCGAAATTTTTTTTATAATTAGTTTATGGTATAGTCCGTTTATAATTTATTTGGACTACAAGTGCTAGGCGTATAAGTCGTGCCTGTCAAATGAATTTTAAGTTTTTTTTGTCACTTTTATTTTTTACAGTGACACTAATCAAAGTACTAGCTGTGATTTTAAATTTGAACGAGCTTATAAACTACAGTTTTATTTGGAAACACAACTTCAACGAATTAAACATTAATTTTTGAGGTTGACTATTAATATTAAAAAAGTTAAGTCCAAAAAAATTGAAATCAATTCTACTTCTTAGTCTACCCCAAAAAAAAATACAGCCAAAAAAGCAAAATAACTCGAAAAGAGTTAATTTAAATATTTTAATATTTAATATTACGATGATAATTCTTTAATTAAAAAAATAAAAAGAAACACACAAGCAAATTAGGATCATTTTCAATTATTTTTTGGATTGTTTTTATGTTTTTGGAAACAATCATCAAATTTGGACAGCCCCAGTCTTTAATGTTCAATATTAACCTTCCTTTGAACATTAATTAATAATTCATTTCAATAGTACAAAGTCCGGATATTATTTGTTAAGCTATTTCATTTTGAAGCGTTACTTTCTTTATTAAAACCCAATTCTTCATCACAAATTACGAAAGTAACGTTACTTGAACTATTGTAAATCATCAATTAATTATCAGATTAAAATTAAATTATCATTTGAAAAAAAACTTTTCCTTCCAAATGTCGGCAGACGAATTAGTGCACATCAACTTTGTTGATTTGATATTCTTTGATTAAAAATTGATTTGAGGAGACATTTGTTCACACCGATTATCTTAATTATTATTAAAAATATATCTCATTCCATTTCTATGTGACTTTTTTTCTTTTGTTGGACCAGGGAAATGATTTTATGGGCATTTTAAAGCACTTTAAAATGAAACACCCTGTATATAACTGGTATATTATTGAAAATTGGAAGAATACTAATTTGTAATATTAAATGTTTAAAATTTATTAAAAAAAGCCTTGCTATTAAATAAAGTTATCAATTCTTTATTTTATTTAAAACCATATAAGCGTATTGTAAACAGAAAATTAATTGAAATCTGCAGAAGTAAATAAGAAAATAAAGTTAGAAAAGTTTATCATACGACATGGTGAACCCTCGAAAGTTTCTCTTAAAACTTCATAACGTAGAATTTAATGAAAAAGATAAAGTAAAGTTTTTTATTTAATTATATTTTATTTTTTTATTTTATTCCATTGCGTTTTATATCATACTATTTAGTTTTATTTATTTGTATTATTTTTATTTACCATTATTATTATTTAATTTTTTTAAATACTTTAAATTATATGATTTTATTCTATTATATATTATTTTATTTTATTATATATTATTTTTTTTCATTTCATATTATTTAATTATATTTAATTTAATTTTATTTTATTAAAATTTGTTCAATTTCATTTCTATTAATTTTGAAAAATTGTATTGTATTATTTTATTTCATTAAAATCAAATAAAATAAAATTAAAATTAATCTGTAAATGAAAATAAGAAAATAAAGTTAGAAAAGTTTATCATACGACATGGTGAACCCTCGAAAGTTTCTCTTAAAACTTCAGAGCATAGAATTTAGTGAAATAGATAAAGAATAATATTTTTATAATTATATTTTATTTTTTTATTTTATTCCATTGCGTTTTATATCATACTATTTAATTTTATTTATTTTTATTATTTTAATTTATTTAATTTTTTTAATTACTTTAAATTATATGATTTTATTCTATTATATATGATTTTATTTCATATTATATTATTTAATTACGTTTAATTTTATGTTATTTAATTTATTTAATTTAATTTTTATTAATTTAAAAAAATTGTATTGTATCGTTTTATATTATTTGATATTATATAATTTTATTTAGTTTTATTTAATTTAATTTAATTTTATTTTTTTTTGTAGGGGTTTTTTTTTGAACAGTTGTGAACCACAACAACACAATTTTTTATTATTTTTATATTATTTTGATTAATTGAATTTTTGGCTGACCATACAGATGTTTCGAGTATTGCCAAATACCCTTCATCAGTGGTCCTGGAAATAATTCTTGTATTTAATTATTCGTAAATAATTATTTTTGAGACTGCAAGTACCAGGAACCGAACTCGGGTCTGCCAAATGTGAAGCTCAGAATCAGCGCACTTTAATCAACTTATCTAAAGCCGTACTTGACTTTGTTTTTTTTGTTCGAAAGTTTTTATTGACAGTTTTACTTGCTGTGTTTATATTAGAACGAAATCATAAACCATCTGTAAAATAATTGAATTAATTAATTAATTATATTTTTAGTTTCAATTGTTAAATTTCAATACTATTCCGTTCGTAGAGGCATTATTTGTTGCATGATTTGTTCTTTCTTATGTATAGAACCTAATCTAGGAACGTAATGCTGAGAAAGTCATGCTAATGTTACTCTACAATTTTTTTATTAAATTGTAGGAACCTTCTAATTTAATTTAATTTTAATTTATTTTCTAAATATTTGCCGAATTTCAGATGCTACTGTGAAGATGCTACTGCAATGCTCGGCAGGTTTATTCCGTACGTCTAAACATGGTTAAAGAAAGCTGAGACAGGCATTCTGGGTGTAGGGACTCTGTTTTGGTGACTAAGTTCATCATTTCTTTAATCCAGTAGTAATTTTATATGCTTTAACCTCTTTGGCGCTTTAAACTGATTTTCTGTTTCAAATCGAAGAAAATTTAATTAGATGAAAACCATTAAATTAGGTAAGGAAATACTACATAATTTTTGTTACCATTGTGTAATCAATGTGGTATATAAAAATGGTTTAATATGCTTCACAACAGCACTTTTTAAAAATTTTAGGTATATAAGAAGTCGATTTGCTAACTAGAAAAGGTGTTTATAATTTTAATATAATTGGTTATAAGAAGTTCACTTCGAATTTGTAGATTGGTTTGGTCCACTTTTGTACACGGAATTTGTCTCTTATCAATTACTAAATGACAAAAGCTATATTATTAATTTTTAATTATATACGAGTATCTTAATTATGTTATTGGCGTAATATAAAATATAATAGACTTGTCAGAATACAATATGTGTAGAAAAATATAGGTACAGGTTTATGTTTGAGGCGATTATGCAGTATCCAAACAATACAATCATAATTTTAATTGCAATTTCTAACGTTTGGCTCTATTTCAAAATATCAAGCTATTGAAATATATACTGAAGCATAAGAATAAAGTGTGTATATAGTAGTTTCTAAGAGTGAATCATTTGTATACTAACTTAAAACCTTAAGTTAGTATACGAGTATTTTGTCTAATGTCTAGTGTATTTTAGCCTGTCAAGTTTTGAATAAATTCACAACCTAACCTTGTTATCTATATGTATGTAATTATCATTCGTGTAGACGGTATACTTAATATAAAAAATTGTAGAGTTACGTTGACATTCTTTTTGTTTCCTTATTAAGTATCTAACCTCATCAAAATTGGTTGAGTTATCTTAGACATCTAAGAATGCTAGAACTAATATAGTGCGATCAAAATTTATGTTTATCTTTAAAAGGTGTTTATGATGATTTAGATTCAATGTAGTGCATTTCTTAATTTTTTTATTAAATTGTAGGAACTTTCTTAGAATCATTTTTAATTTATTTTCTAAATATTTGCAGAATTTCAGGGTAAAGATGCTAGTGCACTGCTCGGCAGGTGTATTCCGTACGTCTAAACATGGTTAAAGAAAGCTGAGGCAGGGATTCTGGGTGTAGGGACTCTGTTTTGGTGACTAAGTTCATCATTTCTTTAATCCAGTAGTAATTTTATATGCTTTAACCTCTTTGGCGCTTTAAACTGATTTTCTGTTTCAAATCGAAGAAAATTTAATTAGATGAAAACCATTAAATTAGGTAAGGAAATACTACATAAATTTTGTTACCATTGTGTAATCAATGTGGTATATGAAAATGGTTTAATATGCTTCACAACAGCACTTTTTAAAAATTTTAGGTATATAAGAAGTCGATTTGCTAACTAGAAAAGGTGTTTATAATGTTAATATAATTGATTATTAGAAGTTCACTTCGAATTTGTAGATTGGTTTGGTCCACTTTGGTACATGGAATTTGTCTCTTATCAATTACTAAATGACAAAAGCTATATTATTAATTTTTAATTATATACGAGTATCTTAATTATGTTATTGGCGTAATATAAAATATAATAGACTTGTCAGAATACAATATGTGTAGAAAAATATAGGTACAGGTTTATGTTTGAGGCGATTATGCAGTATCCAAACAATACAATCATAATTTTAATTGCAATTTCTAACGTTTGGCTCTATTTCAAAATATCAAGCTATTGAAATATATACTGAAGCATAAGAATAAAGTGTGTATATAGTAGTTTCTAAGAGTGAATCATTTGTATACTAACTTAAAACCTTAAGTTAGTATACGAGTATTTTGTCTAATGTCTAGTGTATTTTAGCCTGTCAAGTTTTGAATAAATTCACAACCTAACCTTGTTATCTATATGTATGTAATTATCATTCGTGTAGACGGTATACTTAATATAAAAAATTGTAGAGTTACGTTGACATTCTTTTTGTTTCCTTATTAAGTATCTAACCTCATCAAAATTGGTTGAGTTATCTTAGACATCTAAGAATGCTAGAACTAATATAGTGCGATCAAAATTTATGTTTATCTTTAAAAGGTGTTTATGATGATTTAGATTCAATGTAGTGCATTTCTTAATTTTTTTATTAAATTGTAGGAACTTTCTTAGAATCATTTTTAATTTATTTTCTAAATATTTGCAGAATTTCAGGGTAAAGATGCTAGTGCACTGCTCGGCAGGTGTATTCCGTACGTCTAAACATGGTTAAAGAAAGCTGAGGCAGGGATTCTGGGTGTAGGGACTCTGTTTTGGTGACTAAGTTCATCATTTCTTTAATCCAGTAGTAATTTTATATGCTTTAACCTCTTTGGCGCTTTAAACTGATTTTCTGTTTCAAATCGAAGAAAATTTAATTAGATGAAAACCATTAAATTAGGTAAGGAAATACTACATAAATTTTGTTACCATTGTGTAATCAATGTGGTATATGAAAATGGTTTAATATGCTTCACAACAGCACTTTTTAAAAATTTTAGGTATATAAGAAGTCGATTTGCTAACTAGAAAAGGTGTTTATAATGTTAATATAATTGATTATTAGAAGTTCACTTCGAATTTGTAGATTGGTTTGGTCCACTTTGGTACATGGAATTTGTCTCTTATCAATTACTAAATGACAAAAGCTATATTATTAATTTTTAATTATATACGAGTATCTTAATTATGTTATTGGCGTAATATAAAATATAATAGACTTGTCAGAATACAATATGTGTAGAAAAATATAGATACAGGTTTATGTTTGAGGCGATTATGGAGTATCCAGACAATACAACCATAGTTTTAATTTTAATTTTTAACGCTTGGCTCTATTTCAAAATATCAAGCTATTGAAATATATACTGAAGCATAAGAATAAAGTGTGTATATAGTAGTTTCTAAGAGTGAATCATTTGTATACTAACTTAAAACCTTAAGTTAGTATACGAGTATTTTGTCTAATGTCTAGTGTATTTTAGCCTGTCAAGTTTTGAATAAATTCACAACCTAACCTTGTTATCTATATGTAATTATCATTCGTGTAGACGGTATACTTAATATAAAAAATTGTAGAGTTACGTTGACATTCTTTTTGTTTCCTTATTAAGTATCTAACCTCATCAAAATTGGTTGAGTTATCTTAGACATCTAAGAATGCTAGAACTAATATAGTGCGATCAAAATTTATGTTTATCTTTAAAAGGTGTTTATGATGATTTAGATTCAATGTAGTGCATTTCTTAATTTTTTTATTAAATTGTAGGAACTTTCTTAGAATCATTTTTAATTTATTTTCTAAATATTTGCAGAATTTCAGGGTAAAGATGCTAGTGCACTGCTCGGCAGGTGTATTCCGTACGTCTAAACATGGTTAAAGAAAGCTGAGGCAGGGATTCTGGGTGTAGGGACTCTGTTTTGGTGACTAAGTTCATCATTTCTTTAATCCAGTAGTAATTTTATATGCTTTAACCTCTTTGGCGCTTTAAACTGATTTTCTGTTTCAAATCGAAGAAAATTTAATTAGATGAAAACCATTAAATTAGGTAAGGAAATACTACATAAATTTTGTTACCATTGTGTAATTAATGTGGTATATGAAAATGGTTTAATATGCTTCACAACAGCACTTTTTAAAAATTTTAGGTATATAAGAAGTCGATTTGCTAACTAGAAAAGGTGTTTATAATGTTAATATAATTGATTATTAGAAGTTCACTTCGAATTTGTAGATTGGTTTGGTCCACTTTGGTACATGGAATTTGTCTCTTATCAATTACTAAATGACAAAAGCTATATTATTAATTTTTAATTATATACGAGTATCTTAATTATGTTATTGGCGTAATATAAAATATAATAGACTTGTCAGAATACAATATGTGTAGAAAAATATAGGTACAGGTTTATGTTTGAGGCGATTATGCAGTATCCAAACAATACAATCATAATTTTAATTGCAATTTCTAACGTTTGGCTCTATTTCAAAATATCAAGCTATTGAAATATATACTGAAGCATAAGAATAAAGTGTGTATATAGTAGTTTCTAAGAGTGAATCATTTGTATACTAACTTAAAACCTTAAGTTAGTATACGAGTATTTTGTCTAATGTCTAGTGTATTTTAGCCTGTCAAGTTTTGAATAAATTCACAACCTAACCTTGTTATCTATATGTATGTAATTATCATTCGTGTAGACGGTATACTTAATATAAAAAATTGTAGAGTTACGTTGACATTCTTTTTGTTTCCTTATTAAGTATCTAACCTCATCAAAATTGGTTGAGTTATCTTAGACATCTAAGAATGCTAGAACTAATATAGTGCGATCAAAATTTATGTTTATCTTTAAAAGGTGTTTATGATGATTTAGATTCAATGTAGTGCATTTCTTAATTTTTTTATTAAATTGTAGGAACTTTCTTAGAATCATTTTTAATTTATTTTCTAAATATTTGCAGAATTTCAGGGTAAAGATGCTAGTGCACTGCTCGGCAGGTGTATTCCGTACGTCTAAACATGGTTAAAGAAAGCTGAGGCAGGGATTCTGGGTGTAGGGACTCTGTTTTGGTGACTAAGTTCATTATTTCTTTAATCCAGTAGTAATTTTATATACTTTAACCTCTTTGGCGCTTAAAACTGACTTTCTGTTTCAAATCGTAGAAAATTTAATTAGATGAAAACCATTAAATTAGGTAAGGAAATACTACATAAATTTTGTTACCATTGTGTAATCAATGTGGTATATGAAAATGGTTTAATATGCTTCACAACAGCACTTTTTAAAAATTTTAGGTATATAAGAAGTCGATTTGCTAACTAGAAAAGGTGTTTATAATGTTAATATAATTGATTATTAGAAGTTCACTTCGAATTTGTAGATTGGTTTGGTCCACTTTTGTACACGGAATTTGTCTCTTATCAATTAATAAATGACAAAAGCTATATTATTAATTTTTAATTATATACAAGTATCTTAATTATGTTATTGGCGTAATATAAAATATAATAGACTTGTCAGAATACAATATGTGTAGAAAAATATAGGTACAGGTTTATGTTTGAGGCGATTATGCAGTATCCAAACAATACAATCATAATTTTAATTGCAATTTCTAACGTTTGGCTCTATTTCAAAATATCAAGCTATTGAAATATATACTGAAGCATAAGAATAAAGTGTGTATATAGTAGTTTCTAAGACTGAATCATTAACTTAAGTTAGTATACGAGTATTTTGTCTAATGTCTAGTGTATTAAAGCCTGTCAAGTTTTGAATAAATTCACAACCTAACTTTGTTATCTATATGTAATTATTATTCGTATAGACGGTATACTTAATATAAAAACTTGTAGAGTTACGTTGATAATATTTTTGTTTTTTTATGAAGTATCTAACCTCATCAAAATTGGTTGAGTTATCTTAGACATCAAAGAATGCCAGTACTAATATATAGTCAAAAGTATAGTCAAAATTTATGTTTATTTTCAAAATGTGTTTATGATGACTTAGATTCAACGTAGTACATTTTTTAATTTTTTTATAAAGAGGTTTTCTTCGAACAGTAGTTAATTACAACAGCAAATTTTTTTATATTGTTTATATTATTTTAATTAATTGAATTTTTACATCTGTTTCGAGTATTTTTTTTTATTATATTTAATTTTTATTAATTTCAAAAAATTTTATTTAATATAGTTAAATTTTATTTTATTTAATTCTTTTAAATTTAATTTTTTTTTTATTACTTAATTTAATTCATCTTTGTTTTACTTGATTTTCTTTTATTTTATTATTAAATGTAACTTTATTTAATTATTTTTTGTTTTATTTGATCTTATTTAATTTAATTTTATTTCATTTAATTTAATTTTTTTTATTATTTAATTGAATTTAATTGAATTTTATTTAAGTTTTTTTAATTTTATTTAGTTTTATTTTTTTTATTTCATTTAATTTAATTAAATTTAACTTATATTAATTTATTTATGTTTTGCTTAATTTTCTTTTATTTTGTCTTATTTTATTTAATTTTATATAATTTAATTTTATATAATTTAATTTTATTTTATTTTATTTTCTTTGTCTTATTTTATTTAACTTTATTTATTTTTATTCTCTTTTATTCCCTTTTTTTTTGGTTTTTATTATTTTTATAAAAATTTATTTATCTTTTTTATAAAATTATAAAATTTTATTTTATATTATATAATTTAATTTAATTTTTATTCATTTCAAAAAAATTTTTGCAATATTTTATTTTATTCGATTTTATTTAATTTTATTTAGTTTTATTTAATTTAATTTTATTTTACTTTGTTTTATTTAATTTTTATGCATTTCATACAATTTTGTTCTATATTATTTAATTTCATTTTATTTAATTTTATTTTGTTTTATTATTTAATTAAATTTAATTTTGTTATATTTAATATTATTTAATTTTATTTAATTTTATTTAATTAAATATAATTTTAATTAACTATATTTTTTTTTATTTCGTCTTATTTAATTTAGTTTTATTTAGTTTCATTTTGTTTTTTTTTTTTATTATTTAATTTATTTGAATTTAATTTAATTTTATTTAATTATATTTAATATATTTTATTTTGTTGTATTGTATTTCATTAGAAATGTGAAAAATTTATTATAATGCAGCAAATAATAATTTATTTTTGTCCTTAAATACTGAATATTGAAATTTAGAATTCAACATTTTTAAATATTCGAAATATTGTTTTCTTAAATTGTTGCAATTAAATTTGTTAAGATAGATTTTATTATTCTTGATTTATTGAAAATTACTGACTTGGACTTATAAGCAAACATTTTCATTCGAATGAGTCTACTGCAATTTTGATCTATTCGATAGTGACTATCGTTGTGCCTTAGAATCTATAGCAAATGTTATTAAATTGAAACGGAATAAATTAATTTTAGTAGAAAATTTGTTTATGCATATTACGGGTTTAGTTTCTAATCAAATCATTGTCTATACGAATAATTTTCCTTATTGTTTAAAACTTGTCGAATGGAAAACGTTTTTGTACCATTGCATGCAAAATTCAAAGTTTTCATTTCAAAATATTTTTGCTACTTGTGTATAGCTTTACCTATCGTTTATTAAGTACATTCAAATTTAAAGTATCATTAAGAAAAAAAACTTAAATTCGAAGTGATGATAGAAATATATATTTTCTTAAATTCCTTATGAAATTATAGATATGTATTATGTAGTATTATGTAGTTTAAAAGCTAACATTCAGGGATAGATTTCACTTAATTAAACAAATGTTTACATCTTATACATATATTTCAGTACATATGTAAGTTCTGTTATACTTATCTTAAACATATTCATCTTAAATATTAACTAAAATAATTAAAATTATTAATGGTGAGTTATTTACAATAGAATTAAAATAAATTAAATTTATTATACCTCATAATCACACCTCAAACCTTATTATTTGAGGTTTAAACCACAAACTTTAGAGTTCAGGATCTTACAATCTTAGAAACTTAACATCACTTAGACTACATGGGTATTAGCTCAAGAAGCTTGCCCTACATTTAGCTAGAGCTACAGAAGGAGCATTTCACATTTGTTTTCTCTGTACAACAAATGAACTTCATTTTGGATTGATTGCACTCACTCCTCTTTTTTTATTAGTAAAAAATATATATTAGCCTAACATTTTTTTCAAGATCTTGAATTCAATAATTATTAACGTTAACATTTCCGATCAGTTATTACTTAAGTTACGGATCCATTCGTGCACATTGATCTGAAAACCTTCTGCACATTTTTAACTTGCGCTTTTTTGACAAGAAATTCAAAAATATCCGTCATATATATGGATGAAATAGTCCTTATTCGGTGCTAAGAAAAGATTCTAAAAGCATTTAATTCAGTCATTGTCATTTGTTATAAGTATACATTTATCAATTATTTTAGCATAAAACTAAAATATATACTTTTAATTTTGGATTAAGATTTTCGAACATATTTTTATTTCAATATATTATTTGGACTTCATAAATATTTTTCAAAGAATATCTTTCAGTACTGGATCCTTTGGGATGAATTTTAATAACTTGTTATTATATAGCTGACAATAGACATGCCATAACCTAAAGCTTGTTAGTTAAAATCCTTCAAGTGTTGAGAGGATTGTCTGTATAAATACAACTTTCTGAGTAATCTCACAAAAAAAGTACAGTGATAATAAATCGTCTAATTTAACAGATCGATTCAAATCACAAAAATGTGAAACTATAAAAAACCAAAATAGGACATGCTATGTGATTTGTGGCACCGTCTTTCTAAAACCATTTATATTTCATATCCATGTCACTGTAAAAAGAATGGAAATCATATTACTAAAGTGATCAGAATTGAACATTTGTTTTAAAATAATTAATCTGCTAAAATTGTATGATGATAGTAAACAGAATCAACGTCACACCTTACTGATTTTTCTACAACCTAAAGACCTATCACACTTTAGTTTTTGTGGATATTATGATCTGCTGCTCCAGATGGTACAGTTTTGTTTGATCACCAAGCGAAAAACGAGCCTCATCACTAATGATAAAGATTTCTTTAGCAAACTTTCACAATTTGAATACGTTTTGTGGTTATTAAACGACTTATGACAAATATTTAATCAAATATATGATGCCTTGTAAGATAGTTTTATTTGACATATGCCACAAAAACACTGCTGTCAAATCAGGACCTTCAAATAGACAACAGATCGAAAATAACGAGAGCGTGGTTTGAAATGCTAACACAAAAGATACCCTACTCGCAGTAATGTGAAAGTGGTTCCGAGGGATAAGTCTCGCTACTACATATTAATGTTAGGGAGCCCGGGCGCACCATTCCGACGACCTTCAATTAATTAAAATAATTTAAAAAAATAAATTTTTGTTGTTGTTTCACTTCTGTTCGAAAACCTCTTTATAATTATCTTATCTTAAGCCGGCGGACATCGGTAGCATACAACATGTCTAAACGTGACTAATGGACAGTCAAATAAATATAACTAGGCGACCAAATCATTTGAATCAGTTGAATTTTAATTCAAAATCTCAAACTGTTGCCAAATTCCATTTTTTATTCGACTTCACTGATTTTAAATAGTGTAAATTTCTAGACTTAATCCAAAAATGCTAAATATTATGTTCATATATTTGGTAATTCCGTAAAGTAGAATGCATTTATAGTGAAGATATTATATCCATTGAGTGTGTCTGCTGGGAACATGATTTTATATACCGGTACGTAAGTATTGTCCTTTAAGTCAAAGTCTTGCCACAGCTGTTGAAGTGCGATATCATTGTTGCTTTACGTTTTTACTTCATAAACTTTTGTAGTAATATCTTTCTAAAATTAGTGTGAATGAAAAGTTTAAAAGTACTTATTTCCTTTGTTGACATTGAGAGGCGTTGGTGGTGCACATTGAGTGCACTATGCGGAACAGATTTTACAATATTTTAATTTAATTTTTTTCTTTTCTATTTAGGAGAAACCAAACCAAGTTCTTATTTGAATTTTAAGAAATTTTTAAATTTTAGTACTGAAAGTTATTGTAGCGAACACTTTCAAATGAAAAAAAGATAGATTCCGGTTAACAAAAACGAACATTTGAATTGCGTTTATTTAAGTACCAACACCAACACCAACACCAAAAATATTAAATATGAGTTATTAAAATTAAAATTAAAATTAAAATACATAACCTATTCTATAGATATTTTTCTGAAGCTTCGGATGCTTTCTTCTCTTAATCCAAAACATTTTTGTTTAAATATTTAGTTAAAATTTTAAGTTTAATATTAAGTGTGTGCTGGTAGCTGAATATACTATACGTGATGATTTCATTTAAATGTTAAATATAATTAAAACTTATTTGGTATACAGTTTCATAAGAAAATTATCTAAAAAAGATATATAAGATATATATATATATAAGAATATATTATACGTAATAATTTCATTTAAATGTTAAATATATTTAAAATTTATTTGGTATACAGTTTCATAAGAAAATTATCTAAAAAAGATATACAAGATATATATATAAGAACAGATAATATGTAATGATTTCATTTAAATGTCAAATATATTTAAAATTTATTTGATATACAGTTTCATAAGAAAATTATCTAAAAAAGATATATAAGATGTATATATATAAATAAGAATATATTATTTGTAATGATTTCATTTAAATGTTAAATATAATTAAAATTTATTTGGTATACAGTTTCATAAGAAAATTATTTAAAAAAGATATATAAGATATATATAAGAATAGGTTATATGTAATGATTTCATTTAAATGTTAAATATATTTAAAATTTATTTGATATACAGTTTCATAAGACAATTATTTAAAAAAGATATATAAGATATATATAACATATATATATATATATATAAGAATATATTATACGTAATGATTTCATTTAAATGTTAAATATAATTAAAATTTATTTGGTATACAGGTTTATAAGAAAATTATTTAAAAAAGATATATAAGATATATACCATATATATAAGAATATATTATACGTAATGATTTCATTTAAATGTTAAATATATTTAAAATTTATTTGGTATACAGTTTCATAAGAAAATTATTTAAAAAAGATATACAAGATATATATATATATAAATAAGAATATATTATACGTAATGATTTCATTGAAGTGTTAAATATAATTAAAATTTATTTGATATACAGTTTCATAAGAAAATTATCTAAAAAAGATATCTAAGATATATTTATATAAGAATATATTATACATAATGATTTCATTTAAATGTTAAATATATTTAAAATTTATTTGGTATACAGTTTCATAAGAAAATTATCTAAAAAAGATATACAAGATATATGTATATAAGAATATATTATACGTAATGATTTCATTTAAATGTTAAATATATTTAAAATTTATTTGGTATACAGTTTCATAAGAAAATTATCTAAAAAAGATATACAAGATATATGTATATAAGAATATATTATACGTAATAATTTCATTTAAATGTTAAATATATTTAAAATTTATTTGGTATACAGTTTCATAAGAAAATTATCTAAAAAAGATATACAAGATATATATATAAGAACAGATAATATGTAATGATTTCATTTAAATGTCAAATATATTTAAAATTTATTTGATATACAGTTTCATAAGAAAATTATCTAAAAAAGATATATAAGATGTATATATATAAATAAGAATATATTATTTGTAATGATTTCATTTAAATGTTAAATATAATTAAAATTTATTTGGTATACAGTTTCATAAGAAAATTATTTAAAAAAGATATATAAGATATATATAAGAATAGGTTATATGTAATGATTTCATTTAAATGTTAAATATATTAAAAATTTATTTGCTATACAGTTTTATCAGATCTGATTATCTAAAAAAGATATATAAGCCATCTTAAAATTTTATCTGAATTGCAGTATTATAACAAACATTTCCATAATTCGTAAAGTAAGTTTAGAGTTTGTTTGAATTATCTAAAACCACTAAAGCGACTGAAGTGTTTCCGATTCAAGTGACTATATCCTTTTTGTGTGGAATTATTTTTTATTCATTCATATTACAAAAATTTGTGGAAACAATTAAAATTTCAAAATCCATTATAAAGTCTAGTTCAATGTAGCCACCTTTTGCTTTGACTATGGCCTTAAAAGGGGTTAAAAAATGAGTTGCTTGCTTCACAAATGTGATCTTCCGGTATTTTCGCCCATTTCTAAACAATGGCTTTCTTCAGCGCATCCATACTGTCATACTGGCATATTTTTTAACTCTCACCTTTCTCGAATTTGCATTTTGCGAATTCGACAGCCATTGTCTGGGCGAAAAGAATGTGGAACATGATATTTTTTCAACATTCTTGGTTCACACAAGCTCCAAGAGATGGACCATACAGCTATTTCGAGTATTGCCAAATATCCATCATCAGTGGTCTTAAAATAAAATATTATTAAAATGCATTTTTGTTGTTGTAGTTAACTACTTTTCGAAAAATCTCTTTTTAATGTTTTATGAGTTTTTGATTTTGTGTTTTATTTGTTTTATATATTTAGACTTGAGTTAGGTTAGGTTCGAAAGGCGCGTGCTGAACGTTGTCAGCACTTCTACTCGGAGGCATATATTGCCCAATGTGATGCCTTCAAAAAATTTTTGCCGGGAGAGGCGACTTGCTAACCTATCCCCGAGACATTGAAGTCGCCTTATCTGAAGTCCTGGATAGAGACAAAGGAAGTGATTGATAGATTCTACCTCCTCTTCATCTTGGCAACTTCTGCATAATCCGCTTGTTGGAACTCGCCACCATTGGAGCATAGGTGCTATGGCTATAGATTTGAGTTAGTTTATTTAATTTACTAATTTATTGATTAGTAGTATTTTATAGTAATTAACCTTAATTCACTATTACACATCGTGTGCGAGTAAAAATCTATAATTGCTTCATTTCGTTTGAATCGCACTGACTTCAGAGCATTGCGAATTTCTGTGATGTTTCCTGACAGGCGTCAGAAATGTTACGATTTTTCCTTTCAAATCTTTTACTTCATTCATTACCCGTTTTGTAAAAATAATAATTTGTAATTAATATCTCAAGCATTTAAAACAAAAATATTTGTCATCTGCCATTATTTCATTCATTTCTATTTTTTTCTCTTTTCACCTTTCAATTTATTTTCGAATGTCTGTGACATTCGCTGAAAACATTTATTTATCTTGTAAATGCTGTAAATGCTGTAAATGCTGTAAATGTCTGGTTCGCTTAATATTTTATTTCATATTTTTACAGTAAATGTAGTCTTTTGTCTTCCTTTTTTGTGGAATTCGAGGACTCTCCTACAGAAACAAGCCAAAAAGTATCGAATCAATTTTACTATTTTTGACAATAATTGTCACGATATCCATTTGACGTTTGCACCAATGCTCGGTGCGCCAATGGTTCGGTTCATCTCATAGGTGCACCAACCATGGTTGAGTGGCAACAGAACGCAGTATCCAAACGAAATTTAATTCCAATTTTGTCATCCGCTTGTCTCCTGACGTACACGTACTGGACGTACTGATAATGGAACGAAAACTGACCGGGAGTGGCTTAATTGATTTAGTTATTGTACGTAATAATTGCTGCCATGGCTTGTTTTGATATTGTATTTATGTGGACTTTAGTATATTCTCATAACTGAAGCACAAATAATATTTATCTAATTGACTTAGTGCTCACTCAACTCACATTGCAGCAGATATGAGAGAATTTTCGTAACTAAGTGTTTTCGCAGTGCTTCAGTAAAATATCTATGTTATGTTATATAGGACTTTTTGCTTGATTTGATTTGTGCAATTTGCTATGAAAATGTTCAAATATAAAATATTCACTTTGTGCACTTCTACATTAACTTAACCAATTTATGTATTAATTGAAGTATTAAGTTATTTTTAATTAACAAAATAACAGTTTGCAAATCTTAGTTTGCATAGTTATGATTCAAAGGTGAATGGCTTAAGGGAATTTCCGAGTATTTATTTTGAATGTTAAATTGATAAATTCATAAAGAAAAATTTGTACATTACATAGATGAAGAAGTTTTGAATTTATTATATTAATTAATATGATATAATGTCATATAAATCTGAAATTAATGCAAGTGAATAACTGAGGAATGAATGTATGCCTTTAGCAATTAAATTTAAATGTTATGCAATGAATTCAATGGACTTTATTGAATAAGAAAATATTTAAAATATTTGAGAAAGGGGATTTACAGTTTAAGAAAAGGAATGATGCAACTCATCATCATTGAATAGGACTTTAAGGATACCATACACTTATAATAAGCTGCTCGCTATATAACCATATAACGGTTATTTTCCAACATGTTTCTTGACAAACCAATATATACTTATATGTGTGGCTTGTCATCAGTCCGTTTCATCGAATTTAGGTTTAAATAATACTGCAAATACCTGGCATAAAAATTAATGACACATCCATTTCTGTACATTAGAAACAAAATCAAAATAAAATATTTAAAAAGTTAATTTTTTTTGCCGAAAGTGACGCATCTAATGACGAAAAGAAACTATTTAAAAGTTAGAAGGGTTTGAATATATATGAAGAGACAACAACAACAATTTTAGTTAATTTATTGATATTTAATATTTCAATTTTAAATTTTTAAGAATATCTTGCTTAAGAAGTAAGATACTTCCTATCAATTTCTATATACTGCACTCAAAATCAAAATATACACTTCACGTTATAAGTACTTTAAGATTCTTTTTATTTGAAATGTAAATGGATTATATTAATCATATTTATTTCAAAGAATAAAGTATTTGTCTTAAAAATGTCACATATAATTTAAACTAATAAATTTGCTATGCTGCAATCCTTAAGTGGATTCTTATACACTTTATATAAAAAAGTGCAAAAAGGCTTAATTAGGTTTGTCAACATTTTTGAAAAGCATTGAAAGAAACTTCGTAAATGGCATAATATATATAGCCAATTGGGCTAGGCTGAGTTTATTTAGCCCTGTTCCAGACGAACAGGTGATATATATGTAATTGATTAAACTCTCTTAGTTTTTTAACATTTCGAATTAAACTTTGGACACGGACACGTACTATTCGGGAACGAATTCTGGTCATCTGAAAAGCGCTTACTTCTATTAGAACTTTCACTATAATAATTCATACTTTTATTGTTAATTAACATTTGGTATAATTCCAACACTCAGGTATGATAGGAAAATTCAAGGACATTGTCTGATGGGGTTAGTTCGACGAGTGGTACATCTTTCAAATAATAACGAAGGTGTTCCAAGGTTAGCTTCGTGCGGACAGAAACTGCACATAGACTATTATATGTCACTTGTCCGATACAATTGTCGCAGCCTTGAATTTCAGTTGTTTGAAATTAATTCTAAATTTGGATTCTAAAGTTTCTTTACTATAACTTCTTTTCCATTCGAATTAGATTTCTTATATTAGGATGGAAAAATTTCTTTTCAAACAGTTTATATACAGATTTTGTAGTCATCATTGAGGTTTTTTAGCTATTGAGTTTTATCTTACATTTCTTTAACCATTCTGACATAGCCTTGAGAGCAACTTGAAGGTTAGGTGTTGATGTTACTTCTGTCTCGCCCACTGTAATTAACGTTATATCATCAGCAAAAGTAGCTACAGTTGTATTATATGTAATCGGAGTATCACTGATATATAAAAGATATAACAACGGATCAAATATGCTGCCTGAAATTGAATGATTTGAACATTCCAATTGAATAAAATAATATTTTTCGTCTATGAATTAGATATCACTAGCATTGCCGCTAACGTTTACAAAAATCAGTCATTGGTTATAAATATATATCATAAATAAGTTGAGGAATTTTAATAAGCATAATTTTATTCGATTTCCTGATCAAATAGTAATTATAGCATAATTCCTTACTGTGGAGAGTCCGATTAATATGGCTGAATAAATTTGCACTCATTTGGCAATTGGCAAAAACAATATTCCGTCTGTTCATACTAAAAATTACACTACTTAAATACTTTTTTTAATTTCGCACCTCGGATTCGAATGTCTTTGCTTTACTTTTGTTTAATGTGACAGCGCTTAAGCACTTTTTTAACTTCTGTCACGCCAATGGCAGTGACTTTTTTATTAAATTTCTAATATAAATTTTTCTTACATTCCTTTGACTTGGTACGGCAAGGCAACAATATATCAATTGGAATAAATCCTTTTTTGTAATAAAAAATATCTCTATGCTACAAGATGCAGTTATCGGGAAAAATTTTTTGGTTCCTATAAGCGTTCCTATAACCTTTTACATTGGCTAGTGTTTTTCGTAAGGAATGCTGTATGATTTAGGGCAGATCCTTAATGTTTGTGCAGGTAATGTGCTTTCAAAAAGTTTATGTCTACGTTTTTTCCATTATCCATTCTCTCTATGGAAAAGACAGTAACTTAAAGTTATTTGAATGATGTCTTCTGTGGTAAATCTTATGAATTTCAAATTTTCGGTAATGCAGTGTTATTACTTTAACGATAAGTTACCTTTACGATACCTTTACTTTTAGTGTAAGTGAAAATGTGCATACAATTTAATCTGTTGATTTATTACTTCTGCATGCTTAAAGAGAAACATTTGGATATCTAAATCTAAAATATTTTTGAAGTACTTTCATAAAATTGAAGATTACTTAAAATTTCAGTACTCACACTAAACTATTATTTTGATTGTCTAAAAATATATTTACATAAACGAATATATTGGAAAAGCATTTCCATTTTAAGTTTTTCCATATTTTTATTTCTGTCCATTTTTAAAACTGTACTGTAACGTAAATATATGTAAACATTGTGAATGAAATTATACTTCTCTTCTCTACATTAAAAGTTGGAAGTTGTCATAAGCGAAAAATATTCAAAAATGCTCACAAAGTTTTGCTCTTATGTAATGAACTGTAAGTCAACGGGGATAGTGTGAATTCCCTTAATAACTCACAGTAACATAACGTATTCACTAGATTGTTTTTTTTTTATTTTATTCTATATTATTTTATATTTATTTATTTTTATTCTATACACAAACGCATATGCATATATACATGCATATATATTGTGATGGCATAGTGCTCTATTTTTTAGTCTATTCAGTTTGGGAATTTTTATCGGGGGCGTATGAGTAACATTTTTGTTTCGAACAGTTTTGAGTTAGTAATAACTAAATTTGTTTGTATATTGGCGATGCTATTTGCAAAATAAAATATAAACTGTAACAGATGCGTTTTATATAAAAAATAAAATAATAACACAATATATGTATATGCTTCATAAGCGTATAGCGTAGATAGTTTAAAAAACATACTGCAATTTAATAGAATTTGCATTTAAAAATATTTTATATTTTCATATAGTCGCTACTGCATTGGAAACAGTTAATATATATTTCCGTATTTATTTTCAATTCTTTTACCAAAAAATTCATATCTAATTTCATATTTCCATTATTCTTATCTAAAAATGATAAAAAAAATAAAAAAAAAAACAAGAATAAAATCGTAAAAAATAAAAACCGAAAAATAATATGTAAAATAAATACAATTTTCCAAAATCGTTCTTTACGAAAATATTTGTTCTTTTATTTGTTGAAAAAGCTTAAAGTTTGTCTGTAGTTTTTGAAGAGTTTTTAGATTGCCTGAATGAAACTCTAAAGTAGTTTCCAGCTTTATATTTTTCTTCTTACAGTTTCTAAATGTTACTCAAGGCAAGGCTCTTATGGTGTAAAATTGGCTTTAAATTTTATGATGCTCGACATTCCAATTAAATTATTTCTTATAATCGTTTTAAATCTAAAAACGAAATAGATATTTAGATTTTATTACATTGAATGCAAATTTCAAATTCTATCAAACAGCTTACTAATCAAAACTTTTATAGCTTCTTTTTTCTTCTAATAATGAGAAATACTGACTACTGCCAAAAATAAAAGCCAGTAAAATAACCAAAGTTATTTAATACCATAGCGAAAAAATTATTAATCAATTAAAACTTATTTCGTTGCCTTTAAAGTGGCCCTATTGAGTGCAATACAATTATGCCAGCGATTGACCTAAATCTCAATGCAATCTTCATAGGTTGATTTAGGTACGACCTTTAGCTTTGCCTGAGAGTTTGCTGTTATGGCTTCAATCGACTCGAAGCGCCTGCCTGCAAGTGGTAAATTTATACGAAGAACTGCCAGATAATTTTACTGCTTCGTGGAACACGGTTGTTGAGTTTTCTATTGTGGAAACCACTTGTAAAACGCAGTATTCCATTCAAATATTTTACAAATTGTAAACTCAAAATACAATATACACAGAATACATGTACATAGAAGTAATAACATATACTCGTATACATATAGGTCTTTCAAATTTTTGGGAAAATTATACAAAAGATAAAGAAGAAGAAGATTTTATTTCTTAAAGATGAATATTTGGGATTCTCCTGTAGAAGGCAAAAGCGAATTTACCGAAATACTTATAGAAATATATTAAAAACTAACCCTCGTAATAGAAGTTACAGATTTATTTCTTTAAAGCAAATTACCACAATTTGGATAAATTGCCAAATCTTACCAAACAAAAATGTCAACACAATTTGATATTCTAAGCTGTTGTTAACCATAGTCACGATTTAGCTGGTTCTCATACAGCATGCGGGATCGCCAGTGACTTAGTCTGAAATGTTCGTCTAGTATTAGCAAATTCTATTATATATGTAAGCTACGTAGTAGAATAAAATGTATTTATAATCCGCAATTCAAATGACTTTGGAAGACTTCTAACTCATATTTGCCTTAAAAATCTTTTCTCTAGTGTAATACCTTCTGCTCAAAAAGTATCCGGATTTTGTTGTTTGTTAACTACTCCTTAAGTAATAGACCTTTTTCAAAAATTTTTTGTTATGTTAGTACACCCTTTCTTGACATATGATACAAATTTAAATGCCATCTGTCAATTAGTTTGTTTACCGCAGCTGTTAATGTGAGACTACCTTAAGTGCATTTAGCGATTTTTACTATGGAAAATTCTTGTTGCACGCGATTTCTTGACCAAACACGGCACCACTGTCATCGCTCAGGCACCATATGGCACCATATTCGCCAGATCTGGGTCCTTGCAACTTTTTCCTGTTCCCGAAACTCAAATTGCCCCTTCGTGGTAAGCGTTTTGAGTCGATTGAATCGGTAAAAGAGAATTCGCTGAAGGAACTAAAAGCCATACCTTCACGGGCCTACGAAAAGTGTATGGAAGATGGGTTAAGCGTTGGCATATGTGTATCGCTTCAGAAGGAGCATATTTTGAAGGAGATAAAATAAATTTGGAATAAAATTTAAATTTGTGTGTTTTATTTAAAAAATTCGAGTACTTTTTGAGCAGAAGGTACTCGTATTTATAATTGCTTTTTAAAAAGCCTTATTGTTGGTTTCACTAGATAATCTTATAAATACAATGTCTTACTAAAGCTCAACATTTTCGTCATATCCTTGCAATTTAAAATCTTATGCGAATAGCATTTCATAAAATGTGAAAAAAAACATACATACTTTTAAATATATATATTTGAGTATATGCAGTTTTTAATATTATGAATGAATTCATGAGAACGCATAAGTAATTAGTGAAAGCTTGAAGAAACTATCTCATATATTTTGAAAAACAATTTTGTTGTGAGTGAAAAAGTGAATTTTCGTATCCACTGCGACTTGTGCCGTTGTGCATAGTCGGACTATTTCCAATCGCGAAACTATATTTTTCTCAGCGTGAAATCTCTAACTTTGACATATAAAAGAGAGATTGTGGATTGAAATAGTTGCTTCTGTTGGGTATAATATCGCAATATAAATAACAGAATTCATTCATACATACACAGCTTAACCTCATATAAAAAACTTCCGCATTAAATAAATCGCATTTAACGAATTCAGTTTTGCATTCATAACATATTTTTTTTTTATTATTTTAAAGGCGAATTTTAGAATTTTGGTAAAGTAGAGGAAAAACATTTAATACTAAACACGTCACTTAATTTCTTCAAAATTTTTTTATTGGAATTTAAGAATTCCTAAGTTCCATTTTAATAAAATATTAATTTTTAAGTATTAATTATTTCCAATTCTTTAAAAAATGGATTTTATTTCACTTCGCGAACACCAGCAATCCATTTGTCTTCGTATACGCTGACAGTCTATCTCCAAGTAATCCTTTTAGAACAGGCAGAAACAATCGTCAATAGTGAATTAATGCTTGCAGGGGAATACAATACTTCATGTTATGCTTGCAGCTCACAGCATAAGAATATATTCTGTGAATCAAACAGCAATGCCTCCAATGGTGAACCCTAACTCGGTTGACAAGACCAATAACCATTAAAAGACTTAGAATAAAGGGTACGTACCTAAAATGTGCGAACCGTTGTAAGACCTAAGATCATATGCAACTAAAATGACCGAATCCTTTGTAGCAAAAGTGTTTCCATGCTGCAGATGGCTATTTTCAAATCTGATATAAACGCAATTTTTAAGATCCAATGGATTGGACAGTATTTCGTAAACCGTTATTTATGCAATATCTGTTATAGCTGATGTAACAAAAATTTTATATATACGGATCTGGTACTTACTAACTTACTTCACTAAGAGTTTCGGACTGATGCAGCCTGTTTCTGCATGTCCATTTGCTGTGTTCGTGCTTTCTCCAGCCTCGTAAATCAAATGCGGATCAAATCAAGCTCTCTTAACTGGAACATTCTATTGAAGACATGCCTCTACGCCTTTTTTAACTTTGCCCTTTTTTCTTTTAGCTATCGCTTAAAAAACCATTTTGTTAGAACGTTTATCCATACTCCATTTATCAATTCTCACGATATGATTAAGCCGGTGAAACCACTGGATGTTGTTTCGTTGAATTATAACAATGTCGTGATAGAGCTCGTACAGCTCCTGGTTCATTCGGATGCGGTAGTTGTCGCCAACTCATAGAACACCAAATTGTCAGCTTCTTTTTTCAAGAAAGAACAGAAGTTACTGGGATTTCAATCGTGTAGCATACTTTTATCCAATCATATTCTGCAGATAAAGTGCTGCATGCTTTCTTTCAATTCTGCAGATAGGCTATCTATGTCTGCCGCCTTATTGTTCTTTTGTGATAGAATTTTAAAATCACACTTAGAAAAATATGCTCTCACCACATACTAGCTAAATTGACCTGATCATTTTATTAGAAACATTTCAGCTCCTGCGGTAAAGAAGATATAAAAACCAACATGTGGTATGGTTCAACCAACAAGTAAGAGTTGAATATTTTGAACTGAGATTTAGTTAAAATCTGGTCAAATGAACCACATTATTTTTCTGAGTGCATTATTTTCGATTGGGGACTCCAAAAGCATTTTTCGAAAAGCGGAATTGATGTTTTCATTACTCAATAATATTTTCAATGTTTTAGTACATTCTGTATATTCTTAACTAGAATACAATTTTTATCAGGTTATTGCTCAAGGTCTAAAGGTATAAGTCCGTAGGCAGAGATAAAAAATTTACAATCTCGATTCCTGATTTTACACACCTTGATTTCCTCTCGCTTTTGGTGATTTAATATGTTCCGTATAAAAAGAAGATTCTCTTTCCTTCTCATATAGCTGCTGGCAGCAGTGTATAGGTTTTGTAGTAGAACAAAAACTATTTCATTTTATTATTTATTTATCTAAATATCTATCTTGTTTTATATAATAAAGGCACTTTTTAATTGTTCTTTTGATATAAATGTATATCTTTATATGTTTATATTTTCATTATCTGAAGTTTAAAGACTCGTCCATATGCTTCCTACATCATTTTGCTTGAAAGGTAGTTTGACTTTGTACTCAACAAAGTGTTTTAAGCTATTTACCATCAAAATTACAGCGTGTTTCATTATTCTGTTTATCCTATTTTCTAATTTTTGGTCACATATATCCTTCGTGTCATGTTCTCTGTAAACGTTGGACGTTGAACGTTGAACGTTGAACGTGCAGCTATTGTCTAATGATTGTGAATAACTTCACTTTGAAGTAGTGATGTAAGCTGCTTTTCCCGGGTCACGTTAATGAACCGTCAGAACATCACTTTGTAGGCTATGATTTCACTTGATTTGTGCTTGTCAAGCCAACGCAGTGTTTCTTCTTGCTTAGTAGTCGCCAGTTTAAATTTCTTTGTTTCTTTGAAGTTAAACTTTAATTTCATGAAATCATTCGGACAATGAAGCAGAGAATTGCTCCCCTGCTTGCATATTGCATTTTCATTGTTTTGGCGCAGTACTTTGTGTTTGTATGTGCGGTGCAATGCAGTGTGGTTGATTATCACATTCAGCACTGCCGATGGGCACATGCACATTGCACCAGTCATGCAGATGTAGCCTAACCTTTGTAGCTCTTTAATTTCGTTTGGATTTCCTGTCGTATTTTCTTGGCCCAAGCTCAAGAGCGTTGCCATAGATTGTTATTGTTGTAACAATCGCACTGCACATCATCTCATGTTTTTTTTTTCTTTTTTGGAATGCATCCCAGCACGCAATGCATTTTCATGTTGTCAGAGCGATAGTGGCCTGGACATTGTAATGTTGTCAGAATGTGTATTCGATTAAATCTTCTTCTCTATTGTAATTCTAATATACATAGGTACATATATGACTTTCTGTATATACGAAATTCCTACATTATTACAATTAAATCACTTTGAATTCTGTAGATTGTAGATTATGTTTTCTAGTAAACTATACTGCAGTATTTTTATTAAGACCAACCGCTGATATCACTTACTTTGTAGAGTAACTTAAAATATTTGGAATGTGCTGATCACTGTATTTGAAGTGCGCTTCAGGCTGCTTTCAGTTAGTATTTTATATGTGTAAAATAGTCATAATTTGTGGGTATTCCTTTGATAAAAAATAAATGATTCGGTTGCTGCAGTATGTACAATATTGTACAATATCATGTACAATATTAACAAAAATACAAAGTGAGAAAGAAAAGTCTACCTTTAAAAGACTTCCTATCAAAAACTTTGAATCATTCAAAAATAATTCAAACAAATTGCTTTTTATTTAGTTTTGTATGTTATGGATTCAGAAACTATATTGGCTTAAAAGTATTTTTTTTTAATTATAGTTATTTTCTTCAAAATTCTTCAAAAAATGCTTAAAATTTTTTTTCCTTTTTCATATATAGACTTTAGAATCTAGCGAACATTTTTGCTAATGAAATTTCAATCTAACAATCCATCCTTTACTTGCAATTGGTCTTCTGCAGCGAGTTATTTAAAACAGCAATTAAACTCAATGGCTGTGTATTATTTATTGACCGTATTCCAATAGAAACAAAGGTCATTTATATAAAATCTCCACTTCGATTTCTTTAAAGCTAAGTGTCGTAGTGCATTAAAATATTTACCGATTTCCTTAAACATAGTGCGTCTCCATATAACCTTGATTCTGCTCCCAATTCTGCTCCACTGCGGGTTCCATTCCAGAGTAGCTTGACATATTTCGTATTATGGTTTTCTTAGTGTATGGTATGTCCCAGCCAGGAATACATTCGTCTTCTAATTTGTGTGTTGATTTTTTCTTAGCCTACAGGTTGTAACAGATCATAGTTTGCATTCGCGGAATATTTCTTAAGCATCTTTTCGTGAAACTATGTAGCTTTTGCGCTATTGTAGAGTTAACCAGCCAGGTTTCACATTCATACAATAGTATAGACTTCACACAGGCTTTATAAACATATATTTTCATTTTTGGTGAGAGTTCATTTCACCTCCATATACCGCAAAGATATCCAAAAGTCACCCTTGCCTTCTGTATGCTGCTGTCAATATCGCTTGCTATATCGCCATCGGTTGTGACAACGTTATCGAGGTAACAGAAGTTGTTTACGGTTTGATGGCCTGGGTTTAAACATAAGCGATAGTATTTGCGTACTTTTGACTGAATAACTTTTTGTTTTGTTTATATAAATTTGAATGTCTACAGCTTTTGCATTGATTTGGGCTTGCAAATATTCCCACTTTGACACTAGTAAGACAATGTCATCAGCATAGTCCAGATCTTCTGTATGTATGTTCGCACTTCATCGAATACCTCTATTTACTGAAAATGCGCTTTATAAAGATTTGTATTCTGTATAAATGCATAACTAAAATATTATGCAGAAAATATTATTTTAATGTTTTATAAAAGTTTTAAATTGGATTGAATTTTAATCTACAAAGAACAATCTCCTTATGCTAATAATTCTGCTAATAAAGAAATAAATCTCCTTGAAACCATCAAAGTAAACAATATTTAATTACAGATTACAGATTATTGCCCAATACTATCACTCATTCTCGTATTATGAATAATTAATCGAATGCTAAAACGATACGGCAATATTTATAAATAACGCAGTATATAGCATTTAACTTTAGCCTTATATATTCTGTAAGGATATTCATTAAATTAATTGCTATGTAATACCAAGTATGTGATGTTATATGTGTTTTCACATAAATATGCTCACTTATCTTGTCACAGAATTTCATATAAAAAGTTTATTTTCCATTAATTTAATTAATAATTACTTTGTATAAAGTCTTTTAAATTTATTATTTAAAAAAACAAAACAGAAGAATCAAGCATTTTTTTTCCATTAATTTTTGTTGACGTTAAAATTTTGTTGACGTCAGTAAATGAGGTTTGCAGCTCGTCGGACAATGTAGTAGTTATGCTGGTGTTCCTTCCCGTCCTTCCCGTCCTTCCATCAGAATTTCATTCCTAGGTTTCTCAGTAGCTTTATATAAAAGCGTCATTCCTTACTGACGTTAGTTGGCAGTTGCAGTAAATATCTCCGGTTGTGATTGATTAATCAACAGTTGATGAGAAAAAAATGCAGACGCTATGCTCCCTGGAGGTGTAATAAGTAAAAGCAAGTATTGCATTACTTCCATTGATAACTCAAAACGTAATTTAATTTGTTACATTGCTCAATGCAATTTGGCTGAACGAATTGCGGTTGGATTTGTGAACACGTCTTGGAATGGATTTGTTTAGGATTAACTCTTAAGCTCACAAGGGAATAATTAAACATGCTGAAGCTGGACATGTGAAAAGATAAATTTTCAGATATGTCATGTAAGAGAATATGTATTAAATTTGAGGTATTCCATTTGAAAATAAGGATTATTGGCACTTCCAAAATTACTGAACAAAAGACTTTAGTTATTGTTTAGCTTTTTGTTAAAGAAATATACAGTATTTGCTTTGGTTTTCCGTACTTTAATTGAGGTTCTTTAATAATAGTAATTTTTTTTTTTATATACTAAGTAAACTTTTATTTAGCTTAACTATTTTATTCTATTCCTGATATTCGTTTACATTATAGGTTTATTATTTCAAACTGTAAAATCTCATTTTAGTACTTTTCAACCAAAAGATCTGTGTCTTTTTAGCATAATAACAGATATGATTTTTATTAACTGCATGCATAGAATAGCTGTCAGGTAGAAAATAGATCAAAGGAATACAAAAGAATAAGAGTTTTTGAACATTTAACATGCAGTGAAAGCATTTTCTCATATCAACTAAATTAAAGTAAAATATTAAGAATAAAGATTTTAATTGTTTGTCCACATCACACAATAGGATGTATAATACATCAGTAAATACGCTCGATCGATCAATATTGACAATTACGTGCACAGACGATTTAGTACTTCTTTCTCTACAGCGAAGAATTTTACGAGAATAGTAAAACGCAATAAAAGAGATTGATATGCTCGTTAGTAACAAGAAAACTGAGTATATTTATGGTAGCCTTCAGAAGCACCAATACAAGAATGTTGCAGAAGGTATATGTTTAAAACAATGAAAAGGTCTCAATATCTCCGAATATGTTCCTAACTGCTAAGTTGAAGCAAACAAAATTTACTTTGTCCATAGTAATCGGTTTACTTTGGTAAACTTTTGTTCAAAATGTGAAAATGTTGAAAATTTTAAAAACTACAAAACTTCAAGTCACTATGTTTGAATCCGTTATGTGGGCTATTGGATAATGAGAATAGGTGTGAAATATATTCGAACTTGCAAAAAAATTGGATAGGCCATGTAGCAATAATAGATGACAATCGTATATATAAAAAACTCTTTATGAATTTATTTAATAAAATCAATATTAGAAGAAATAATGTCAAGTCACTATGTTTGAATCCGTTATGTGGGCATTGGATAGTGAGAATAGGTGTCAAATATATTCGAACTTAAGTAGTTGCAAAAAAATTGGATAATCCATGTATCAATAATAGATGACAATCGTATGAACAATTTTTAATAAATTTATTTAATATTATCAGTATAAGAAGAGATAATGGCATATCTCAGCCTATTAAATTTTTGTACTATTCCTGGACACAGTTTCTTAAGTTAACCCAAAAAAATAAATGCTATTAATATATATAATAATTTTTCATAAAAATATTATATATCTAATGAAGAAAGAATAGTATATAAATATTCAAGAAAAATTTTAAAAAATGTAATTATAAAACTATAACCGAAGGAAACAACTAACTATCAAAAAAAAATAAATACTTTTAGATAAAAACTTAGTCTATGTTAAGAACTATCTGAAAACTATGTAATCGTAGCTTTAAGGAAATTTGTAAAAAAAAATTTAAATCAATGAAGTAAATATTTGAAACTGAAAAACTGGTAAATATCGAGCTATTAGAATTATTGCTTAATTTCTAGACAAAGTTTTCTAAAACAAGCCAGATTAATGTATACAACTGATGACGTACAATAGATATTTTTTAATTTTTCATTTAAATATATAAACGCTCTTTAGTCCCATCCTTTAAATAAAAACCGTACGTAGTTTAAAAGCGTATGTGCACTAGCCAACATCCATTGATTAATTTTAGTTCAGAGAAACTTTGACTTAACTTTCTGTTAAGCTTAAAGTTATTGTGTACGGTGTTTCTAAGTATTAAATCAATCTGACCATCAAACATCTAACAAAAAGTTTGGCTATATGCTTCATCACCTTTAACTTACATTCTATCGCTCCTTAGTGTTCATTCTCATCGTTCTTCTTCATTCTTCATTTTTAAAGCGTAGGTTATAGTTTTTTTTAAAAAAAAATCACAAATTTCTTAGTGCTTTGAATCAGTAAAATCAGTAAGCTTTCACGGAAGGAAGCATCAGATATCTTGGTTTAAATTCCGTTTAAGTGTCTCTGTCTCCTCCAAACAGATACGACATTTTTCATTAAAGAACAGATCTCACTTGTTGGGAGGTTAGTACAAGTTTTGATAACCAAACAGGTATACCGCCGTCAACCACATTTCTGCGCTGCTTTAGAAAGATGTTCTTTTTGTTGTCAAATGAAAGATATAGTTTTTTGTTCTGGAGGTTACTATCAAATGAGAGATCAAGTTTTCTTTGTTCTGGAGGTTACTTGTTATGTTACTTCAGTATCATCGACATGGCATTTTTTCCGTTAGCGATGAAAGACTTCATTGTTGGAAGATTATTTGAGTGATCGTTTTGTGGAAGGAGATCTTAGCACTAATATATAAAATGACTTTTTTAATTTCTTGGAGTAATGCATCATATTCGAACTTGATAAGGAAAAGAGTTTTTGTTCCTCGCAAACCTCTCTATTTAATTGCAATGGATGTTATTAATAAAAAGAAAATGTGAGAAAATGTGAAAACGACTAAAATATTTTAACAAGATCTCATGCTTATAAAGGAGTTAAAGTTATCGATGCTTAAGATTCTGAAAAATTTGGAAAATAAATTTCAAAATAAATACGCAAGTGTTAAGGATATTAAAGCTTATCTAAAGCCAGGGATATGCTCTGGGTTGATAGAATGTTACATGACTGTATTTGAAGCATCTTAGAGTGAATACGGAAGACTGAGTTAATGGATTAAATTTGTTGAGAAAATTTAAGTACTTATATAGCAATATTTCATTGTTTCAAAAAATTAATTTGTTGAAACTCTAATGAAGTGCAACAATAATATCTTTTGCTTTATTCTGCTTTTCCAATAATATTTCAGTTTTTAAGCTGAAATTTAAATTCAAATAAAAAAATTTTACTAAGTATTATTAAAAGTTTTCTTTTTTTTAATTTTCTTTCCTAATTTTTTGCTAATTTAATTGTAATTTTTATCTTTTATCTTTATCTACACAAGGAAAAAGAAAAATATTGAAGAAGAAATCCTGATAATCAGTGAAGTGTGTAAGCAAGTATGAATTTCAATACGTAAAGAGAAAGTACGATGGACGGACAGACACTAGAATTCACATTCAGGACTCTCTTAAGACTATTTAAGGCTGCTCTAGTTGATGATTTTTTTATTTGCTAAAAAACTTTTCGGATGCAATATAAGAATTAAAACTGGGAATTGACGTTTAAAATGTTTAATTCTTATATTTTCGTAAAGCGTTTTGCTATTGTTCTGGCGGACTTAAGGACGGTTAACTTTTCACTTCTGGCCGGCTCTTATAGAAAGTAGCAAATAATGGAAAAGAGTACTTGAGACCAAAATGACCAAAATAACCAAAATAAGTAAAGTAAATGAAACAATTAGGAAATGTATTATTTCAACAAGTTTAGCATGTTTTTTGCCAATTTTTAATACTTTTGTTTCATGGTTTGATAGCTATCCTGTTTGAGTCATGCGACCAATAGGGGAAGTCAAGAACAAAAACGGAAACTATGTTTTTTATTAATTAAATTAGAACGGGACACACTATTATTAGCAAAAAAATTTATGTTCGAATAGCTGCAAATTAATATTCACTGAAAAAGTTATCCATTTCTGCTGCTCAACAATTCGGAGCACGTTCCTGTACTCTATCGAGGACAATAGTAAATTTGAAGGAGCTTTTTTTTTGCTAATTTATGCTTGTTTTGTTGTTTTAATTTAATAATTTCTTATGTGACAGTATCGTAGAGAATTTTAAATAAAGTCGTGAGACCAATAAAAAACTCAAACGAATGCTGAGAAAATAAGTAAAATTAATAATAATACTGAAAATAAATTGCCTACGACAAGAAATTCCACCGAATTTTGCTATTTCTATTTTATTGCAATTCTCAAAGTAGACTTAGAGTACTTATTCTATAATATATGTTAATTATTTAACATAGTACTCTCAAGTCGTTAGATATATTTGTAAAATGTATACTGAAAAATTAATCATTTTAGTGAAGAAGTTTTCTTTCGTTACAATTGACTTTATATATAAAATTTCTTATTACAAATTTTGTTTTTATTTCTTTATTAAAATAAAAATCAATTTGATGTATTTTGGTGGATAGTCAGTCCACCTGTCCAGTACCTGTTAGAATGACTGACATGATTACAATTGATTTGTCGATTGTGAGACGTCTTATGACTAAAAGAAACTATTTAAAAGTTAGAAGAGTTCGAATAGAAATGAGAAAGCAACAAGAAAAATTTTAGTTAATTTATCAATTTATTCAATAAATTAAAATAAAATATCTTTATATATTAAGTTAAAATATATAAATTAAACTAGAATATCTATCTATTCCATTCTAGATGGTCAGGCTAGAATTCAATTCTGCTGAATTCAAGCTCTGCATTTAATAATAAAAGACGTTTAATGTTAACACGTAGAGCATGACTATTTTAAGTGAATTGCACAATGTTTCTCTGGTCAAGGTTCCGAGACATCTAAAAATATATTGAACCAAAAAGAGCGATGAATTGTAGGTAGAAACATCTTCTATTCGATAAATTCTTGCTAAATATTATTTACACCACTGAATGTGTTTAAACCAGGTATTAGTTGTCCTAAAAGTCATGTTTATTTATTCGCTTATTTGAAAATACATGGGTGAAATGGATACTTCTATTAATATTTATTCTCACACTTACAAACACACAGAAATGCTTAAACAAATAAAACTATTCGCAAATATTCTAATCAAATCGTCAAAATATTTAATTCATCATTCATCATACATAAATTGTGGAAATATTCTTCAAAACTTGTGTTCTTCAAGTAATGTTTTCTTCGGGGCTTAACCGCTTATATGCAAATTAATTATAGGTGTATTCTTTCGCTTCAAACAGTGACAAAAAACAGCAAGTCGCTTCTTAAAGTCGCTAAGTAACGTATTGGCTTCAAGGTTGCAATCTGTCAAATGTTATGTTTTTTGAAGTGCAAATCTTACATAGGTATGTGCACATATGTCGAAAGTGAGGCGTCTTATATCGAAAATAAAATACTTAAACGTTAGAAAAGTTCGCATAGAAATGAAGTGCCAGGCATGAGTTCTAAAACTTGCACTCCAAACATATTATGTATGGACTATAAACTTTGTAAAAAGTTCGAATATTTACTAAGACCACTGATGATGAGTACTTGTATGGTCAGCCAAATTTCAATAAATCAACTAAAATTTTTGTTGTTGACTCTTTATTTCTATTCAAACTCTTTTAAAATTAATAATAGTTTAGACTATTTATACCTGACTAATCGTTAACTTGTTACCAACTAAAAAGTTAAAAAATTTAAAGCACTTTTCAATTATAATTTATTTACTCTTAAAAATGTTTGTATGTTTTTAAAATATTTATTTTCTTCAATTTTGCATATTTTTAAAATATTTTATTTCCACAATTTTCAAATTTGTAAAACTTTTTAATTTTGTTTGAGTTTTTGTTTAGAAACTTTTGACAGATTCCTGGAATATTCGTGGAAATTTCCAATGAAGGTACACAATAGATCGTTTATCGCTTTGGTAACATTTTTTTTAACAGTCGCTAAGATAATTATGCAATTTATAACTAGTCGGTTAGATAGAGGGAGTACTGTTGTTGTTTTGCGTACAAATTAGCGACTTTACGTTCGCTTAAAGTCGCTAATTGTTTTTTGTCGCTTGTTATTTTTTGGAATACTACAGATCGGCCGAATATATCTAATATTATATCTAATTTAATTTTTTAAAATTCTATAATATAAAAACAAAATAGCATATTAATATATAGAGAATGGTGAGCTGTAGCCATATTAAAATTTCTTGTTAAATTTATCTGTGACCATTTAAGCAATTTTAGTAAGTCATTCTTTTTGAAATTAAAAAAAAATTTATTAAATATATTGTGATATGAACTCTACTCATATCGACAGTTATACTTAATGAAATCATGTTAAAAATATTAAATTCAATTTATTTAAATATTAGATATTTATAGTTAAGAGTATTTTGTGTATATTCGGATATAAAGGTTTATAGTTTAGTTAAATTTAAATCAATTTAATCTCATAGGCATTTTGTGATCATTTTAAATTGTTACTAAATTATTTTTTAAGCTGTTATGTTTTGGGATATAATCGCTAGCTTAACTGGTAGAGAGTAAACACCTATTGGGTTTTTTGAAGCAATAGCTCAAACCGAATTTCATGCACTGATAACTTTACTTTCTGAATCGAAAATGAAAAACATTCATCAAAAAAGGTGTTCCGATATGACGACAATACACCGTCCCGGCCCGGCCCGGCCCGGCCTAACAACAACATGCAACTTTTGTGTTGCCAAATTGCATCAATTGTGGCACGCATTGCTATCAAATGCGCAGTGTTCATCAGATTTGGCACCCAGCGGTTGTTTTCTGTTTTCAAATATGAAAAAATGTATTGTTTGAAAGACATTTTTTGCATGAGAAAATTCAATGGAAAACTGATGAAAATTTTACACGTTTTGAAAATCGTATTATTCAGATGCAAAAAAATGATTAGAAAAACCTCGAAAAAATGCATATGAAGAGCTCTTAGAGCTGAAATCGAAAAAAAAATGGGGAATAAACAAAAATAAAAAAACCGTTTTACGGAAAAATCTAAACACATCTGTCAAGGTAGCAAGATTTGGGTGGGTAATAATAAAGTGGGCAGTGCGAAAACTCAGTTTGGAAAGTACGAGTACATAAACCAAAATGAAGGAATGCCAATAAAAATGCTGGATGAAATATTTCAGCTTCGGAGGAAAGACCAATGTTGCGTATTAGGAAAGAATTGTGTATTGAGCATTTGGAAATGAAAACTATTTATAAGACAAAAACTAACTCGAGCTGTGTGCCAGATTACGTGAAGTTCTTTTTTGTGTTAAAGATAATTTTATTAAATATATAATAAATAGAAAAGTTTCAGAACAACAACAAAAGTTATTTTTATATTATTTTGATTAATTGAAATTTGGGTTGACCCCACAGTTGTTTCGAGTATTGCAAAATACCCGTCAACAGTGGTCTCGGAAATAATTCATGAATTTAATTATTCGTAAATAATTTTTTTTAATTTTTTAAGGCTGTAAGTACCAAGAATTGAACTCGTGTCCTGCTAAATGTGAGGCTCAGAGTCAGCGTTCATTAGATCCAAAGTTGTACTTGACTTATGTGTTTAAAGATGGCGTTTTATTAATTTTGATATTGATACAATTAATTTATAATAATTAGATATTTAATTTACTTAAGTTATATATATGATAGATCCAAAACCTTTCTACTGTTTAGACGGTAGAACGGCGTAGAGGAAAAAGAAAGAGAATTCTGTTGGGAAAGCCTAGCAAGACTATCCCAATCTAAAACGCTTCAAGGATTTCATAGAACAAACCAAGAATAACCTAAAAATTATTACGGGATTATTAACCAGTCACTTTATATTGAATAATAACCTATTAAAGTTAGGAATGCAATCCAACTCAGACTGCAGATACTGCAGAGAAGAGAGAGTGCTAGGGAGTGCTTGGCACTGATACACAAGCGGAAGAAATACCTAGGAGGGTGATTCATGGAACATAGGGATTCAAGACTAGAGAAGATAGGTCTTATACTGTCTTTCATTAAAGAAATCGACTTGGAGAAGTACTTTAATCCGAATAAAGGGTATAATAGATATATTAGGTCGCAGCGTACTATTCCTTTGTCATAATAATAATAAAAGTTATATATTAGATTAAATATATTCAATTCCTGGAGGGTGCATCTCTGTCTAGAGAGCGTGTTTTGCAGAATTTATAGCAAAGAAACCAAAAATAATATTAATGATCAATAAACTGAAATCTGTTACGATCTTAATGCGATCATATATATTCATATATATTCATATATATTCCGATATGAATACAAGAAATTTTCAATATAATTCGATGCAATTCTTATTTCGTCGTCTTTGGAATTACTTAGAATCCATTTTCTTTGGACTTAAATTTGACATTTTATACACAGACATTCTAAAGGAAACTCATGGCAAAGGTTTGAAAATATTTTCTAATTTTCCGACTCTTAACTTCAATAATTTGTGAGAGGTTGTCGAAAGGGGTCTAATAGAAGAGATTTAATTTACGCTTTCGTTGAAGGCACATTTTCTGAACGACCATGCAACACGTACAGCAGCTCAGCTCCAAAGCAAATTTCTTAATATAGCAGTTGGTGTAAATTTATTTATACGAGTATATGGCATAAGAAATATTTCTTTAATTTTCTAAACAAATCTGAATTAATTGAATTATAAATCTTCGCATTACGTCATTTAGCTGTGGAGGGTTGCTGGCATGCGCATTTCGGGCACGTAATCCGAAAAAAAAGAAAATGGAACGAACTCGGTAGCGTAATATGACGCAATCTGAGTAAAAATTTTTGTTGCCAAGCGTCAGATGATAAATTCGGAAACGCTTGTATGCAATAACAGTGCCATTCCGCAGATGGCGCCATCGCATATTTTCTAAGTACATATTTAAAATTTATGAACATGGAGAGATACTTTCGCCTTTTAATAGTTATAGTACAAATGAACTAAAAATATTCAAAAAAAAAGCACAAACCAAAATCCTTGCTAATTAGTAATTTATTGCAGCTGGATTGGTTTGGTGAGGAATGATACGTAGATATACGATGATTGCATGCGAATTTCACTCTTTTGGAATAACCACGCATTCAATGCAGTCAGTTGAAAATGGACTTCAACGTGGAAGATGTACTTTTTACGTGAAAAATCGTTATCATCTTTGCGGAAATTGCGACACTGTTTATGGTCTATTGTTTTGGAGTCCTGCGGCAATACAGGCTCGTAGGCATGTAGATTCAGATTTTTTCTGTTGTATACACTGTCACTGCACTGTTGAAACAAATGTGCAATGCTTCAAAATGTGGCCGAATGGAGGTTGATGGCTTAACATCAACTATATCACTCATTTGGGTAATATTTTAGTTTGGGTGTCCACTATGAGAACGCACTGCCTTTGTCATATCGAACACGCAGCGGGGCGTAGAGTTTTTTGTCCTATTCCCATTAAACCACAATACTGAAATTATTTTGCATTGCACAAATCATGCTCCGTTGAAAATTTCTATTATTTTTTGATTTGAAATAAGTAAGGATATTAGGCAGCCCTTACCATGCATCATGTTCATTGTAAATTTCTATTATTTTTACATTTCAAATAAGTAGGGATATTAAGAACAGTTGTGTGTGCCGGTATTAATGTTCGTGCTCTGTGCTAAATGCACATACGAGATTTTCTTTTTTAAATTGGCTCCGTAAATTTGGTGAAATTTTTAAGGTTTTAAAATTTCAATTTCTGGCAAATTTGTTTTGCATTTAGGCATTCCTCTTTTATGTTCTCTATCATGAGTGTTCCATTGTTGCAAAGGTGGCACCTTAGTTGTGCAATGTGCGAGTTGGTTAAGGATGAGCTTACTATCTCCTAGTTTATGCAATGCAGAAATGATGTTACGCTTTCTGTGCCTTACTGGAATATTTACTGCAATTTGGTTACCATTAAGAGCTTAGCTTTTACTGATGGGAGCTATATAGTCCCAGTTGTAGATTTTTCTCATGCACATGCTTTGGTAATGCATTTTTGGTGTCATTTCTGTTGCTTGACTTATGCACTTACATTGATGCAATTTTTGTTTAAAGTCAAAATAAACTCCCTTTACTTGATATGAATGTGGTTGAATAAATCCTAAAACAAAATTCGACTAAAAGTACTACACACTTATATGCAGAAAACTACAAATTCTTAGCAAAACTTCATTTTTCTCGAAGCTCTTCCACATTTACTTACTTACTCACTTACTTACTTACTTACTTACTCACTTACTTATACTTCATATTACAACTATCGATACTGTAACAGGCTCTTTAGTAATTAAGATGATTTAATATGAAACATAAGTCAAATAGAAGAAAATCACATTCTATAGTTCACAACACAGGAAAAGAATAGCATTTTCAAAATTTTCTGAAAGTGTGATATATACATATATTTACTAGAACAAAGAAGTCAACTTTGCAAAACATAAGCGGTTTAATGCTACTGAATAGTCTAAGCACTATAAACAACTTCTGAAGGAATTGATACTTTAATTCAGAGTAAAATGCTTCAATGATAGTAGGTGTTCTTGATTCTTTTGTTTTGGATATCTAAAATTATTTAAGTTAAGCTTAAATGCAGTAAAACAGAAATGAACATATGTAGGAGTTAACTTTGCACTTTTTTTAATGATCCATGCAAAATTGTACATGAGATTGTACGTCCAAATAATGCATACAATTTATACTTACTGTAAACGCACTTTTAATTTTTTTTAAGTATATAATTAAGAGATTTTTTGGAAAAGTAATGCACTACAACATCATTAATTTTTATATTATTTTAATTAATTGAATTTTTGGCTGACCATACAGCTGTTTCCAGTATTGCCAAATACCCATCATCAGTGGTCTTGGAAACAATTCTCGTATTTAGTTATTTGTAAATAAATTTTTTGAGACTGCAAGTGCGCTGTCAAATTTAAAGCTAAGAGTCAGCGCACCTGTTCCAACTGACCCAGAGCCGTAATTAGTTAATTAAAATAATTTAAAGTAATATAAAAAGAATTTTTGTTGTAATTCGCTACTTTTCGAAACCTCTCTAATTTTAAGCATAATAATATTTTAAGGTATTATAATGTTTATAAAGTTTAATAAAACCACAACTTAGAAATTAACTAACAAGCAATTTAATTTAATTTATAATTTAAATAATGGATATAAAACAAAAAAAAAATGTCTTTTTTTAAACTAAACTTCAATAAATTAAAGTATGTAGAAAAAGAAATGATGCCCGTAAGTTTCATCAAAAAATCAAACACCTGACTCAAAGATTAAAGCCTAGAGCAGTAACCTGAAAAGAGTGTTTTCTATTAAGTTTCCTCAGATGGGTTGTATATATTATTTTAATTTAGGCGGCCAGATCACTACAAGTGAAGCTACCTATAGCTTGTCTAGAAGTAGATGATATACTTAATAGCAATATATACATACTATTGAACAGTCAAACTACTTTATGGTCCTTGAGCTCAGTCCAATTTACATCAAGGACAGTCTTTGACTGGTACACATCTCTAATTGAGATATCGGCGGAGCTTGCTTGAATAAAACAATCAAAGATAATTGATTATATTTAACTGACAGAAGAACAGTTGTGTTCTATCTTGAAAATACCAAGCTACGCACATCCACTATATACTCTGAATCTATCATCGTTTAACTACCATTTGTTTTGGTCTCTGTAGTACTATTTTAATGTTGTTTTACGCCGATCGAATTATGACGCTATTGAAAAAAGGTAAGAGGATATATACAAAATTAGTCAATATACTATAATATATAGTATTTGATGAAAAACCGTAGATATAAAAAAATTCCTTAATAATAAGCTATTAGCATTTAAAAGAGAGGATTTTTATAAACCCCTATAGTGTTAAAGACTTCTTGAACTGAATGTTAGATTTGAGTTGCTTTTTTTCTTTATACTTTGTATCTAAAAATTTTCTAATGTATCTTTAACTTGATATTAGTATTTAAAAGAGAAGACTTTTGTAAAATCCTTTAGTGTTAAAGATTTCTTCAACTGATTGTTAGATTTAAGTTAATTTTTTCTTTATACTTTGTATCTTGTATCTAAAAATTTTCAAATACCAATACTTCGACTTGGTATTGGTATTTGAAGGAGAGGATTTTTATAAAATCCTTTAGTGTTAATGTTAGAATGTTAGATTTGTGATGATTTTTTCTTTACACTTTGTATCTAAAAATTTTTTTAATGTATCTTTGACTTGGTATTAGTATTTAAAAGAGAAGACTTCTGTAAAATCCTTTAGTATTAAAGATTTCTTTAACTGATTGTTAGATTTAAGATGATTTTTTCTTTACACCTTGTATCTTGTTAAGTATTAAAAATGTTTGTTTTTTCGTTATTTAGACTAAAAAGTTGTCTCATCTATCTTGGCATCCTTGCTAAAATATATCCTGTATATGTATGTATATACATATACATATATATATATATCATTTTGTGAATGATATTTATGATATCAAATGCTTAGTATTCATAAATAAAATAGAATTAAAATAATGAAAATTTTAAAAATTATTTTTCATTATTTTCCAGTTTACATTCTTCTTCTTTATTTTCACTTAAATACAGCAATTTAAGCTCTAAAATATTTTAAAATCATTCCGAGCATTGGATTGTGTCCGGTTAAAGGAATCAGTATGACATTTCGAATTATTTGTGCATTTTTCTCCGAAAATACAATAAACTTAAAATGCAAAGAAAAAAAAGAGGATAATAAAGCAATAAATAAGTAAAGTAAAATATTTTTGTCGTTTGACTTCATAAACTTACGGATAAATAACTCGAACATTAAAAAAATATTTATAGTGAAGTACTGCAGCTGTAATTGAAAAATTAAAGTTATATCTCACAGCTCGACTTGCAGAAGTCGGGCTGCGAGATATGACCTGGAGTTGTTTGAAGAGATATGCCAGCAAATGAAAACCAAATCGAGTCACAATTTATTTAATTTTAAGCGATTAAATTCATTGTGGTAAGGAAATAATTTTAGTTATTTTTTTGAGTAGAACTTGGTCACAAGATGGGAATTTCACAATTTATTTTTAAATTTCGTTTTTAATAATCAAACAAAGGACGAATAGAAATGGACATTGATTGTTTCATTTAAGTTTTTAGATTTTATTAAATTTTTTGGAATTTTTTTCTTCTGGTAAATTTGCCCCACAAAATAAAATTCAATGTCTAATTTAGAGATGGAGATGGAGATGCAGATGAAGATGGAGAGGAAGATGGAGAGGGAGATGGAGAGAGAGAGAGAGAAATAAATGCCAAAGTGTAAAAAACTTCTGTTTGCAAGCCGAGAATATCCTTTTTATAGTCAACATGGATTTGGTTCTTTGTTTTTATCTGCATTACTGTAATGACGTTGGAATTTGTTCCATTCATTGTATTCGTTTAGTGCAATTTTTAAATTTCCATTTTTAAATCCTTTTCTCTTATACATGAGGGATTAATTTGTATATCGTTTTTATTATTCCATCTTTCATTGAAGAAAGCTGGCTTAAGCCATTATACTATGTACTTTGCAGCTGATGTGGGTCATCATGCCCCAGCACAATGGCAAACGACTGGATGATTAGGAGCATTCAAAAAACAAATAGGGTCATTTTTTGTCAGTGTGCAAAACACACAAATCACAAAGTGGAAGTTCATCATCTATAAATTGTATAAAAATGTGTGAACGAATGTAAGGAATTTGTACAACTACTTTGTGTATGCTAAATTTGATTCTAAAAGGATTTTTCTTAATTGTTATTTATGTTACTACATTAGTAGCACATGACGCAAAATATCATTAGTCATGTAATTTATGATAAGATAAGTGGCGATAATAAATAAAGGTTGGTTTAGTTTAAAATTGTGCACTGTGTTGGAACTGTGTTAGAACTGTGTTGAGCTACGGATACGGATAGTTACAAGACACCCTTTGTGCCACTGTCGCATATTATAAACATGATATATCGAAGCTTTTATGTAGCCAGTTTGTTTATTTAGGTTTTGTTAAAGCACTACAATAAGATATTAACTATTATGTTCGTTATCCGTATTTAGCTACATTCTAAATGAGTTCCTTTTTTATTTTCGGAACTTGTTGCTCAGTAAAATATTTTCTAAGATTAATTATTTAAAAAATAAACATATTTGAGCTTTTCAAAATTATTTTAGTTACATTTACTATAACTAGCATATATCTTTAAATATGAGATAAAATGTCAAAATTCATTGTTAAGTTTCATAGAATATCTTAAATTTTATTAAGAATTTGACTGACTTCATAATAAAAATGAAGAATGTTGTTATTGTTGGAGGCCGCTAGAATCTAGAAAGCAGATAACCTGAAGGGATTTACAATATGAATGCATGAGTTAGGATGTGGACAGGTGATGGTTGATTGATTGTGGGAGGAGGGTGTGGTAGTAGTGGTAAATTAAAAGTAAGTGGAGAAAAAAAAAAAAATTTTCTAAGAAAGGCTGAGACAACCGTTCACCACCCCACAAAGGCATTTTACAAGCAGGTATGCGTTTGTATTTAACATTTGTCATCTAAAAATGTGAGTCAGTTAAATTAAGCTTTGTCTAATCTTCACATAGATAATAAAGTTATAAGCCGATTACATAAATCAAAATATAAACAAAATAGTATTCAAATTTAGCACTTAAAAATAAAATATAATTAATTAATACAATTATTCTACAGCTGGTTTATGATTTCGTTCTAATACAAACAAAGGAAGTGAATTTGTTAATAAACTTTCACAGTAAATTAAGAAAACTCCAGAAAAATGTGCGAACATACAAGTCAAATACAGCTTTGGGTCAGTTGGCAAATAAACACTGACTCTAAGCTTCAACTTTGGCAGGGCACGAGTTCAATCTCTGTTAGTCAAAAAAAAAAAAATTATTTACAAATAATTAAATACATGAATTATTTCCAACACCACTGATAATGGCTATTTGACAATATTCGAAATAGCTGTATGATCAGCCAAAAATTAAATTAATTAAAATAAAATAAAAAAAATGATTGTTGCTGTAATTCACTACAGCACGAAACCTCTTTAATATATAAAAATAAATACAGACATTTTTATTTACATTCTCACTATACTTACTTAAATAGAAAAGATACAAAATAATTAAGATACTATCTCCCATTGAGTGGAACAATATAACTGAATACAGACCTTTTATATACAACGACACAAACAAACAATGTTTTAAAAGTAATTATAGGAATAGTTTGTTATAATGAATTTATGGTTTTTCAAATAAGATTTTTTAGGATTAAGTTTTAGCATTTGTTGCTTTATATCTAGAGATTGGTAGATCTGAAAATTTTAAAGTAGGACAGCGCAAAGAATAATTTATCAACAGTATTCGTAACAGATATATGGTTAGTTGAAGATTTTAATTTTTTATTGCAAATGCAGCACTAGGTGCTATATATCTAAAGACAAGTAAGTCTGAATACTTTAAAGTAGGACAGCGCAGTGAATAGTTTATTGATATTATTCGTAACAGATCTATGGTTAGTTGAATATATAAATTTTTTATTCCAAATGCAGCACTAGCTGCTATATATCTAGAGACAACTAAGTCTGAATACTTTAAAGTAGGACAGCGCAGTGAATAGTTTATTGATATTATTCGTAACAGATCTATGGTTAGTTAAATATATAAATTTTTTATTGCAAATGCTGTACTAGGTGCTATATCTATCTAGAGACAAGTAAGTCTGAAAATTTTAAAGTAGTATTCGTAACAGATCTATGGTTAGTTGAAGATATTAATTTTTTATTGCAAATTTTTCAATAATATATTTCCGTTTAAGTCACTGATATATGTACATGCTAAATAGAATAGAATAAAAAGAAGAAACAAAAGACTGAGAAAGAATTAACTACTAATAAATTTTGTTTCAAGGAGATGCCGTAACTTATTCATACAGAAACACATAGAGTGTTTACACATAGAGTGTGAAAAATAGCAACCATGTTTTGATGTTATTTAGGAGGCTTCATGAGACTAAGTAGTTGAATGCAAGAACAAAGTTGCAGTGCATCTGGTACAAGGTGCGTACTATTTGTATATCAAAGTCATAACAAAAGCATTATAAATTACTTATATTACGCTCGTGGTATTTGTATCTCAAAGTTATTATGCAGTTTTTGTAATTAAAATTATGGCTTCAATAAATTTTTAATTATTTTAAGTGGCGACTTAAGTCATAACCCTCGCCTTTTAACTCACATAGTTGAGAATTCTGAGATATGCTAATTGAATAAAAGGCAAATGAATTTAGAAAAAAGTCTGCGGGATTGTTTGGCTTTGAATTCACAATCAATTGTTTTGATTTTTCAGTTTTAGCCGTGATGATTTCTCACTCCAACTGAGATGCTTTATGTGCAATTTCGACGAAATAGTTTCAGGGCATACGTAAACTAATTTCGATCAATAACGATTAAAAACACAATACAAAACACAAGCAAAAAAACTAAACAAAAGTGCTTTATGGGGCTTTGTATTGTTACTGGAACTTTTTTCAGAACTATTTTTTTGAAGCCAGGGAGGATTATGGATTGAAAAATTTGTGTCGTTGCCTGTTTGGAACGAGTTTATAATTGTTGTGTCAGTCAAAGTGGGAGAAACAAATTTAACAACAATTTTTATACAGGACCGCTTCAAAATGCACAAACACTTCAGAAGTGTTGTGTCATCATAAACATAAGTGCATAAATTTAGCACAGTGCATGAACCCAGAGTGCGGGGTTACGAGGACGTGTTTGTTGCGGAATAATGAGTAGAGTTGAGGGATAGATTTAGAAATTTTTAATGCAAAGTTCGCAACCTGTGATTTATAGAACACGGCATGCATTTAAAAAGTATCTTTTTGGAAAAAGTAGATAACATGTAGCTTCATCAAATCTAGCATAATATTTAATTATAATTTACATATTTATAATTAATATTTATAAATAAATCTTTAAAAAAAATTAAATAAATTTTTATCTTATTTCTTTTAAAAGTTTAATTAAACAATAAATTACTTTGAAACTGCAATTCTGCAAATGCATTTAAAAAGTATCTTTTTGGAAAAAGTAGATAACATGTAGCTTCATCAAATCTAGCATAATATTTAATTATAATTTACATATTTTTAATTAATATTTATAAATAATTCTTTTGAATAAAAATGGAAAAAATTTTAATTTAATTTTTTTAAAAAATATTTTTTAAATAAATTACTTTGAAACTGCATTTCTGCAATTATTTATTTCTTTATTGTTTGGTGAACTTTTTCGGAGCATTTTTAAGTGACTTTCTAAAAATTATTTTTAATTTCTTTTTGCAACAATTCTCTTTGTTTTAATACATATAAACTAAAAAGTTATAAATTACAAAAGACTATAAATAATAGACTACAAATATATCGTCAGTATATTTCTCTAATAAGTTTCGTTAAATGTTTCTCCAAATATACAAAGAGAATATAATTTTCGATATATTATTGTGCAATGGAACTTTTTTGCTCATTTTGAAAGTGATATCATCAAAATCTTCAAAAGTATTTATAATGGCCACAATCTCATTATTTTGCACAAGTCAAATGAATTGAAGATAAACGATTGATTGGTTGGTATTTGGTGGCGGCGCACAGTGTGTCAAAATGGAGATTAGACGATCAAAATTCAATAACTACAATAGTCATGGTATACCAAATTTTAACTTTGTACTTGTCATAGTTTTTGACGTACATAAAAAAATTTGAAAGTTGACTATGTATGGAACCAAATTTGGATGGGTGTTGGTAAGGCAATTGAACTTAAAATACACCAAAAACTATATTTCAGAAAAAGTTCATTTCAATATCTCTACTGGTTCATAATTTTGATTATCTAATATTCATTTTCACACACTGTGTCGCGTAGCTTTCTCTTCTAGCCAAGTAGACTATAGACGCCGTTTTGTTAGCACTAAATATTATAATAATATTTAGTGAAATCACAAGAATATAAGTAATAGATACAAGTAATATATTTATTTATTTGTGAGTTAATACTAAAATTAATTTTAAAGTTAAGTAAGAATGAGGAACTAGCCTACTAGGTCCTTCGCCCTGAAGTAATATAATTGTCAGTCATTATACTATAGTTAAAAATGATGTGATATACTTGAAAAATATTTCTTCTACTTGAGAAGATGTTATTTAATATACAAATTAAGAATAATTAGAATAATTAGTATAAAATAGCAATACTGGTAAAAATCTGATATGTAAGTATACTGCCATCTCTTCAAATACAAAAGACGACTTAAATGACAGTTAGAATGAAGTATAGTATTGACAGTTAAAAAGCATTTTTAATGAGTAATATGTACAGTACCAATATTAAAAAAAGATACCTCTATTAGATACTATATTAGTAAATACCGAAACATTAGCAAAACTCCAGCCAAAGTGGTTAGTTAGAGTCTTACATGCCAAAACTAAAATAAAAAAAAGATTAAGTCTTTTCTTCTAGCCACAATACTAAAAAAATTTTTAAAAATATTGTCAAAATTATATCTATATAATTAAATTACTTGAAGGTATTCCAAAAAAATATACCGACAATTAATACGATTTTCATATTAAAACAAAGTTCGGTACGACAAATTCGAAGTCCATTGAGTTCAACAAGCCTATGATTGATTGATCTAATAAATAATTTTTTGAGGTAAGGATTTTCACTGTCCTAGATATGACAATTTTGTTAGTTAAATTATATAAATTTATTTTTCGACCTTATTAAAATGGTTTTTTATATATTTTTATTCTAACTGTAGATCCCTTCCTGTTAAATAATAAAACGTTCAATATTTTTTAGTATACTCTATATATCTCTTTGTTCTATCGTCTTTATTATATAGACAAGATAGACAAGATAGAAAGGTAGTAGAATAACGAATTCGAATTTTTTTAATTAGTTTATAGTTGGTATATAATTTGCTTGGACTAAATTTAACATTATGGTTGTACCATATATTGATTCTACTCCTATAAAATTATGAACGTATGTATTTCTTTCTGCGACCGTCCAACCTATTCAGTGATTTGTATAGTCCCGTGATCTTATGTGGTCTGTGAAGCCCTGGTGTAGAGTATAAGAATAAAGAATAGTAAAATTACCACTTAACTATATACAAAATTCTAAGGTTAAATCTGATGGTGGAATTTCATAGAACAGTCAAATTTCACAAATCAAAAGGTCATCGCTTTGCATAAAATAAAATGCTAAAGAAGAAGAAAAAGCTAAGGTTAATAAACTAAAATACTATACGTTTAAATGGAGAAGAGATAAAATCGCGAGCAATCATGAGGCAAGTAAAATTCGTAAAAGTAAAAACCAGATAGATACATACATTAGATACAGATAGAGTAGAAGGAGAAAAAATTGTAAATTTGCCAAAATTTTTCCAACTAAAAATAACGTATCCTCATATCTAAGTACAAAATAGAAAGCCATAAAATCAGCATAAGTTCAGATTGAACTATGTGCCTAAATGCTGATCCTGATGAGCCTAATACGTGTAGTATTAGATTGAATAGCTATGGGAGAACCATATTATTATTTTTTTTTTTTCTAATTTTTTTTTTTTGTAGTTTTGAATATAGCTTGTATTTTTATTGAAATACTTACAAATTTTGACACTCTTATAATAAGAGTATCTTAAAAAGTGTTTTTCCTTCAGACTCTGTTACAATGCTCGAAAAATCATAACTTAAATTTCTCGACAGACAATCTGAAGTTCATTGCAGACGTGCACTCTTCACTTCACCACTTGCATGCATTTCACTTATAAAAGATTTTATTTTAAAAAATTTTTAAGTGCAAAAGTTTTTACTTGAACAAGTGTTGTGATTTTAAGGACTTTACAGGGATTTTTTCGTTTATTTATTTTCATCTTATATTTTTTGTGTGATATATGAGAAGTTAGAAAAGCTGATTTTTTTTTTGTTTTTTTTTATGGATTGTTGGCTTGTTGGCTTGTTTTTCAAAGAAAAAATAACATCAGTGTTCGAATTGCTCGAATTGCTCGATACGATTTCAGTGTGTTGCTCTTGCTCGATTTTGTCAAATAAAATTACAACTTGGCACGCTACATACACAAAATATGTTTGCAGGATAGTTGAAATGTTAGTTTGCCGGCAGTTGGGATGCAGCAGTTGGGATGCTGTACTTGCTGTATGAGGATTCTATTTTAATAGAAGAGTTTATTATATTGTATTCTGTGCGAATTCACAAACACTGAATCTGACTGTGAATATTGTAGAAACGTTATGAAACAAAATATTTTGGCTAAGCTACCAGCATTGCTGCCATTTACCATTTACCATTTCACACAACACGCAACACACAAACACACAAACACAAATGGACAAAAATTTTAAACAGGCGAACAAAACGCCAGAAAAACAGACAAACAGACTAACAGACCAACAGACAAACAAACAGACAGACAATCATACATACATTTTGGCAGTAAGATAGTCAGATAGTTAGATAGTCAAATAGTTAGATAGACAAAGAGTTAGACCGTCAGACATTTAGATAGATGCTTTTATGTGCACTATGCAACACTATGTTACACGCTCAAACCCACTCAAACAAGCTGACAGATAGACAGATAGACATATGGACATATAGACATATAGACAGACATTTCACTTGTCGTTTCAGCTATTTAGCCGAAATACAAGTTCTAAAATTTTGCAAAATAATTAAATTGTTGAATTGAAGTGATAGATTTACAGAATGTGACACAAATCGAAATTATTTGGTGTGCATTGTTCTCGTATGTTTGGCAACTTTCTTAGACGCTCACTCGACGAGCTCCTGAAGCTCGTATACCTCGTACAGCTTGTATAGCTGTTATAGCTGCTATATAGCTCGTATAGCTCGTATAGCTGGCTCCTCGCATAGCAGATATAATTTGATATTTTCTATTTGAGAATTTTATTCAATTTAACTTTCATGTTCTAAATAATTTATATTAACTTTGTAAAGAGTTTTCCATAAGAGAAAGTATTTAACAGCAAACATACCATATATCCGAAATATCTATGTAGGTTTGTGAGTTTCTTGCCTTAAGTAAATATTTTATGTGCACTTATATGGGTGTATATAATCAACCTCCGCATATAGATTCATGTATGATTATATATATATATATATATATATGTATATGTATGAGCATACAAATAATGATGTTCTGAAGTGTAAATATTTAGACGTGCTTGTTTTTTTGATATAAATTAAATTATAAAATTTTGTTTGTGTTTGAGTTTGAATTTCAGTGTGAGTCTCAGTGTGAGTCTGAGTGTGAGTTTGTCATAATCTAACTGAGTTAGAGATGCGTTGCCAAAAGCTTTAGATGAGATACACAGAACTGATGCAAGATGAAGAAAAGGAAGCAGTAAAGACTCAGTTCTCATGTCATTAGCTGAATGTCGCAATTACTGGAATCCAACTAACCCACATTCATATTTCGTGCACATCCTGCCAAAAAGTTGCAAGATTGCTTTATAATTTATAATTAAGTTTGAGGCTCAATTTTAATGCAATTGTTTATTTTTATTTTTTCTTTTCTTCCACAAAAAGGAGAGAGTAGGAAATGATATTGTAATTATATAAAATATAAATTAAAATGATTATTTTCAAGTTGTTTGAGTGCTTGTAGGTTGGCAATGAAAAGCAATTCCACTTTTTACACCAAAATGATTTTTATAATAATTGTAAATTGACTTGTATGAAATCCTTTTCCATTTTATTTTTCTTTAATAGAACATCAGCCCACCCATATTTGGATGTGGTCTTTTGTATAATTTGATAGAAATAAACTAAAATTACTATTTTAGTACAAATAGTATAAATAAAATTATATGTTTTTAAAAACAGTTGTAATAATACTTCGTTATGAGGAAAAAATCAAATAAATTTCGAAATTTCGACGATATTTATATAGGCAGTAATTATAAAAAAATAAAAAAAAAACTAAGAGATCTTAAGAATTGACAGTTTTGACTAATATTGATAACTCCAACCATAAAAGTCAAGTACGGCTTTGGGTCAGTTGGTTAAGGTGCGCTGACACTGAGCTTTAAATTTAGCAGGACACAAATTCGATTTCTGGTATTTGCAGTTTAAAAAAAAATTAGTGAAAAAATTATTTACAAATTACAATGAATTACGAATAATTAAATACCAGAAATAATTCAAACACCCACTTATGATGGCCAAAAATTTAATTATTTAAAATAATATAAAATAATTTTTTGTTGTTGTAGTTCATTACTATTCGCAAACCCACTTGATAACTCCAAATTTAATATAAAAAATAAATATTTTTGATAGTACATACTTTGAAATTCAATAATTATTTTGTTTTATACAAAGCAGTAATAATGAAAATTAAAAAATTATAAATCCCAGATTACCTTTGTTTTGTGGAATATACTAAAACGTTCGATTCCGTTAAATGGAATCATTTAGGATCGATTTTTGAAGAGCTTGGTGGAATCTTGGACAGAAGTGGAATCATTCATAGTCGGTTTTTGGAGAACTTGGTGTATCAAATCAACTGATCAATATGGTAAAAAACCATTATGATAACAATGAAGCGAAGGTGACAGTGAACCAAATAATTTCCTATATGTTCAAAGCTGAAGCTGGCACTAAGCACGGTTTGCATCCTTTCACCAATACTGTTTAACGTATATGTTGAGTATATTATGTGACTTGTACTCGAAAATTGGTATGATAGCATATTTATATGAGGAGAAAAATTAATAACTTGCATTATGCGAGCGACACACTCATTTTGGCATGCAATGAAAGTGTACTCACCACCATACTGATAGAGAAATTCACATCCATAAGTCTACAGTGTGGACTACAGATCAATATTTTCAAAACACAAAAGTTATGATAGTTGACAGACAAAATAACAACCAAGGTAGTAGATAACTACCTTAACTACTTGGGATCCCTTAGTACTAAAATTGGCGGTAGCTCAAAAAAAACTAAATAGCGTATAACAATAACAAGATCTGCAAGAACAAAATTTATAAAAATATGAAAAGATAGAACTATAACAAAATTTATGAAGCTTCGTCTTGTAAACGCGTCGCTGTTTTCTCTAGCTACCTATGCAGCTGAAATATAAACCTTCGAATTGAGACCTTCGAATTGTGAGTCTATAGAAGACTGTTAAGAATTACATGGACTGCTCATCGAGTTTTTGATGAGTACGTAATTCTTCGAATAACAAAGACGTTCTAAGAATTACGTACTCAGAGACGTTCCGAGACGTTCTGTATTCGAAGAATTACGTACTCAGCAAAAACCTGATTGTGTCGAGAGTGTTCTGCTTTAGCGATAGTGCAGGAGGGTGATATAAAAAATTATCACCAGTTTTCTTTTTTGAAAAATATTATTACTATAACTGATCAATCTAGTTGCGTCTGTCTCCAGCAACAACCTATGATAAAATAAGTAGGCAAATTGCCGTTGCTTCTGGTTAAACTAAGAAATTCATCCTTTAATTTGTCATATGTTATAAAATTTTTAATGTGGGTTCCAATGGTAAATATTTTCTACTATTACAGTTGATTTGGATATAATAGGACGTTTGAAAGTGCATGTTGATGGTCCAATACTTTTAAACCAATACATCACTGTATTAAAATTGTATTCCAATGAATTTATTAATTTGAATTAAAGTAGTAAAGCCTCATAGAGTACGTCAGTTGTCAAACATTTTCGTTTTTAGATGTCTATTTATTTATTATAAATTATTTTTGATAGACTTGTCTGCGTTGAATGTACAAAAAAACACACAAGTGATTAGAATCAAGCACTTAAAAACAGTACACCCGTTGTGAATACTGCAGTTTGATGTCAAAAATGTTTTATAAACCCCACATTTGTATCTCTATCTATTGTGTATCAATGTGTTTGAGTATATATACGTATATTAGAACATATATCTATATATATGTAAATAACACTTTTAAAAGCAATTACAGATTCTCAATAAAGTGGTTGCGGAATTTATAACAGTTTTTTGACATCAAAGAGCAGCGGCCACAATAAACCCATATAAAGTTTTTAAACGTTTTATTTCAATTATTTATTTGCCCAATATTTCTTTGCTAGAATTTAAGAAAAAAAATTATTTGGACGGAAAATGACAAAAAAATGCCATTAAAAAACAAAGCAGCGCCCTAACGGCGGCGCCAACATTTTTTGGAAATAAAAATAGGCTGAACTTTAAAAAAAAGCCAGCTGTGCAAGGTTATTTTTTCTTTAGTCTTGTTTTTTTATATCTCTTGATAAATGGAGCGAAAAAAGGGGCTCTGCAAGTTTGACATTTTGTTTGGAATACAGTCATAAACCACAATTTATATTTTAAAACGAGAGAAAGAAATTTTGATTACACCATATCCGATAATGTTTTATTGATCAGATTGGCAATTTCATACGTATTTAAAAGCCAAATTAAAACTGAGTAATGCAACTCACAAAATACTTGAAAAAAATTATAGTAGAATTAACGGATATTAAAGGATTTCCTTTTTGAAACAATTGTGTCAAATAACATATCCTTCACTGATGACTACAGTGATTTTATGGAAAACTCTTGAAACTTACACAGAAAAATTAAAATAAAACCAGAACAAATAAAAAGATATAAAATTATTGTAAATTTATATATTAACTGTAGATTATAGTACGAGAAAAACAACTATTTCCGGCATATAGTTACAATAGATACCATTCCTTTTATATCACGCTAATGCCTTTCGGATTATAGATAAATCTAAACTTTTAAGTAAAAAGCGTGCCTATATCAACAGTTTCCCACCCATCGTCGTCCAACAGTCGATAGCGATGGAAATTTTCTCTATTAATTTCTAATAGTTGGTTTAGTGGGTCAAAAGCTAAATATATTGTAACTACTACTTCTTAATACAATTTTATGGTAAAGATTTGTAATCATTTGCATTTGATAGAAAAGAGCTTTGAAATTTGATACAACAAAAAACAAAAAAGAATTGGCTGTCTTATATATTTTGCGCGGCACTGTAGACTACCACCTTACCGGACTGGGTATACATATGAATGCAAACTGTAGATTCTGCGAATAGCACCAGTTAGAATGCCTACGAAATAGACTACGGGAATTGTATATTCGTACGGAAGGGGCAATAAAACTCTGTGAAGTAGGTTCTATACTATTTTTTATTGACGAAACAGGGTTAAAAATCAAAAGGGGGCACAACAGCCCCGATAGTCGCAGTGCCACATCCTTAAAAATAATATAAATATACTTTTTGCGAATTCTTGTTAATGTCTACAAAGTAACTATTAGTATTTTAAGTAAAATGATTTTATATACCATATATAACTGTGAAAGTATATACACTTATTTCCATTTGTTTTTCTATATTTGCCTAAGAGTATTTATATCTTATAATAGTAGATGTATTTAGAATATTTATACGATTTTTTTAATTGCAATAAATGAATATAGGTATGTAGCTGTGAGTCAGTAACAGTGTAAACGGTAACGTTATTAAATGATAGACGTTTGTCCGAAACCATCTTTTTAATACTTTCTCGGTAATAGGGTACACTGGCAAATCAGTTAATTTTGTTTGTTTGTTCTTTTAAACGTATAATGCACCTTAATCTGCTGGATTTGCTAGTGGATTCGGTATCCGTTCAATAGAGTTTTTACTGTGCTATCCTGATTTAAAATATTGAATTTTTTTGTAGTAATTGCAAAAAAAGATAAAATTGGCGAACTTTATTTACTAAAGCTAAAACTATTTGGATGACGTGCATAAAATGTTAGTCATTTTAATAATTGCCCTTCTTACAAATTACACGGCACTAAAATAAACATTAAAAGTTTGTTAATTAATTAATATGTTAGTATGTAAATAAGTACTATATAAATATGAAGCCATCCGTAATAGACTACAGAAGAAGAAAAACTAAATTAATACAATTTGCTTGTAAATAGTTGTGAAAGTGTGTAAGTTACTATGTTCACATAGAACAGATTTCAGATTCTATAAAAATAAAAAAAGAAAAGTACAACTACTTCAGAACGAAAGGACGAAATTGCTTACATTGCTCCCAGCACAAACTAGTCAAAAGGCAAACTTAAATATCTGCCCTCATACAAACTATGACAAAGTTACTGCGAAACTAAATTTATTTTAATTTAGTATTTCCTTTAGTTTTTGGTGTCCTTTTCTTCGTCTTTTCATCCTTTTTGAAAACTCATTTCGAGCAAATAATGCATAAATATATATGCATATTTTCAATTTCCTCACTAGCTAGAATCTTCCCTCTTCCTATATACCTCTTCCCTCATCTACAACCATTTTCCTTGTCATTTTTCTTACTATTTTCGGTTCTTTGTATTCTTGTTCATACTGTGCTCATGTGTTCTTATCCTGTTTTCTTTTCTTTTGCTATTTCAGTCACAGTATTTGGACAATTGGGTGGCAGTTTAATCATGTTGACCCCATCGACGCCATCAATAACGCATTTCGTAAACGACTCCTTTATCATAAAGTGCAACCCCCTACAAAAGGATATCAACGTCAAATGGAGGGATCCGAAGGGCATAACATTCGAGAATAAAAAAGGACGTGTTCATATCGAGCAGCGCGATAAAAGTGAGTTCATCATTTAATGAATTATGTCAGTCGGTATTGGCACCGCGTTGTTGTAGCCAGTGCTGCCACTGCTGCCAATGCTGCCACTACCGCTACTGCTACTGCTAAAAGGACCTTTGATAGAGATACATACATTGTGACCGAAAAGCTTTCGGAAATTCTCATTTAAAATTCGCGCGCTGTATATTTTTCGATATTTTAAGTTTATGTAGTTTGGCAGCACTGTCCTTAATTACTATGCCAAAAATGAGCGCGATCTGTCAGACAGTTCGTTTACGGCAGCTGTTGAAACCAGTTCACCTCAGTAGTGCGTTGCGAAAAAAACAATGGAAAAAAATATTGAACAAAGAGTTTGCATCAAATTTTGTTTTTCGAACGAAATTTCGTGTGCAGAATCGTTGCGAATGCTACAAAAGGCTTATGGGGAATCAGTTTTATCGAAAACTCAAGTTTATGAGTGGTACAAAGCCTTTCAGGACTGTCGTACGACCGTCGAAGACATGCCGCGTTCTGGACGACCTTCGACCTCTACCACCGACGAAAACATTGAAAAGGCAAAGGAAATCGTGTTCAAAAATCCTCATGTGAGTGTTAGAGAGATAGCACGAGAGCTAGGCATCGGTCGTGAGATGGCTCGTTTGATTTTGGTGGACAATTTGTGTATGCGACGTGTCAACGCCCGGCTTGTTCCGATTCACCTCAATTTGTTCAACATTATCAACGATTTTAAGGCCAAACATTCAATAAATACCATCGAACAGCCACCGTATTCACCTGATCTTGCACCGTGTGACTTTTTCCTGTTTCCCAACCTCAAATTACCACTCAGAGGAACGCGTTTTGAATCCATAGAAGACGTAAAACAGAATTCGCAGAGGGAACTCAAAGCCATACCGGAAAGCGCCTATAAAAAATGTTTTGATGATTGGAAGAAACGTTGGCATTTGTGTATCGCTTCTAATGGAGCATATTTTGAAGGAGATAAAATAAATATTGATGAAGATTAAGAATTTTGCGTTTTATTTATTTATTTCCGGAAACTTTTCGGTCACAATGTAGATACATACGTACACGTATTCGTAGAATTACAGCTACGAATATAATGTCTGCGGATGAGTGTTGCTTCTTAATTACATACTACATACAAAGTCATGCTTATAGTGACTCGGTTTTGTAATTATATGTATTTTATGTAAGAAGAGAAGTACCTGTGAAAAACCAAATGTTATGCAAGCAACGCGAAATGAATTCAGTTAAGGAGTTAAGAAATCCAATTTATTTTTAAATATTAATAAAATCGGATATTATCTTTTTAATTAATTTGATTTCAATTTCAATGTGATTTAATTTGGCCTTCATTACACATTTATTTATGCATGCAATTACTTGACTTATTTCCACTTTAGGTGGCTGGGCTCTGGTCTTCACGCATATTGCCCTCGAGGACAAAGGCAATTGGACTTGCGAAGCATCACTGGCAGATGGTGCTGCTGCACGAGAGGCAAAAAAATCCTTCGAGCTGCTTGTGAATCGTATGTGTTGAATTAATTAATAAAATCACTGCTTTAATTTGAATAAATTTTGCATGCATTCAACTGCACATTGCTGATAAACTTTATTTATTTCTCGCGCTTGGAAAAAGCATTTAAAATTATGTTTTTGTTATGTTTTTGTATATTTTGTATCTTTGCTAAAATTTATTATCCCATAACTTTTCACATTTTTTCTCTTTATCTTTTTTCTGCATAATTTTGTACGTTTTCCATGGTTCGCTTTGTGCTATTGGTCAACAACATTAATTTTGCTTCGAAAGAAAAAATCTCATTCGACAAAACGGAAATGGTGCAATCAGCACGCGAAGGTCGGGACGCAACTGTATATTGTTTCGTTAAAGGCGATCCCATGCCAGATATCTCCTGGCTATACAATGGCGAGTACATTAACAGTAAGTATCCTTATGAATCCACTTGACGTCAAAATTAATAACTTTGCCAAATACGTTTTGTTAACAATAATTAAGGCATTTATTTTTTATGCAAGGCCCTCAATTTTCATTAGAAACACCTGAGCTTCATTATTGTTGTCCCAATACAATTTATTACCACACTTCAAGCTCCTCAAGCACTTAAACATGAATTATAAATCATGATGAGCAAAATTAGAAGAAATTATACATCGTAAATTTATGAAGCACTTCGGTTATTAAAGTATTAAAGAAAATTACGAAATTACGAAATTAGGAAATTAAATTTATTAAATATGTATTAGAAATTTTATTTTTAATATTCTTATACGAGTAGTTGTTACACAAAATCTTAAAATAGAATTATACATTGTGACCGAAAAGTTTTCGGGAAATTTTAAATAAAACGCAAAATTCTTAACCTTCATCAATATTTATTTTATCTCCTTCAAAATATGCTCCATTAGAAGCGATACACAAATGCCAACGTTTCTTCCAATCATCAAAACATTTTTTATAGGCGCTTTCCGGTATGGCTTTGAGTTCCCTCTGCGAATTCTGTTTTACGTCTTCTATGGATTCAAAACGCGTTCCTCTGAGTGGTAATTTGAGGTTGGGAAACAGGAAAAAGTCACACGGTGCAAGATCAGGTGAATACGGTGGCTGTTCGATGGTATTTATTGAATGTTTGGCCTTAAAATCGTTGATAATGTTGAACAAATTGAGGTGAATCGGAACAAGCCGGGCGTTGACACGTCGCATACACAAATTGTCCACCAAAATCAAACGAGCCATCTCACGACCGATGCCTAGCTCTCGTGCTATCTCTCTAACACTCACATGAGGATTTTTGAACACGATTTCCTTTGCCTTTTCAATGTTTTCGTCGGTGGTAGAGGTCGAAGGTCGTCCAGAACGCGGCATGTCTTCGACGGTCGTACGACAGTCCTGAAAGGCTTTGTACCACTCATAAACTTGAGTTTTCGATAAAACTGATTCCCCATAAGCCTTTTGTAGCATTCGCAACGATTCTGCACACGAAATTTCGTTCGAAAAACAAAATTTGATGCAAACTCTTTGTTCAATATTTTTTTCCATTGTTTTTTTCGCAACGCACTACTGAGGTGAACTGGTTTCAACAGCTGCCGTAAACGAACTGTCCGACAGATCGCGCTCATTTTTGGCATAGTAAGTAAGTCATGCTGCCAAACTACATAAACTTAAAATATCGAAAAATATACAGCGCGCGAATTTTAAATGAGAATTTCCGAAAACCTTTCGGTCACAATGTAAAGTCGGTTTTGTTTACTGGAATTTCAACTTTTATTTCGTACGTCGTATTTTATATATCTCTACACGTATTTCGGCAAATTCCTAATATTGTAGTTATAATAATAGTACATAATAGTAGTTAATTCTTTATACACATATATATATATATCATATTTCTATAACATAAATATGCACAAATTAATTGAAAAAGTCTCATACGTCCTGTGAAAATTATGAGTTTTTGTTGAAAAAACAATATGCAATGGATTTTAGTGGACGTTTCCAGAAAAAGTGTGCATGTTACATAGAGAGGTCTTTATTGCAAAATGTTTGCAAAATAATAAGGTAACGCTATATAAAAAATGAGTCAATAAGATTTAGCAAAAATTTTGAACTAAATAAGATTTTTCACAAAAAAGATTGGAAATTTTTTTGATTTTTTTGTATGTTTGTTCGGAGTACTCTTTTTTTTTCACCTCTAGTATATTGATAAATATTGAAAATAAATCTGCCTTTATAAATTTTTTTTTTCTTTTTTCTGATTCTTTGATTAACTCAAAAATGTAAAGCAGGTATTTCGGAAACAAGTCCACGCCTGCAGATCATGGAATAGTTATATAAAACAAATCACCTTAAAAATTAAAAACCTTACTTATCAGTGCCTTAAGATCACGTACTAGTTCAATAAAACAATTCCAGTAAAAAATTTATGACAGGTATATAGGAAACTAGTCCATGCGTGCAGATCACGGACTAGTTATATTAAACAAATCAGTTCAGAAATGTATGGCAGATATATAAGAAACTGCAACCTAGGAACTCCGTACCAGCAGATTATGGAGTAGTTTAATTATAGGTTAGGTTGGAATATAACGACGATCCCAAGGGATCCACTTAGACCTATAGATTCATTATAATACCGTATAGTTAAAAACTCAAGGGTTAGAACCACTTACAACATTTTACATAGCTTATAATGCTATTTAGAGGGAGATCTTGCAGTTCGCCGAGATCCTTAAAAAGATTATTGTTTAGATTAGTTTAATTATACATTGCTTTTTTAAACATCTAAACACAACGTGCCAAATACGACCTTAAAGATATAGACCAATAATTATCGGTTTTGTAAAATAGATTTTAAGACATGTTATATATAAAATCTCAACAGTCAGCAGCAAAAGATATTATTGCTTCTGTAAAACAAATGTTGAAATAACTTAACATTTTTTTATAAATGCTCAAAATAAAATATTGACACATTCATTCATTTCGTGAGGTGATTCGTTGTCTTATACTATAAACAAAATAGTTTAAGACTATCCACGGTATCATATTTCTTGAAAACTTGAGAATTGTTTATGATAACAGCATAAATAATCTGAATTCAATATATTCATCAACTTACAATAATTATATTAGTTTTAAATAATAATAATAATTTTAAATAAATTTTTCAATATATCGGCTCACATCCCTAGTCATCTCCGAAGAGTTGACCATTTTACAGATTATTATAAAACATACTAAATACAGAATAAATGTATAATAATTTTGTCTTATGGCAGGAATAGTTCAATTTGACTTAGTCGGAGTACACTTTATGACTTATTAGTTAAATTGTGATTAACAACTATTTATCACTTTGTTCACTATCTTAATAACTTGATTGCTTTTATGGATCCCAGGACACAACGGATTTGAGGGAAATGAAAAAGCCCATGAACTAGCCAGAAAACGGACGGCCACATATTTTATTGGGTCAAAACCATTCTGAGTTATATACATTTCTCTCTCTCTCTCTTTTATGACGGCAACTTGTTTGTGCAAAAATAATCTGCATATTGTTTTTTAATGTGTAAAATGAATTTTTGTATATTCCATGTTCTTCATGGAGCTTTTTCAAACTTAAAATTAATACATGAAATAGCAGCTGAAAATAGCAGCTGAGATTGTTTGGGGGAATGTAATTGCCTGCAGACAAGCTCAAGAATTCATGCCAAATCGATCAAAAGCCAGAACTAGGGAGCTACTAATGCCGAATAGAAAAAGCATCCGAATTGTCACAGAGTTTCTCACAGGACATAGCACAAAAGACCAATCTGGTCGCAGTGCTCTGTTCCATTCGGAGCTAGTACCCAGTTTGTTCCTATTCTTACTAGACATTCCGGAGTCAAAAAACATTTATCGAACTTAGGTATTACAAGGGACGTTAGCTGCAGACTTTGTTACGAAGAAGAGGAAAGAGCAGAACACATTCTGTGTCACTGTAATAGTCTCGCCAGACTCAGACTTCGGTACTTATTAACTACCTATTCACTTATAACGGAAGTAAGTAACATTTCTCCAAGGGACATAAAGGCATTTTTAACTGCTAGGTGCCTATGGAGTAAAAGTGGATTTGTTACAATAACGGATTATTGTGACATAGTTCTCAACCCTTTCAAAATCTAACCTTATCTAATCTACTTGATTGGTTTTGTTGTTATTAATTTCCAAATAATCGTTAAATGAATATGTCGCCCATTTACTTAAATAGTATATTTAAGAAGGACTTACCTGTGGATGAGTTCAATTAATTCTTGTTCATAAGATGCTTTTTAGGAATAGAATTTTAACGCTGCTAAAAACTATTAATTTCAGTATTTTAATTAAATTTTATTCATATAAATGTTTTGCTTATGTATGTACAATATACCATATAGTTGGTAAGCTTTCGTTTAAAATTACTAGAGAAGTTGTTGTCCTTTAGTCTTGTGCCAACAAAGTTTGATTGTCATTGTAAACATCAACCACAAGAAATCTGCTACTCGAGGGTGTAAAAAACTTTCAGAAACTTCTAATTCGAGAAATAATTAAAACTTTGTTGATATTATATACTGATTTTCAATTGAATTCTAAACAAAAGCATAAGACAACAAAATAGTCATATTATATTGCTGAGGCAACCTTTGGTACACGACACTTGAGATAACTGCATACAAAAGTGTAAGTTGCACTTTCAGAAACAATTGTCTAAGTTTCTCATGTTATATACGCGCTTATATATCTATCTATTAATTTTCATAAATCTGAGTCGTCATCTAACTTTGTTAGAGGGGTTCTATTTTTATTTATTCGTTGCCATTGCACTTTTTAATTAAACCATCATATCCTGCAATTAAGTGCAATATGCTGCAATATCCGGAAATATCCTGCAATATATTGCAATAAAATATAAGTTGAAGAGACAAAAAATAATAATAAGAGCGAGAGAGAGTGAGAGTGAGAGAGAGAGGTGAGGAAAATATAATACAATAAAAAGACAACAAGAAACTAAAAGTGACTTTTTGTCACATGAATACTTTTGTTGGCAATTATGTTCCCAAAATTTTACTTAACTTACCACAAAACACTTTTCAAACAAGCGCAGCAGTCAGTAGTAAGCAGTGAACAGTGAACAGTGAGCAGTTCGCAGTTGGCAGTTGGTAGTTGGTAGTTGGCAGTTTGCAGTTGGCAAGGAGCAAGAAGTTAAAGGGAGTAAATTAAAGTGGGAATGTCTGTGTTGGTGTCGAAGTTTTAACCGCTTTACCACATTTCTCCACTAGAACTCAGCACGTGGTTCCACTTTAATATTAATATATTCTATATAAACATTATCATTGTCTGCGTAGAGATACTTCTTAACCCAGAAATACAAAAAAAAATTCTAATTTGAAACTAAAACTGAGGTACGGAATTGTACTTTTAATTAAAATGTTACGCCCTCTGCCACGGAATTACTAGTAGTGCTTGTAGCTGCAATGAAGACGTTGTTTGATGTTTTACAGAACTCTGGGTATTACAGTGAATTCAGGGTATTGTTAAATCTTCTTAAACATTTATGGCTTGAAATATAAAAATAGAAACATATATGGAAATACAAGAAAGCAAAAAATGAAACTTAATACTTAGTTAAGAATGTACTTAAAAATGTTCCAACCGAAGGAAGGACATATCACTATAACAAAAACAGAAAAAAAATAAAAAAAAATCTGAAAAATTCAACAGAAAAACAGAAAAAAATATCAAAAATCTAGAGAAGGAATCTAAGCTATAAGTTTCGTTTCATTGTTTTACTTTCTTTATTTCTGTCCTAAAATACTTCTTCTCATATCCTTTTACGTACGTTGAGAATGGGAAACATTTTTAAGAAGTAAAAAAGTGCACATACATTCAGTCCTTGCGGTAGATGGTAATGTCTTGTTCAGTCAATTATGAATGGTCCACAAACTTTGAGGTAAAACAAGTTTTGCTGACTCACTGAGGAAGAAGGAATTTTTGTCCAAAATTTTGAGCATATATTGCCAAAATTGTTACATCTTATTTAGATTTTATTTTTCGTTTTCGTAAATATTATTTACATTCATGCAATACTTGTTTTATTTCTTAGTTTGCCCATCTCAGTCCGAATACCTTAATTATTAGAATAAAACTTCTGGTAGCTATTGGCAGTATTTAAAATTTGTTTTCTTTTTAAATTGCTTAAAAAACTTTAAATATGGTAGTTAAAGATGCATCTGAAGTTGTGGTAAATTTTGCTTTTGTCAACGTTGAATTAAAAAGTAAGCATTTTTCTAAATATTATTTCAATAAAACTTGTTTATACAAATATACATATACCTTCTTGAGAGGGGATCTCTGTTGCAGCGTTTTCGCTGGCATGTATTCGTTCAGTGACTCTCAGTTGAGTACCGATTCTCATAGCTGCCGTCGATAGTATTCGCCATGCATCCGGCGAGCTTATCATCTTCAAGATGAAGTTTCCCGTGCATTATGGCTTGCCAATAGACTCACTCATCTCTCTCTGGCTTCGTTGAAATGTTGCCAAGAGAAAAGAATGTGGTTCGCACACTCAATAAGCCCTTCACAGCTGAGACAAAATGGAAACTCTTCGTGGTTGAAATCCACTCTATGTCGATTAGTAGATTTAACCCCATAAGCGTTCTTCTCATTTAAAAATATTACGTCGAAGACATTTTCACGAGGAACTAGCGAGTCTTAAGTCTACTTTGGTTACGCCTATAAAAGTTCTTGAAAATAAAACTCTATGTACCATAGATAGGCAAAGTCCTTTATAATATTTCGCTGAAATAAAGACTTAACATGACCTTTGTATATTTATTATATTTGTGTTAAAGATTTTTGTACAAATACGATCTATGTAATCCCATTAAAAAGTCCATTGGTGTCATATCGAATGATCCTAGTAACATTTTTAGAAATAAGCAAATTTTAGTAATACAAGTTGAGATTACTGCAATGAAATTTTTTCTTGCCAAAAGTGGTGCGTCTCATGACAAAAAGAAATTATTTAAATGCTGAAAGGGTTCGAATAGCAATGAAAATAAAAGAACAAAAATTTAGTTAATTTATTGAAATTTGGCTGACCACACAACGCTGTTTAGAGTATTGCCAAGTCATCATGATATCATGGTAATCATGGTATTATGAAAAACATGGGCGTACACTGGTAGGGGCGCATACATATATATGACATACAAATATTAAATACTTCTTAAATAGTAGTTTTTCCACTTTATGGTTGCATAAAGTATATGATATTGTTGTTTAAGCATACCAGCAACCCCAACCCCCCATCGGGTACGGGTACGCTCATGATGGTAAACATATTCTTTTTTCAAACTATTTATTAACAGATATAGGAAGCAGTTTTAAAAGTGTTTATATATTTTTTTTATATTTTAAAACTTTATATTATAAATTTTTCTACTCTTATGTTTATATAAATATAAAAAATACTCCTTATAAACTAATTGCTTCTCCAAGTGTACTTATGAGTTTTTGTACTAGATGTGTATTATCTCTTTTAATTTTCAGTCAAAATATATAAGATTATAATCTTTAATAATTAAATTGTACTTAAATTAAAATAAATCTTTTGTTAGTGTTAATAGCTAAAAACTGAAACTTTTAAACTTATTAGAAAACTAATTTAATTATGCAGTATAAAAACGATTAGGTGTTGTTAGTGGAAGTAGTTCTTAGATATACATTTCTTCTACATTCATTTAGTAGAAGTAATGAGCTCAAAAAACAAAAAAAAAATTGACTAATAAGAATTAAAAAAAAACTACAAAATACTTTTTCCTTTGCTGTCTCCATTTTAATGAAAAGATTAAATTTCCTTACACAAAATTTCAACGTTTATCGATGGTCTTGCATTCTCTCTTATTACGACTATGAAGAAAAATGTGTTAAACTCGTTTCGGTTTTTATGAATATACAAAATATTGTTAAAATGTTGCTAATATTCTTTATCAAGCATATCAAGAATATATTCTCTATCCTTCCGTCTTACGACACTGATGAGTCAAAACTTAAATATTCCTCTTGATGTGCATATCCTGCCGAGTGATGCCATTTCACACACCTCCTCGTGTAACAGAGATCAAAGTACGGAAGAAAACAAATAAACACTTTTTTGTTGCTTTATTGTTGCAAAAGGAGCTCCATTAATTCGCAATAAGAGAGCCCTTAACTGTATAATTAAGGTAGAATAAAAATGAAAGAAAATGCCATAAAAAAATCAATTAAATTTATTAAACAACATTAATTAATTTACTTTCGTGTAAACAATTTGACGAAATTTTCGACGTTAATTGTTTCACACAGCAACAATAAATTCAGGTGCAAAAATGAACCATTTCCCACCACATGGAAGTGTTTCCGTATATGCACTGCGACCATTCTGCCCGTTCTGCCCGTTCTGCCCGTCCTGCCCGTTCTGCCAATTTTGCCAGTTTGGCCAGAGGCAAGTATACATCCGTTGAGGCATAAATGACCATGCAACTTTATTTCATCATTACACACTACTTTTGTTACGTTCCCATGTTAATTCAACTAAAGTTCAGGCAACAACCACACAATAACACCAATAACATGAACGACAAGAACAACAATTTTAACAACAAATTGAACATGAGTTTTATTTGATTTACAGCTGCCAGTTCGACCAAACACAAAAGGCTCTCTGATGGACTCTTCATTAAGAACGTTACGCAGGCGGATGCTGGCGAGTACACATGTCGCGCCATGCGAATAACACCAACCTTTTCGGATTCCGATCAAATTACGATATTGCTAAGGATACAACGTAAGTATACATTTTGCACTTAGTTTTTGCGTTTTTATCCAAATACATATATATACCTTTATTTATACATGAATGCATATACATAAAGGAATAATAAATACATAGTTAGTTGTATATATGATTATATATACTGGTTGCATAGTTATGCCCGTCTATAGTGTGTAGTGTGTAGTGTGTACTGTGTACTGTATAGTGTGTAGTGTGTAGCGTGTAGTGTGTAGTGTATAGTTGTGCAGGAGTTGTGAGTTTGAATGCGGTAAGTGTGTCGGTTAAATTATGTGTCCACAAAGGGCTTGACGTAGTTACACCTACACTTAAACTAAAACTTGTACAGCAAGCGCACATCCAACTTTGGTTTAAACTCCATAAAGTTGCGTGAAGCTCCAACTCTAACTACACCTCCATTACCACCATTGCCAACATAGCCACCATCATCACCAACGTCACCATTACCACCATCTCACTCAACTATCGTATCTGTACCATCATTACTATTTCCATTTGCACCTCCAACTTAAACCGTAACTGCACCATCTGCTCTAACGGAAGACGAGTAGCACTAATATAATTGCACCAAAAAAAAAGTATTAAAATTGTTGTTACAGCAAAAACTGACGACAGCACAAAGGACATTTAATGCGAAAACTTTCGCACATAAGCGTATGTTGTAAGACATACGACGCAATTTCACACGTGTACTGTACTTACGTAAATGGTACGAGTATTGCACGTAACGTTAGTAAAGCGGTACGTGCTATACATGTCGAAAGATAAATTAGCGGACTAAGACTTCAGAATAAAAATGGCGAGTAATTATTGATAAGTGACGTAGTAATAAATGAGCAATGGCCATGCTTGGTGAAGACAACTTATGTCACGTATGGCAGCTAAATCACGCAACCATTCCTTCCTATAAGCCAGAAACGCTTTAATGCAACTTTTCTAGGGATTAAACTGGTAGTGAATATCATAAAGCCGAGAAATTCTAAATTAATAGATACAAACAGCTGATTTTGATAAACATATTTTGTAAAGTTCAAAGTGCAACATTGCTCTGAGTAATCACCCACCGCATTCTTAAGCTTTTTTTTTACCTTATAATATCACTACTTTGCTTATTCATTAGATCAAGTTACATTACCAATCATGAATTTTATACTATGAAAAAAATTAGTAACCCTCCATAATTTTCCTATATAAATTAGATTCAATTAAATAATGTAAACTAATATAATTCTCATTTACTTTACACGTTTTTTTAATAGTATATTTCGTTCAGTTATACAGAGTATATGACTGAATTCTTCGTTTAATAATATATTTCTACAAACATAGCATGTGCCATTTAAATAACTTATAGCTTCTTAAAAATAATTGTTTATGATGATCATATATAAACAAATTTTAATTAATTGACTTTTTCATTTAATGAAACTTTTTAAACACAAAAAACATTTTTAAAGTTAATTATTTTTGCCAAATTAATGCTTAACGACAAAGAAGAAGTTATTTTTTTTTAAAGTTAGAAGTGGTCAAATAGTAAAGAAAAGACAAGAACAAAAATTTCATTTATTTATTGAAATCTGGCTGACTATATAATGCTGTTTCGAGTATTGTCAAGTACTCATCATCAGTAGTCTTAGGAAATATTCGAATTTCTTTTTAATTGGTTTGAAGTCCATATATAATTTGTTTGCACTGCAAGCGCTAGACTTAGAACTCGTGCCTGTCAAATTAGAAACAATAACTAATAATATATATTAATATTAATATTTCATTAATACATTGCTTTGCATTGCATTTTAACAATAAAAACATGTGACAGCATAGACTCTTTATATATTCTAATTATTACCAAATGTCTGAATATCATACATTCATCTGAAGCCAATATAGAATGAGTCTTTTTGTTTATCATCCAAATGTTAACTGATTTTATTAACTAATGCCATATAATCAAGATTTCCTTATTATATTTTTGTTTTCAAGGAAATTATCAATCCATAAATTATTTTAATTATTAAGTTAATTATTTGCCCGATTTTCTCAATAAGTTATAGTATTGAATTAACTCAACAAAAGGTTATTATTTCATCTGATATGAGATTACACCTAGGTACCTTTTCGTTTATAAAGCAGTACCAGGTAAGGTTTTACTTAAAAGTAAAACACAATTTTAATTTCGTATATTTATTGCATATCTTTTAAAATATACTTTGATTGATAAATTTTTTTTAAACTCTTATTGAAATGCAAAAAAAAAATTAATACATACTGAAGTGAAAAAGCGTAGATCAATTTATTGTCGAATAATTCATTGCGCTGAAGATAGATGAAGTTGGCGAATTATTTTTTTGATTTTTTTTTAAATGATTGTAATATTTCTATAAATGCCTTTATTAAAAAGAAATGGTATATCATAATTATTTTGATAAGATTAAGGGCATACGTGCGTTGTTTTTGGGCCGCATATGCCGCAATGACTTTACATAAGAAGCTCTTCAAGCGATTCAATATCTTTGGTATATATAAGTAGTCTAGCAAGTTTAACCATAACTACAGAGATATATTCAAATGGACATGATTAGAATATTCTCCATAATATAATTCACTATATTATGTAGTTTTATAAAATACTTGTAGGAATTCATTGGTGATGAAAAAACAGTGTATATTGTAAAGTATTACTTGGCATAATTTTTTCTTCCAGAGTTGTAAAAAAACAGCATTAAGTCTGATTGAAAGAAATTGGCATCACTTTTAAAAATGTTAAATGCTTATGTTTTTTGTTGTGTTTTGTACAAAATAAAAAATAAAAATTGTTAACACTAAAAATTAATTAATTTAAATAAAAGAAAACAAAATGAATATTAGAAAGGCAATGATAAGCACTTTTATCTTATATATTTTAATTTATTTATTTATTTATGTATTTAAATTTATTAGTAAAATAAAATCTTCACATGATTTTAACGGATGACTGAAATTTTTCCAGTGAACATTCACAATAAACTAACTTTTGAATTTGGCTGCACTAAAATTTAAGACATAAAAGTATTTGCGAGTAAAAACTTACTCTGCAGAATTTAAGAGCATTGTTGTTGCTTTACATAGTTTCTTTCGCAAGTGGTGAATATTTTTTTGCTACTCTGAAAGACAAAAATTACAGCTATTATTATTACTTAATGGGTTCAGAGTATTTTTCCACGTCCGATTTTTACTAAGTCTTATAAATACATGCGATATAAGATGCTTACTTAGATATTTTTATTTAAGATACTTTTTAAAAAATATTGATATATGCATTATCATCTGTAAACTCTATTCATTTAATGGTTGCTATGTGTATTTGATTTAATCGTTTCCTATCAAATTTGTCTAAAACTGAGTTATGAGCACAATAAAAATTACATCCAGTTTGATGTTCTAGTTATTTCGAATATATCAGTAATTCTCGAATAATATCGGTAGTTCTTAAATAGTTGCTATGAGTTTTTGATTTTTTCAAATCCTTTCAAATTTGTCTAAAACTGGATTGTGAATAAAATTACATCCAGTTTGATGTTCTAGTTATTTCGAATATATCAGTAATTCTCGAATAATATCCGTAGTTCTTAAATAGTTGCTATGAGTTTTTGATTTTTTCAAATCCTTTCAAATTTGTCTAAAACTGAGTTATGAGCACAATAAAAATTATATCCAGTTTGATATTATAGTTCTTTCGAATATATCAGTAATTCTCGAATAATATCCGTAGTTCTTAAATAGTTGCTATGAGTTTTTGATTTCATCAAATCCTTTCAAATTTGTCTAAAACTGAGTTATGAGCACAATAAAAATTACATCCAGTTTTATATTATAGTTCTTTCGAATATATCAGTATTTCTCGAATAATAGTTTCTTTTACCGTTTTTAGTTTTATTATATTGTATTTATTTCTACTTTGGGTACTATTGATCATACGAAGAATAATAATTTTTTTGATACGGACATACATGACATCTAAAGTGGAATGAAAAGTAAAGGAATGGTAGTAAAGGGAAAAAGCCATTAAGCGGATATTGAAATATGTACTGCCGTAGAAAACTGAATGAAAAGTAAAGTAGAGAAATGAATTGAGAAAGACTTAGAGAATGATTTATAAAGGGCATAGATGGGAGATATGGAATAAAACAATCTAACAGCCTAAATATGAAGTAAAAGTGATGGTTGAGTAGGGAAAGAAGAATAGATGGGAGAAGATTAAAACAGATAAACCAAAAATAAAAAAAAAAGGAAACAAAAAAAAATAGATTGTTTTACGTGAATATTAGTGTAACGAATTGCGTGTTGTGGAATATTTTTAGTTAAATGGTTGATAATAAAATTATGTTTACACTTACATAGTGCCAACAAATTGTTTACAAATATGGAACAGGGACCTGTAAACAGAAAAACAGCTTATTTGTGAGCATTAATAACAACATCGATATGATTTGTAATCTGATACTGTTGCTGGGGTTGCTTAGTCCAGCTTGCGTTCGGAATTAATGTGCTGTGAGGAGAAACCATACATATCCTTGCGAACGAACGAACGAACGCATGCGAATTTTCCCGTATGTTTCCAAATACGAGTAGTGTTATTTTACTACTTTTTTACCAAAGAAGAGCGTTTTTCCTTCCGTTCTTATTAAGGAGTTTGCATCGTAAATTATTACTTTGTTATTGCATTCATTAATAACGTTTACTTGCGCTATGTATGAGCGCAGCACATCGATTCTGTTAAAATGTTTTAACAGCAAATTTTTTGTTCCTTCGCAGTGCGTGTCTGCTGAACTTAAACTACGGAAAAATAACGCAACCATTTGATATACGCTAAAAAGTCGTCGTTCTTTTACCCAGGGATCGCTGCTAGCCTTAACTCTTTAAACAATTTATACTCGAAATTATTGACTTGTATGGAATTTTAAAGAGTAATGCACTTCATAAAATTCCTGAACTCGAAATAGCAGTTTTTTATGAAATACTATGAAATATTTCAAGACTGAAAAAAAAAATCAAAAAAATAGTTAATAGAAATAATATTAAATAAACATTTTCATTAAATAATTTGTGTTTTGGTTTTGTGTCAGTTGGCTAATGAACGCTGACTCTGAGCTTCAAATTTGGCAGGGCACGAGTTCGATGTCTGGTACTTGCAGGCTCAAAAAATTATTTACGAATAATTAAATAAAAAAAAAATTCCAAGACCACTGATAATGCGTATTTGACAAATACACGAAACAGTTATATGCTCAGCCAAAAATTCAATTAATTAAAATAATATAAAAAGAATTTGTTCGAATCGCGTTTAAACTTAATAGTTATAGACAGACAACTTAATAGTTATTGTCTTGAATATTCTGTTGTTCTTATGTTCCATATTATTAATTTGTAAAATAAGTTAAATATTAAAATTGCTATTAATATGTTATAATTTATTAATCGTAAATAAACTTACTACTACTACTTCTACTATAATAATAATTTTTGTTGTTGTAGTTCACTACTTTTGAATACTTCTTTATTAAAAATAATTAGTTTACTGCTTAAACATCATAATAATTTTTAATTCTAATTCCAAATAAAATAATTTATGTAAAGTATATTGTATTAGAGTATGGCGAAAGTCCTAGTAGTTCAGTTCCTTATTCTTAGGAGTAGGAATAGAGATAAACGGGGCACTAGCTCCCAACGGAGCGGAACACTGCAAAAATGATTGACCTTTTGTGCTGCAACAGAACCTAACTGAACAGAAGACATTTTGCCATCTGACTGAAAGCCAGAATGTCGACCGTTAAGAACCTCCTAATGTCAGAAGGGGAGAGTAGTTCTCGACTCAGTGACCACCTATTGGCCCAGATCAAGATTGGACAGTCACAAAAAATGTGACTAAAAGTTTCGTCTGCTTCTAAGTAGAGTTGACAATCCATCTCTTTGGACAGACCCGTTTATTATCCCACCAGTAACTTCAACTCTGTTCTTCTGAATGTCTTCTGTGATAATACGCAGTGCATGGTGACCCGTTAAATATCCTACCATCAACCTTAAATCTGTTCTGCTAAAGAAGGATACCTTACCCTAACTGTAGGGATGAACCAGCTGTTCCTTACTCTTAGTTAACTTTAAAATTAATTTTAGTGTTAACTCACAAATAAATAAATAAAATATTGTATTAGAGTAGTTAAACAGATGTTAAGTAAGTTTCAAGTATGCCAACTATGTATAAGGTAGATACTTTAATAGAGTATCTACTATCTTGTGACATAAATTAACTTCATAATTTCACGCCAATCTACTACATTTACTTCCCTCGTTTAATATAACTTAAGTTGACAATTTTCTATAGCTTCTCGAACACAGTCTTGTCAAAAAATTAAGTTTCACCCTATGACGAGTAGAAACATTTTTATGAAGATTCAATAACTTCTTAATTGTAAAGCCTTTCCAAGACAAATTGCGATTAAAAGTTGTTAGAAACTTTAATGAAACCACAACGCTGCTAAATTTTGCTTAAAATACACCTTAATTCGTATAGTCGTGTAGTGGTATAGTGGTATAGTCGTATATTTGTGTATGTCATATTAAAGTATTTAAGTGCTGAAGAAATTTTGGAAGCATTTTATTAATAGCTGTCAACTGCTATTTAAATTGTCCTCAATTGATTTTCATTGTTCAAAAAATGAAATTTTCTCTAAATTTGTTTTAGAACTTTTATCGTTTCCTCTGCATTAACAATTCAATTCATAGGAATATACCTTTTTTCTCTCTGGTGAATAATTTATGAACCGCTCCTGTGCAATTACTAGGCAAATAAATTATTTATGGCAATTTTACTTTAACACTAAAATAGGTTTATGTTAATGTGAAAAAGTTATAAAACGAAATTCCAAAAATGGATTAATTGCTTTTAATCTTTTTATGATTATGACAATTTAACTTGATTGCAGAATTAAAGACAAGAATGAAAACATAAATTATAAAATCTTATTATTTAATGAAATGCAAGAAACAAGAAACCTTTTTGAAATCCGCATCAAAATTCTCTTCATATTTAAATTCTATCTTATTTAGCAACAAAAGATAACCAAAATTTTAACCATTTTTGAGGTAAAATGGACTTAAACAGCAACAACAACAACACCAATACCAACAATAAGAACAAAACTCATCATTTAACAGCAGCGCGCCTTCGTTTTAATAAAAGTTTCTTCTTCTTTGCTATTCTTCTGTCAACTCCAACTCTGCCAGAGTTTAGCATGAGGGACCATTTTGAGCTCATATCGCAATGATTGATATCTCCTTTGGTAATATAACATGAACTTAAGTGAAGTTGGTTTAGTGTCTTGTCAGTGTAATCGAGTAAGTAAATGACTTATCATCTCGTTTCGCCACTAGACAAACAGACGCATTCTATAGGTGTCAACTACGTGTTTTATTGGAAAGAAAAATGAACACAAGGAAAATTTTACAAGAAAATATTTAAGAATTTAGTTTAATAATTTTTCTAAAGTAGCTACAGTAAATACATATCACTTAAATTTTAGGAAACATATACATAAGGTAAAGTTAGCTTTTTCACTATAAAATATATTTTTTACACATTCTATATGATCTCCTCAATTATAACTGATATAATTTTTGAATGAAGTAATAAGATATAAATAGACATACTCTCATATTATTCATATAAGTGTCACACAAACGTCATTACTTAGTATATAACAATCCAATTGGAAACGCATCTATCTGTCAAGATATGCTGACATACATGGCGATAGATGGATTCAAATATATAACAGTCATTAAAGACCTTCTCTAATAAATCAGCAAAATGTCGTAATAATCGATGGAGTACACGCAACTCAGCGTCATTAATGAGTATATAAAAATCCAGTTGGAAACGTATCGGTCAAGATATGATTATATACATAATGATCGATCGCTTCAAATATATAAAGCAATAATTAAAGACCTTCTCGAATAAATCAGCAAAATGTCGTAATAATCGATGGTGTACACGCAACTTAGCCTCATTAATGAGTATATAAAAATCCAGTTGGAAACGGATCGATCTGTCAAGATATGCTGACATACATAGCGATCGATCGAATCAAATATATAAAGCAATAATTAAAGACCTTCTCGAATAAATCAGCAAAATGTCGTAATAATGGATTGGGTACACTGTCCTCGTTAGTGTCCTCGTTAAAATAAAAAACTTTAATACTAGTGCAACTACTCGCCACTATTTTTTTTTTTACTCTCTTAACTTTGTTAATTGAAATAATGGTAATGGTATTGTCTCATGTTATTTCGAAAAAGGGATAGTGCACTGCGACCTAAAATAGCTATTATGCCCCTTGGTCGGATTAGAGTGTATCTCAAAGTCCGATTTTTTTAATGAAAGACAGTATAGAGCCTATCTTTCCTAGTCTTGAATCCCTATGTTTCACGAAATGTCCTTCTAGGTCATTTTTTCTAGCACATAATATGCGATTTCTCTCTCTTTTTTACAGTATCTGCAGTCTGAGTGGGGTTGGATTCATAACTTTGTTTAGTGATTATTCAATCTAGAGCGACCAGTTAGTAGTCTCGTAATAATTCTTAGAGTATTCTTTGTTTGTTCTATCCAATCCAAGAAGCATTTCAGGTTGTAAGTCCCTAAAACCATTTTAGATTGTGATTATCCTGGTAACTTTTCTCAATAGAGTTCTCTTTCCTTTTCTTCTATACCGTTCATAAAAAGGAATAGAGTTCGTTTGCCTAGACCGCAGAAAGGTTCTGGACCCATCATTAATGTAGCCGGACTATTTGAATTGAATTGATCCCATAAAAGATGAGCCAATAGCTTATAAGAGCTGGTGTAAGATCGGTCCTGATGGCTTACTTTAATAAGAGCTCAATCAATCACATAAAAGATCAACGAATGTAAATATTTATTTTCAATACTCTACAATTTTATTTGCGCTTTTATTTTATTAAATTAAAAAATTCATTTTATTTTATTTTATTTATTTTTTCTTTGTTTTTTTTTTTTATTATTTGTTTAAAAATTATCTTTTGCCAGCTAAGTTAAATCTAATATCGTTTTTGATTGGCACATCTTGGATAACTTTTTCATCCGAGATTTAATTTTAGTATAATTATCACTTTTATTTGCTCAGATAAGGTGTATAACACTCGAAATTAATATATAAGACTCAAGATATTTTGCCAAATTAATAAAATTGAAATATATTTGGTCTGTTAGGATTACCCTAAACAAGTTCGGTTAAGCTAAAACATTCCAGTAAAAGTTGAAAGATCAAAAGCAATTACAGATTTGCCAGTCGAAGATAATATAAATAATAATGATTTATAGGTGAAGACATTAAATAAAATACGTAACGATTTATAAAATGTGTGCATTAAACTTTTTAATTTAAGTCTACTATAATTAAAATTTGATTAATTAATCTATGCTTTTTATATAAAATAAAATAATTTATAATTTTATATAATACGCATTTATTAAGAGGTTTGAGGAAAGTAGTTAGTTTATTTAATTTTTGGCTGCCTATACTGCTGTTTCGAATATTACCAAATACTCATCATTAGTGGTCTTGAAATAAAAGAAATATTTCTTGTAATTAATTATTCGTAAATAATTTTTTTTTTTGAAACTGTAAGTACCATGAATCGAACTCGTGCCCTGCCAAATTTGAAGCTCAGAGTCAGCGCTCCTTAACAATCTAATCCAAAGTCGTATTTGACTTTTATGTTCGCACATTTTTCTGGAGTTTTTTAATTTGCTATGAAAGTTTTATTAACAAATGTGTATTTATTGTTTTATTTGAAATGTCTTCAGAACAGATTATTCGCTAACTGTTCTTCATAAACTACTCTTAAACTAGTTTATGTTAAATTATTTAATAAGTTTCATTCAAAAACAAAAAACATTCTGATATTAATGTAACTTAGTTTATGAGTTAATATAATATGCCATCGATTGATTTGGCAACGATTTATAATTTATTCGTTATAATAATCTATAATTTATATATAAAAAAAATATTTTATAATTTGATAACATTGTTTCGATCGAAATATCTTAAAAGAACAGGTTGTCTGTCCACTTAACGGGCAACATGAACTACTCTGAAACTAATCCCGGTTAAATTATTTAATAAGTTTTATTCTGAAACAAAAAGATCTTTGATACTAATGTAACTCAGTTCATGAGTCAATTTAATATGCCAACGATTGACTTTATAATTTGAAATTACTGTTTCATATGAAATATCTTTAAAGAACAGATTGTCCACTAAACGGTCAACGTGAAGTACTCTGAAATTAGTCCATATTAAATTATTTAATAAGTTTTATTTTTTTTCCAAAAGCATTCTCATACCAATGTAACTTAGTTCGTGAGTCAATTTAATATGTCAGAACTCATTTAACATATTTAATTGTATTTTAGATGTTACAGGCATCGGTGTCACCAGGGAATTATTTAAAAAATAAAAATCATTTTTGTATTCATCTTATTTAATAAATGCAATTTTTGCATGTAACTCCGGAGTTACGTCGATCATATAATTTAATGTGAAAAATTTCAATTCAATTTTATTGAAGTGATAAATAAAACAATTTCTTGCCCATATTCTGTTGAACTGAACCACCTTATGTTAAGGTTTCACAATAAATAAATATAAATTTATTTAATAAAAATTCACGTGTTTGGTATGCAATTGGAAATTTGAGGTGGAAACACCTTCCCGGATATGCGAATGTTTTATTCTTGTTGCGTGTATCCGTTGTTGCACCGCAGATGTGCACTCGTATATGTTAAATATTTTTGTAATACTTTAGAACGCATTTAAATGTTATCGACATGGAGTGCGACAGCGCTAGTGTAGTGGCTTTCATATGTTAAGTGTCCCTTAACGTGATCTGCAATTTATATCGAAGCCACCAATTTTTTATATTAATACTTTTATGCAGAATTTATTATTGGCATACTTGTCAGTTACCGCAGCGTCCCCACAAATTTTGCGTACTCGAATCTTGCCATATGTGCTTAAATGTCTTTTGCTCCGTATGACATTTCAGATACGTTACAAATTTATGTCGGTTAGATTGTCACTATAGAATAAATGACTGGCTTCACTGACAAGACATCTGGAAAATGTGGTTTTCCCACTCAAAGTGTTTGAACTCATTATCTCTCTATGCTAAGTTTTCCCCTAAAGAATTTGCGTCCAATCTAAGGGTTGCGTGCTATGGTAAATCAAATTTATACAGAATTATGTATTTAAAAATGTATGCATATAATATATATTTATATATATAATAATAAATGGAATACATACAAATCAATAGAAAAAAATACTTATGTATATACAAATCAAAAGGAAAGAAAAATCTTTATTTTTATTTAAACCGAAGGAATATAGACAATATTGACATAGTATTGATGTCAAATATTTACATACTTCCGTACTTCATAATGATGTTTACATACGAAGATATTTTTTTCTGATAAAAATCATAAGCAAAATATAATTGAATATAATTACAATGTATTGTTATTAATTAAATACAATTACATTCAAACAATTACATCTTCTCTCTACGAAAAGAATACTACTGAAATCTAGAAACAATGATAATAATAAGCTAATTTAATTAATAGATGGCAGTGATTCATGCTTTGATTTCAATATAACAAAGCAAGTGAATCTATTAATGATAATTAGTGACAAATTGTCAAAACTCAGTTGCATATAAACGTGACTCCGAACTTTAAATTTGACAGGGTTCACAAGTTGACACGGGCTTTCTAAGAAATTATTTACGAATGATGGGTGTTTGACAATACTTGAAACACTTTTATTATCAAACATAAATTTAATAATTAAAAAATAAAATAAAATTTATTATCATTTAAAACCGTTTTAATTAAGAAAATATTATTCATTTAAGTTTAATTTTTATTCATAACGTTTTCAATTGGTAAGTCTAGGGTAATTTTTTTTAATCGAGCTGCACTTTCATTGCATTTTTAGATTGGTAAAGCTGGGCAAAATGTTTAATACTCATGATTAATTTATAACACTCTAGATATTTCTAGAGTCCATCTAGCCCATCTAGATACTCTAGATATATAAGATCGATTTTAACTGATAATTTTATTCAAATTTCTGCTGTTTTTATACAATTTTTTTAGGACTTTTAGTCCCGATATAATGGAATTATTTTACTTAACATAACTTCCTAAATCTAGAATTCGTAACATAAACTATTTAACATAACTCTCTTGACATATATAATAATACATATAATATAATATATTGTATGTACATTATAAGAATATTTACGTATATATCTTTATATGTAGTTTTTAATAATGTTTCCATCTACCTGGAAAGATTTTGAAAGGGATGTGAACTATGTCACCACGCCAATACATCCTTTGTAGAGATGTTGCCTAATTTCATTATAAGTGGTTAGGCAGTTGATAAGTACCGAAGTCGGAATTTAGCAAGACTATCATAGTGACACATAATGTGTTCTGTTGTTTCCTCTTCTTTGTGACAAAGTCTGCAGTTAACGTCACTTCTAATACCTAAATTCAATAGCTGTTTCTTAACTGCGGAATGTTGAGTTAGAAATCCTATGACATGTCGGTTGCCTTATCAGCATTAGTAGCTTTCTAGTTCTGGCTTTTGATTGGTTCGGCATGCATTCCTTAGATTGTCTGCAGCCAATTACATTATTCCAATCAATCTGAGCTACTATTTCTAGCCACTCATTAATTTCGAATTTGAAAAACTCCATGAATGAACGCAGAATAGTTTTGGTCCAATATAATTTAAGGCAGCCTTTTTTTGGCTTGTTCATCGCCTTTCTCGTTTCTTTCAAATTCGCTTTATCCTGGAATTCATATTAAGTAGATTCTGTTCCTTCCAGCGAAACTTTGGGTTGAAGGCATTCGCACACTAGTTTTGAAGTCACTCGAGGTGAGCGGAGTGCTTGAAATGTTGAATTGTTGTCAGTGAAAATATATTAATATTGTTATATGGAGTAAAATTGCATACTCAGCATTAAAATGGAATCCACAAGATAGAAGGAATCGTGGACGGCCAAAAAGTACGTGGAGAAGATCGATAAATGGGGAAACCAACAAATCAATTAGCGAGCTTAAAGCATTAGCGCGTAAAAGGGGTGTCTGGAAAGTATATGTGAATAGACTACGTTCTTGAATTGTGATTGTAATTAATAGAACACGTCGTAATAATAATAATAATAATATGGAGTATATATATATAACAACATATAATATTGTTATACAATATATCTGTATGAGAAAGTATAAAGTATATGAATGGATACGTATATATATGTAATAACATATAATATTATTATACAATACATGTCAGCCTGTTAAGTAGTTATATATTATAGTCAAGCAGTAGCAGTGGTTAAGTTAAGCAGTCAAGTAAAAGTCGGTTAAGCAGTTTTATAGTCAAGTGGTAATGGTAGTAATAGTGAAGTGAGCAGTCAGCAGTCGGCAGTTAAGGAGTACGGTCGTGTATACATGTAGCATATATGAGAATGTATAAAGACGTACGTATATGAATGGATATGTATATATATGTAATAACATATATTATTGTTATAATATATAGTATATATACCTTATGAGTGTTATGTACACACTTTTTATATTAATATTTTATATTAATAAAATTGTTATAATATATAAGTACTTTATGAGAATGTACATATTTATTTACATATGTATTTATCTTTATCTTTGTATGTAGCGTTTAATGTTATTGTCTTATGGAGTATTTAAATTTAAGATAATTGAACCTTGACTATAAGACAATATTATTCGCTGTACAAACCCAGAGAAATAAAAGCAAATAAAAATGTTCGATCCCTGAAAGTTTAATTGTTAGAAGGAACTTTGGAACTCGTTTCGATTAATTGCGTGCAGAAATAGAAATTTCCTGTATTTTGTTTTGTTTTGATACTGGATTCCTTCAGTGCAAGACTAACTTTTGCTAGTGAAAATCGACAAAGGAAGAAGAAAGATTTTGTTAAAGTTTAAAATATTTTTAAATTAGAAATTTTATTTTCTATTGTAACAAAAAACAAAAAACAAAAACAAATAAAAAAATAAAATACAGAAAATTCGAAATTCTGTGTTTTGATATTTTCTTTTTGAATTGTTTAGAAACTGAATTATTTAAAACTTTTCAGTATGAACAAAAACTAAACAGATTTGCCATGTTAGGACAAAGTAAAATAATGTCCTTCTTAATAGAGCTCAACTTTTTAAATGAACCCTTACTGAAAGCTTTAACTAAAACTAAAAACAAAAATAGGTGAGCTTACTCCCACAACAGCTAAACTGAAGGAGTACTTATGTATATATATATATATACCAATATTTTTATATATCCAAATATGAATATATATATATGTGTTTATATATATATATGTATAAGTATGTATATATGGTTAGAATTCGAAGCAAATAATTCCCAATTCTCAATACAAAAGCGTACCTGATGCACAAAATTACCTTAAGGATTTACGATCATATTGATTGGTTGATTGGGTCGAACTCCTTCCGCTGTCGATGCCGCCACCGTTGCTGTTGCCGTTGCTGTTGCCGTTGCCGTTGCCGTTGCCATTGCCGCTGCTGTAGGGTTTTGTAAAGCAGGTGAAAGTGAGCAATACAAAACAATGTCTGTATATTTGTTGCGAAAGCATTTGTGCGCTTGTTGGTTGGTGGGTAAGTTTAAACATATTGGAGTGTAATTTTGTGTATTTGTTGCACATTGCAATGCAGATGGCACATTTAAATAAAGTTTTCACAAACTATTTTCGCACACACAATAAGTTGAAAAACTAAAAGTAGAAGAAAAAAAGAAAGGTACTTAAACTCCTAGTCGAAGAATAAAAGCCTTTGACAAGGATATAAAGTATGTGAATAGTGAGTAAATTTGAAAGCAGAGCAACAGAGAAAATAAAAATGCATGTGGTGTATTAAAATGTTTAACTGAACAAAACAAAAGAAAATCAAATAAAATTCTTTGGCAAGCATTGAAATTTATGCAGAATTTTACATTTCCACTTTGATTTTATATTTGAGTTTTTAGTTTTTTACCAAATTTTTTCTATATATCCCGCACACACATTGTTTCTGAATTTCCTTTTCACATTTTGCAGATAAGCCGCATTGGACCTTTAATGAAAGTGAGCGCATACAATTCGCCTACGTTGGTGGGACAGTAAACATATCATGCGAAGCCATGGGCGAACCACCGCCGTCTTTCAAATGGGTGCATGATGGCAGCGCATTAGCTGGTCGCAATTATCGTGTTTTCTACGCCGATTATGGTTCTACATTGCAAATCCATGTGAAAAACGAAACGCAATTTGGCGATTACAAGTGCAAAGTTTCAAATCCTTTGGGCATGTTGGAGCGTACCATTAATCTGAGCAAGGGACAAAAACCTGGCAGGCCAACACGCTTTCAGCTAAAACGCTTATTCGTTGATGGATTCGAACTAGATATTAAATCAGTTAAATACTCCAATGTGGAGGAAAACATGCAAATTTTTGGTTATTGCGTTGAGTACATGAGTGACAATGATTTCAAATACAGCGCAGGAAATTGGAGCTATGCAAAAAAAAAGGAATTCTCATTCCATCAAGGTAAGCCCAAACACAAACTTGTTAATTGCTTTCAAATAGTTTTAAGTTTGAACGAGACGGATTTATCTTCCTTTTTTCTCTTTTTGTTTTTTTTTTTGGGAGGAAATGGAGTAACTTAAGCTTTTAATAGTCATTAGAAGATGCATTTTATTCCTTATTTAATCCGTCCGATGATAGCTGTGTCCAGCCATGCACATGCATTAGCAAAGCTACTGTTTTTATAAAGATTTTTTTTTATATATTCTTGTATTTTTAATAAAAAATTACGTTAAGTTGACAACGAATATTAGAATTCGTTGTTTTTTTTTTTCGAAGCAGTGGAGCGTAGATCCGGAAAGCTTTTCCTGCTTTACGAGAATGTAGTGTATGAAATTCAATGCAAGCAGCAAAAATATTTAAAATTCTTACGTTTCTCTTTATGTGTCTCATTACATTACATATGTATATATACGAATACTTGTATATACATATTAACATATATATATACTATATTTATATATAATATGTACGCTAGCATTATATATATATATATATATGCGCCGACTGCAGCTTTGCTTTTTAAGGCTTTACGGCTAATATTTATTGGATATGGATGGCAATGGGTTCGACAGTTGGCATTCAATAGCACAAATCAAAATAAAAAACCGGAAATCGGATTATTCAACGAAAAGTTATTGCTTTTAAAAAAACAAAAGAAAATAAATAAAGAAACTCGCCTTTTTTTTTGTCCTTTGGTGCTAATAAATGCAACAATGTTGCAAGGTTAGTGGAAGGCAAAACTATTATGAATGAAACGGGATTATGATTAAAGATATTTTTAGCTTGCTAATGGTTTTTTAAAAGGGTCATCGAAATGATCAAGTTATTACATCAATATACTTTCAATTCCCTAAGAAATAGTTTTCCATTCGAAATAAATGCGACACTCAGCTTTAGCGATGTAGTAAAAGAAAATAATGAAAGTCTTACATTCTTCAGTTTGCCAATAACAGTTGAAAGGGACTTAAGTTATATGCAATTTCCAGATTAACATGGACAACCTATAAACAAACTAGATTTTGGGAACTCATTAAAAGATTCGCATTACTCATAATCCTCAGTGTAGGAATTGTGGAAACCTGCAGGAAAAAGAAATCATAAAACACTTTCTTTGTGAATGCCACGCTTTGGTGTCCAGAAGATATAGGTTTTTAGGAAGTAATTTTTTCGATAGTTTATCAGTAAAGACGAAAGAACTATTAAATTAACTAAATTCGACGGGATGGATTTACTCTATACTTCTCTATATAAGGCATTCGTGCGTAGAATGTGGTACCAAACTGCGAAAAATCGCTAATTGAGGTACATGGAAGTTATTTGATGGCCTGCCACTATAATCAACCATATGTACACATACAAATTTTCCTTATCATTCGTAATTCATCGTCTGTTTAATAACATGAAAAATATTTTAGATGATTGAAATGAGCAGAAAGTAACACTTCCAAGTAAAATTCTAGCTAAGAACCTAGTTGTGAGTAAAAAGTTCGGAATTCGAGTGAGGCTCATTTCTGCTAGTATTCCGCATGTACTTCGCTCAATGAGGGAAACCATAAACTACAAATAATTCAATAAAAAAACTTTTTGAACTCCTTTCATGGGATATACGCAATTTTGATTAGACAAAACTTTATTTTGCAAATATTCATTTTATAATGCTGATCTCCTTTACATTCGTTTAATTTCTTTTAATTTTGTGAAGTATATTTTCTTTGCATTTTCATTCTTAGTTGTGGTAAAGTTCATCTTAAACATTTCCATTGGGTGCATTATGGAGTTTTGTTTATTTGAGTTTTGTTCGCACTGGGCATTATATTTGAAGAGTTTCTTAACTTATTTACTTTGCGAGTGAATAGTATAAGATGAGAAGGTAATACCAAACTATGATCCATGATAACGTATTACCCAACCACTTTTAACTTGGAACTTTGCAAATATTACTGACCAATGACTGCGTTTAATAGATAAGCACAATTATTTTTGTTTTCTTCGTTGCCACAATTTTCAATGTATAAAATTTTTCTACAAATAAAAATAGTTATTTTTCTCTTATAAACTTTATAATTTATTAATCAAGTGAACTGACCTTTCGTAGAGTTTATTCTTTCCCTTCCGAAATTCTACTTATTGTAACAGATGAAAGGATTATTAGAGTTTGTAATCCGAGCAAATGAAAACATAAGTGAAGTGTGTTTTCAAATAGTATATATGTCTTTGCACAAATATGTAAGTAAACATACACTTAACTATATATAATAAATAAATATAAATAAAAGTAATGACATGCACATAAATAATAATCAAATAAAATAAACAAAATTTTTAATCATCTTTTATTTATTTATATTCACAGAATTTTTTAGTCTGTACATCAAACGATTAAAAAAAAATAATTTATTTATATAAATGAATTCTGAATCGTATTTTTCTTTTTTTTTTTAATATATTATTTGAAATTTCTATTAAAATATTTTAAATCATTTGCATGCCGCATAAGTGCTTTAAAGTAATTAACGAATATTGCATCAAATCAATTTTAATTAAAGCAAAAATTAACAATAAAAAAGCACTTCGTAGTTTGCAGAATAATTAAATAAAAGCTCAATTCTGTAAAATTCAATATATTTCCAAAGACACAAACTTAATTTAATTAAAATAAAATAAAAATATAAAACTAATTGAATCAAGGCTTGTTCTACTTAATATAATGAATGCGTAGACATGAGTTCTGAATACTAATAAACTCAATGGAAATTAATCAATCAGGATCAAATTCATGAGGAATTATTTTTTTATTTTTTTTTCAGCTTATATTACTGTCACTAATACATTTGATATAAAACGCATGTTGGAAAAAGGATAAAAAGACTAATAAATTAAATAAATGGTTTTTATAAAGGTTTTATTTGCTATTTCATACATTTGATATAAATTTAGACATAGTTTGGCATCTCTCAGACTAATTCAACTGGAGCTGTTTAATGTTTACCTCTCTCTCATGGTTAGTTTTCCTAATGGATTTATTAATGATTCTTTATTTACAAAGTAATTAATATTACTAAGTTGTAGCTACTGTGATAGGAATTATAATTCCCAGAAAAAGAAAAGGAACTACCAGCAAAAACTTTCTTAAATTCTATGTGTAACCGACTGTATTCTTGGGTTAAACGTATAGCTGCTTTGAAAACTATCAAATATTTATCATCAAAGATTGTTGAACACACCTACGGGTTTATTTCTTCTTCATATAATTTTCTCGATAGCAAGTTACGAGCTTGGATTCTAACGTGTAAGACCAATATCTTAATGAAACTTCAAGTTTTGTCAGTTTTTGTTGACAAAACTGTGCTATTTTTAGAATAAACGCATAAACAACAGCTATATAAATTTACTTAACTATTAGAAATATACAGAAAAATATACAGAAAACGTGCAAAAAAATGTTCAACAATTATTTTATGCCTTACTGCTTTAAAAGTAAATCTTTTTAATTACAATACAGCTATGTTAACTATGGTTAACCCAATTCTCCTTACATATTTTCTAAACTGAATTGTGTATTGCCTTACTTCAAATAATTATATTTTATTATCATATATGGTACGATATCTCTCTTTTAACTATACCTGCCACAGTTGTAGAGAGGACGATAAAAATGCCTCCCATCTGCTTTGTTTCTGCCCAGCATATACACGGTATCGCCTTATCACTTTAGGTGCTTTCTTTTTTGAGAATCTTGGCAAACTGTAAGACCTTCCTCTGAAAAACATTATAAGCATTGCGAAATGTTCTAAGTGGTTCTAACCCTTGAATTTTTAATTATACGGTAACACAATGGATCTAAAATACTAAGCGAAACCTTTGGGATCGCCTAACCTAACATAATTGGTACAAAATAATATTTATATGGGGCTTCGTTAGGTAAGTATGGTACCTGATTATTTATAATCGATGACTTCTTACGTTTTTGAGTTCTTATTCCTGTAAAGTTTTATATTTTTTTACACATACTTTTAGAAAAAAAATATTTCGGGTATATTTTATACAGAATATATATATATAATATACACGAGTAAGTATCTTCTATTATCACATTTCATTTCTCCAATTTTGATGGGAATGCATATTTAGACATAAGAAAAGACAAAATCTGAACGTTTTTCTTCTGAACGTTTTTCAAGTCATCAATTCCTTTTTGTATGAGTAGGTTATAAAAGTGGTAACAGATGCAGAGATACAGCTTTTTACAAAATTCGTGAAAACGATTTCTAAATTTTTAAGCTTATACCTATTTGCCATATTTATAATATATAGTAAAATATATAAAATATATTTTATTAAATTTTATCAAAACTTACATTTCTTGAGAAAAAAAATTTAAGAATCCAATTTACAACTTCGAATTTCCTTTATAATAGGTTATATATTGACCTGATAACAAGAGGGCAGATTGTTGAGGCAAAACAGGTGATTCTTTCACAAGTCGCAAATCATTCTGTGAAAAGATGAGAGATAAGACAAAGCGTAAAAAATATTAAATAAAGGACAAAAAATAAAAAATAAAATATAATAGATAAAATATAAAACATATAATATAAAAGATAAAAGATAAAATATATAGGATAAAAAATAGAAGATGAAACATAAATGACAAGAGATAATAGATAAAGGATAAAAGATAAAAATTTGAAGATAAAAGGAAAGGCAAAAGATATAGATTTATCTTTAAATAGTTTAATGATTATATATACTTCTGCTAATATGTACATATAGTTGTACATCGGCAACTTTAGTTACAAGCGAAATATTTCAAATAATATCAATCAGCTATATAAATAAAATATCCTTTTTGAGATAATTTTTAGGTTTTTTAGGTTAATTTGGTTTTCAATAGGCCTTCATCTGTCACTGCCAGTCTATGGTAATGTCTATGCTAAGAGTTTTTACTAAGTAAATGAGAATATAGATATACTAAACAACTAATTCTACAAATCTGTGGCGGAAATAGAGCCACAGATATAATATAATTAACATTAACTAGTTAGTTTAACTTATTCAGTATTTCTAAGTTAACTTACTGTGAAGGGTTTTAATAAAAATATTTCTTAATATTTAATTGAAATATTTAATTTTTTCTGTTGTATTAGATATTTTTCCCAAAATAAACCCCAAAACTTTATAGGATTTAAAAAGGTCTACTACTCCATTTTTTTTTATTTTGACGTTAATTATAAAGAAAGGAACTGTTTTTTTAATAGAAATGATTGTTAATAATTAATAATAACAAATAATAAAATTTTTCGAAATAAAATAAAATTTACTACTGTTGAAAAAATTTCTCTATTAAAATTATTTTTTTTTGTTTCACTCAAAAAGCTCTCGTCTTAACAATCTTAATTTTATTTTACTCTCAATAATTAAAATTTATTATAAAATTTAATTCATCTTCTTCTTCATGACTTATACATTATTGTTTATTGAAATTATTTTTAATTTTTATTAAATTTCGTTTTAGGTAACCGATTCATCATAGTCGGTCTAGACCGAAATACAACTTATTTTTTGCGTGCTTCATCAAGGAACTTAGCTGGTTTAAGTGATTGGACTCCAGTCATGCAATTCGCTACATTATCTAATTTCTCCATAAAATTATCAAACGTCTCGATATGGAAGACGTGTCTCGTAGTTCTCGTAGGATTTATCGTCGTAAACCGTTTCAAGCATTTCTAAGCTAAATTGTTTAGAACTAAAAACCGTAAACAAAACAATAAAATCAAGAACAACAACAAAGTAAAAATATACTATAAACCTAATCTATACTTATTGTAATCGTCAAAGTTATTATCTCATTTATTTTGTCTGTACCTGATTTATTTCGTATACTTAAAGTTTGAGGAAAATACACGAAAATATTTATTTGTATTTCTGTGATAGATTTAGTCAATTCTTTGAACTATGATTTCGCACTCAAGAATCGACGACCGACCGATTTGTTTGACAAATTCCGCATTTCCATTAATTAAGACATAATTTCTATTTTTATTATATATAAATATAAATATATTTATTTAATATGAGTCTATAGTTACATATATATGTGCGTGGTTATGTTAGTTGTTAAAGCTTGATTGTTACTAATTTAAAAGATTATTGCCATCATTAACGTTAATTATTAAGAATAATTTTGATACCAAAGTTTTTCATTTTTGTATGAAATTTATTGATCAATGTTAAATGTAAAACATAAGAAACATAAGACAAACTTCGAAGATTTTACTAATGCATAATAAGTCCAAATAAAGTAAATAATATTAAATTATAATATTGTACGAGAAAAATTATGAAGAAATAAATATAGCTTAAATATACTTAAAATACCAGAAACCAAAAATGATTATGAGAATTGATGACATTACAATTAAGTAACGCAAAAATAATTTAATTTAATAAATTCTATTGAATGTGAAGATTTTTTGGTGTTTTATTTAAAGTTCTATTACAGATCTTACTATACTAATGAATTTAACACGATCAGTGCAGTAAAATTTTGTGCTACTCCAATTGCATCACATTATTTACTTTCTTCTTAGATTGATAGAAGTATTATAGAGGGTCTTGACAGACAGAAGTAATTATTTCTTGCTCAACTTAAGTAATTTCAATACGGCTTTTGAAATGATGATATGTGAGAAAGTGTGCCAATTCTGATATTACTAAGTTATCAGACACCATACAAAATTTCATCTTTAAAGGACTATAAATAAGAAGTAAGAATATCAGTACAGAATGGTTACAGGGTTCTCGGGGAAATATGCAGATCTGAGGTCAATTAATGCTTAGTCTGATGAAATGATAAACAGTACACCAGTCAAGGCATAGAGGGGGGTCTTGAAGAAAGCTTGCAGTAAATAAAGAGTGAAGTGCAGTGCTCAAGTGCAGTGATTCAACTAATATTATTATTTGAAAGTGCAAAAATTAACAATAATTGTGTTTAGTTTAGTCATCATAATTCAATTTGGATACAGTTTTTTTAAAAACTCTTCCATGATGTTTCAAAAAAAAATTGGTTTGGTTCTGAATTTAGGAAGACCAATTTCTAAACAAAAAAATTGGATTTGTCTCTAAATTTAGAAGGATCAACTTTTTTATTTAAATTTGATGTTTTTTGTGTCACTGACCTACTATTCTAAAATATTGTAATAAGTATAAGTATTATATTATAACATTTATAGTGTTAGTATTTTACTGTTTTATTATAGTAATATAATAAAATAATTATTATAATTATAATATTATTATATAATAAAATAATATTAATAATATTATAAATTATACATAATGACTGCATAAATTTTTTGTAGAATACTCGCCTAAAAGAATTAGATTTATACTTTTTTAACAATAGCATATAAATGCATACAATTTTAAATTTTGTTACTCATACGCACCGAAGGCCAGGTTCTCAGCCTTCAGTTGTATGATTTGAAAATATATTACTAAAAAATGGCACAAGGTAGCTGCAAACTGTTTTATCAGCTTTTGTCAATATATCATGTTATTTGAAAAAAAAATTTCTTTGTTTTTTAAATTTAGGATTTAAATATATTTTTCAGAAACAGCTTCATTCTTAAGCGATTATTGGCGCAAGATATATGATGTGAGAAAGGACTCGTTAGTGAGAAAGTTTTGATAGTTCAAACAATATTTTTTATCTATTATTTTATTAAATGTAGACATGATCACGAGAAATCCCTGGATTCAATGTCTAAACTTTGCTCTGACACATTGACGTCTGTGATACATTTTAAAAAGGATCGATATTTAAAGCGAATTACATTTACATATAAAAAATAGGATGTTAATAAAAATTTGACATAGGGTATATGAATAACATATGAATAAAAAAATTTTGCTGCATCTTTAGTCGGATTTAAAAAAAAATCATTGTTTTTCTAGCTTTTACCAGACAATATCACGTTCGATTGTAAGTGGTATTGTCATTGGTTAAACAAATTGAATAACATAATCAAACAAAAATGATCAGAGTTGCTAAAAAGGAAAGGTATGATGTTTCACTACCATAAAAAGATATATCAGCCAAATTACCAAAAATTTTAACAATTTGTTTATCATTACAATATGTGCTCCAAATCTAAACACTTTTGAGAATTTTCTGTTCCGGTCTTTAAGTACTTATCCTTCATTACGTATGGAAGCCAAGCATGACTAAGATTAGTGATTGTCGATAAATACTACTACTTTTATGAACATGGAATTTAACAACTGCTAAAAAATTCACAGAGGTATTTGACCAGTATTAAGAATATATTTTTGAAAAATGAACAGAATTACTTTGGTTTACTAAAAACAAAAAAAAATAAACTAAAAATAGTTTAATGAATGTGAAAGTTTACAATTCTAATTTTCTAGTATTCAAAAAAAAATATATACATTTTAAAAGTAGTTGAATAGCAAAGAAAAGACAAGAACAAAAATTTAATTAATTTATTGAAATTTGGCTGATCATATAATGCTATTTCGAATATTGTCAAGTACTAAGTGGTCTTAACAAATATTTGAAATTTTTTTAAATTAGTTTAGAACTCATACCTGAGAAGAAATATATATATATTATATACATGTGTTTAATTGAATTTCCGAAACATACACTAATAGCGTTGTAATTTCATATTTAAGTTGAAAACTAGTGTAAAATAAAAAGCAACTGAATTTCTGGTATTTCAAAAATATTTTAAATACGTGCAGATTAAATATGAAAATATAAAGCTTTTAGTACGCGTTTTGAAAATTTATATTAAACTCATTTTTGCACTTTCTGTATGACGTGTGTATGAACACGTCAATATGTAAACACATTTCCATTTTTAATTTATAACAATTTACATTTTCATCGCAGTAAATGGTGACCTCTGCAAAGCTTCGTTAATGTTGGTCTTAAATGGAATCTCATAAATATTGGATTCGAAGTTCGCATTTCATTGCTTCTGGGCAAAGTCGAGTTATGGTGTACGATGAATGAAATGTAATGAATCTTGCATAGACTGATATATACTCATAACTTAAAAGCTCACCCATCCACGCAATGGAGCGTAAATAAATAAAATGACTTATAATTTGCATTTCAATTACATCTTTAAAGTTTAAGTTAAAACAAATAATTTCAAGAAGAAATATTTAAGATGGCTATAATTTATTTTTGCAATTTGATTTCAATAACTCCAAACTATACTTTTCATTCCCTTCTCCTTTCAATATGGACTTCCATACTTGTATGTTTGTATTGCGATAGCTGCATTACCTTTTAAACATACGTAAAATACAGAGGAATAAATTAATTTGTAGGCTTTAATCCTGCCACTGCAGCAGAAACCGAAACAAGCAGATTTCAGTGCGCGAGATGAACTTATGGGTTCGCACTGTTTTCCTTCTTTCCTGTCCGTATTCTATGCTCTGTGCTTTGAGCTCTGAGCTCTGTACACTGTACACTGTACACTGTACAGTGTACACTATAAACTGTGCTCTATGGACTGTGGACTGTGTTCTGTATTTATTATTGGTTGTTTATATTTTCATTAGTGGCAATTAATTTACTTTTTAATTCTTCACTCTTTGAAGGTCTTAATTAATTGTTATATGGACTTTACTTAATGTCTTTATAATGACTGCTGACCAGTAAGCGGGTAATTTACATGTTGGAAGTGTAAAAAAGGATTAAGCATGATTTTAACGGCATTTAAATAGTTAAATGAATTTAAGATAGGATTTATTATTCTATTATAAAGGATTATGTTTTAGATTAATTTGGTTTAGTTATCATAAATTTCGGTGACTTTAAGTAGACAAATCAAAGGTATTGCTTATATTACATCGGTTGAAATTTTATTTAATTTAATATTAATTAATATTAATTTTAATTATATATAATTTTTTTTAATGTATTTAAACAAAATGTAGAGTTTAAATGTACAACAACTAGTTATATTGACTAACAAGAGGTTTTTTAATTAATATTACTAGTAAGTTTACTTATCTAAAGTGGACATATAGATCTGAGCTAATCATCTCCTTGCTGATTGAAACGCTTCAAAAAGTTATTTGGTTTTAGCCGGTATAAGCGTCTGTGTGTGACATCGCAAAGTAACGCCGGAATGGTGCTGTTTAACTGTTGTTTCGGCCTGTCATAATGTGTATTTCTTGCTTGACAGTAGGTATTTCAAGGTCACGATGTAGATCAGCATTTCGCACATACCACGAAGCGTTAACTGCATCCCTGAGTGCTTTGTTTTGGAACCTTTGCATCATATCTATTATATGTTCTTTTGCACAGCCCCAAATTTGGACACCATAAGGCCATAACGGCTTGAAGATCCAGTATGGCTCCTTCCAATAAGCCAAGTTAGCTTTTTATATCTTATAATTAGCCCAGTTAATTTTTTCTTTACGTGTGCCTTCCATCTCAGCTTGGCATCTAGGCTCATGCCCAGATATTTCACCAAATCAGCAACTGGAATTTTTACGCTATTTAGAAATAATGGAATTTAATTTTCTCTTTTGTTAGTAAAGTCTGCGTGGTTAGAACTATTTACTGTCAGTTTCCATTTATTTGTACATTCTTCAATTTCTTGAAGAACGATTTGTAGCTTGGTGGTAGACGACACCTTGTTGTTTGGATAACAATATTAATTAATAATAATTTTAATAATTTTAATTGAGTTTAATTAATTTTAATTTATATATTATAACGAATAAAAGTAAAGTGAAGATTCTTCAAATATTCAAAACTTTTTCAATAGAAAATATATGTATCAACCTTTAGTTGTTTTCGTGTAATGGTTAATATATATATATATATAATATATATATATATATATATTAATTCGTTGATTGATATACAGTACAATATAATATATAAGATAAAATAATGAAAAAAAAATATGTGTTGTTATAAGAAAAAAAAAATTAAAACTCTGATCTAGTATCGCAATGAGCCTTAGTGGTCTACGCGTGGCCTTTTTGGTCTGCCAGGGGCTTGTTGTTTTTGCTCAGGTGTGAAGTAATGAATCCCTATTTCATCAATTGCCACCACTCAACTCTTCTTGGTCACAATCAGCTACATTGTGCATAAACATTTCCCAACAATGTTTTGAATGACGAAGTCGTTGTGGTTTTTGGACTTCGGTTCGGTAGGATAATAAACAACAGTTACGAGAAGGAGTTAGGAGCATTCGAGAGAAAAATTTTTCGGAAGATGTAAACGTATAAACGCATGAAATTGGTGCAAGCGGTCAAGCTAGCGGCTTTGCTAGCTTGGTCATGTCATGCGAATGGAAGAAAGTGCTCCGGCTAGAAAGGTGTTTGATTCAGTACCCGCAGATGGAAAATGCGGTAGAGGACATCCGCATCTACGGTGGAAAAACCAGGTATCCAACGATTCGGGCAGGCTGGCAGAGGCTACTCGACGCGGCCAAGAACGACTCACATCTGTAATGGGCAAATGTTACTAAGTAAGTAAGTGATTACTAAGAAGTCAAGTGCCTTACTTGACTACTCAACATGCCTCTATATAGAGACAATTTCTTGAAAGTAATTTGAAGTAATTTTTCATCACATTTCATAGTAAAAACACGGTCATTGGAATTTTTATCCCAATGGTGAAGCTATGAGGATAGTAATCGAAATCAAGTTTCCAATTTGATGAACTCTGTTTAGAAATAAGTAATATATGTTAATTATTTTTAATGATTATAAGTTCAGTAGTTTAAAGAAATGTGTTCTGCTGGGTCACTTACTAGCTACGCTCATAATGATCAGTAGTAAGAATTTAAAATGAAATACTTTTTTCAAGCTTAAAAAAAATTGCATTTGTTTTATAAGTACCAGTAGTTAATATAAAATTCGTGGATGATGGTATCAATTTTTCAGTTTATTGTGTTCAACCTAAATCCAGACACAACCAAACACTGCCCAATAGTGCAGTTTATACTTAGTTTTCACACATACATGTGCACTCACAAGTGCATACACTTTTTTACTGCAATCGACTTAATTTGCAAGCATTTGCACACTTATGCAGTTCGTAGCATGACGTGTACGGTTATGCTTGCTTGAAGCGCCCGGGTTCAAAAATGATGAACTAAGAGCCTTTACCTGTTCAACTTCGGGAGAGCTCTGAGATATTCGAGTGTATCACAGGCAGCAGAATGGATTTAAATTAATATTCATGAAGTTTTAAATCAAAGGTAAGCGAAGCCTCGTACGCTTGCCTTTAAGGTATGGTGGATAGATACTCGCAAATGGCAAACTCTTTAATAAGAAACAAACAAAGGTAAACGTTGTTTTAATCGATATTTTAACCGAATTCGTGAACAGCTTACTGAGTTTATGCCTGTCGTAAGTATGTACAATGTACATACTATGTAGGTAGTTTTATATATTTGTAAATAAAAACATACCACCAAACATATTTTTAAGTTATTAAAAGTTTTAATTGATTTCTTTTTTTTTTGTTGTTTTTTGTTGTTGTTTTTGTGTTACTTTATATTTTGTTAAGTGTCTGCGCATCGAAGCGAAGTTTTCAGCATCCAGCATCCAGAATCTAGCATCTGGTATGTAAACTAATAATTGGGTTGAGGGTGGATCTGCATCAGAGCTATTTTTATGCCACAAGCGCATTAGCAAATGACAATTGGCAACTTTAGGAAACAACTTGTATGAAAATTAGTCGACAAACAATAGCAGTCCTTGGAAGTGCAAACTTTAATTAGCAACATGACCCAAGCATATGTAACTCAGCATTTCTGGTAGGTGCGCTAGAGTAACTTTTACTTTTCCAAAACTTTTACTTCATTTAGATGCTCGCATCCGTTTATCAATTTTATTGTTGGCTTATTTTATTTGTTAATTGTTTTAGTTATTCATTTAAATTGTTTATAATATTTAATCTGAATTTAAAATTATGTTCTCTATAAAATTATACAATACATTAATATCATATAATGCATGCTATACTTACTCATATCTCATGAGTAAGTAGTGAAAATGTTATGTACTCGATTCTAAGTGGCTTTGGAAATACTTTTTTATATCAGTTTTGTCAATCCGATAAGAAAAAGGTCAAATACATGGTAAAAGAAAATCGAAATACAGTAATTCAGATTAAATTGGTATCCACAGATTGAGACAATGTTTTTCCTCATTATAAACGGCAACCAATGGCTTGAGAAATAGATACGGTTAAGGAAATATTTACAGCCAAGATTTTTAATAACTGACAGCAAGTTGTACAGCAAATTGTACGTAACCTTAAGGCTGAATTAGTTGTTGTAGACGTAGCAAAAGTTATTAGTTATGACGAAGTATACACCAGAGATCTGCAATGAGTACTAAATACTCGAATCATACTCGAATCATTGACTGTGTTTCATTTATATGCATTCTGACTCTCTTTTTCGTATATTTGACTCTATCTGATTTATACATACAACTGACGGTATTTATAATGAAAAACGCTCTGCTTATATGATACTCACACATGCAAATTTTTTGCTTAGCAAATAACAGCACTCACACAAAATCATTTTGAATACCACAAATGATCGAGTCATTAATTTTCGATGAGTTTATTCATACTCACCTGAGCATATGCTATGATTCATGAATCATATGTATTCTTGTAAAGCTGATTCCTTAACACCGGCATTTTTTAAGGAACATACGTATGAATCATTTCTGTGGCGAATGTGAGTGCATATAGTTAGTATATGAGAAAAACATTCATATGCTTTAATATTTGGTTTTTTATGAGTGTACTAATAAGAATATCTGCAATCAATAGCCATAACAGTACGAGATATTTATGGTAAAATAACTATTGCCTCTATCTACTGTCCAACTAATCAATCAATTTAACGCCAAACATACTCATTGTAGCTCAGAATTAATTACACCTAGAGGACGTGGGATGTTAGAAACAATACAAAAAAACAAATTATTTTATTTCTATACTGGCGATCCCACTTACTGACCGACAGACCTAAATAAAACACCAGATGTCATTGACTTTTGAATTTGTAAGAGCGTATCCACAAGTAATGTAATTTTGCGGTCGTGATTAGATCCTTCATTTGACCACTCTCCTCTTCTGCCAGTAATTTATTCGAATATCGTCTTAAAACCCCATAACAAAAGTAATAATTGGGTGATTTTCTGTAGTAACATTAACGAGCACCTCTTAACATATATTCCTCTTAAAACTAGTCATGATATTGAAACTGTAGCACCTCACAACCAATGGCTGCCGACATGATTATTGATGTTTTCTTCAAAAACATATGAACCTATGAAATGGGTAATTATATTATTGGTTAACAGTTAATGGTAAAGTTAAAGTTGGTTGATTTTTACTTTAACTATACAAGAAAACATGTTATTTTTAAATTATTGAAACAGAAATTTTATAACTAGAATACCTATTGAAACGAATCTGTGACCTATAGCCTATAGACCTATACTTTGATGACAGCTATACCTAACGAAACCAGTGTGTGGTCTGCTCTTCAAAGCTGTAAGAGTTTACGCTTGCTCTTTAAGGTATTAAAACAGAAGTTTGATAATACGAATACTTATAGAAACGAATCTGTGACCTATAACCAGATGCCATACCAACAGCGAAACCATCGATTCATTAAGGGAAGACTTCGATGACAGCAATATCTAACGAAACCAATCTGTGGTTTGTTCTTCAAAGGTGTATGAGTTTACGCTAGTACATTGTTTTTTTATATGTATATATAACACTCTTAGTTAATATAGGTAAGTTTGCAATGTTTTTAGACTGGAGCTTTTGGTATTATAATCGGCTGTATCTAACGCTCCAAGAACTACTCAAAAATTGTCGCTTTAAGATGCATTATGATGGCAACAATTCCACAATCAGTTTTCACTATTAATTTCATAAAGTTTCAATCAATATTTCAATCACTTACTAATTATAGATTGACTTTAATCATTGTTTAACTTTCAGGACTCTTAAAACATTCTCCACTAATGCCACTAATGACCCGCAGGTTTATTTGTTGCAGCTTGCGGGTAACTAGTAAAATCTATTTGTATTTCTAAAAAAAGCTATTAAATATATATCTATATTTAATCGAAATATATTTATAAATGAAAAAATATTTTCAGCAAAGTTTATTTAAAAATTTTTGTAACAATCCACTTCGTTCTATCCTCAGAAGTTTAATATTTCGCAATAATACGTCGAAGCAGATACATGGTGCAACAGTTTGAGCTTCATCTAGTAATGGATAACAATAGTTTTGATCCATCTGATAACAAATAAGTAAAAACAAACTGAGTCCTCGATATTCCTTTACTCTGTACATGTAACGAACCTAGTGACATCAAGATAAAACCTTACTCACTGTTTGAAAAGAATTGATTAACTACAGAGGTCAGTTCGAAAGTTTTTAGAATCTGAAGAAAATACTATTATAACAATTTTTTTGTTTTTTTTTTTTTTGATTTATTTGTTCGTGTAGTTTTTGAAAAAGTTTACACTTTATTTAAAATCACGTACACAGAAAAACAGAATGTAGTTTGCGTTGCTCTTTCAGTTAATAAAGCATTTTTACAAATGCAATGTTGCGAAAAAATGGAATTTTCTCCCAAAGGCTTGAGATAGATTTTTTTCATGTAGGTTGGAGCTGGGTCGGCAACATTGAACGGAAAAAGTTGCAGTGGCTTTTTGTGATGGAACAATATCCCAGCTGCAGTTTATAATTGTTTTGCAGTATTCAAGCAATGCAATGCTCCTGTCAGCGATGAATTTTGCGAAGGTGGTGGATGAACTGCCGTCGTTACCAAAAAAAAAAAGAGCATATCAATGCTTTTCGCAAAATTATTGAAGCTGGGCATCATTGCATATTAGCAGGAATCAAATGAAAGCAATCTAGCCTGAGCCAAAAGCTTTAAATGGCTTGCGTTGAATGGAGTCCTCGCAATTGCGTGTAGGCTTAAAAATGCAGTCGTTATTGTTGTTTTGCCTTCCGGTAATGCAATGCATTTGTGAAATGAGCAGCGCATCAAATGGAAAAGCTAAAAATTTTTTACATTGTTAGGTGTTTCAAGTAAAGTCTGCGAAATCATTACAGATTATAGATCATGCCTCAGGAGTCATGAGTCATGGGGCATGACGCACGAATCATGAACCGAATGAACCTGGTTTTAAATGCTATTTTTTTTTATACACGCAATTAATTAACTCTTCAGCAATTATTTGGTATATGAATGAGATTTTTGGTATATTATAATGTGTCCATTACAAATATGTATAAAAAGTTTCGCACCCACAGAGGATTAATTGTGAAGATGATTTTCGAATATAATAACCCAGGAATTAAAATGTAACATTGAAATATCAGCAGTTATATGATGTTCAAATAACTTATTATAGTAATTTTGTAACTGTAACTTAGTTTTAAAAGAAAAGTCGTCGCAAATTAAGCCTGAGACTCTACAAAATGCACTGATGCACTTATTAAGATCTTCAGATAAGCAACTTATGTCAGATGTAAAATAAATTTTAATGAAGTAGTTTTGAGGTTTTCAAATGTAAAACCTCTGACTTAATACACAGAAGCAAATCAGAGGTACCTAGGTTAATATCTGTCTTCATAGAACACTGGACGACATGGAGCTGGACTTGGCCTATCCTGTGGTATCTCCGGCAATGTGTATCTACCAACTCTCGAAAAAGAAAAATCAGAATACCTGATGTGTGAATGCCTAAGTTTGGTCAGAACTTAAGTTTCTGGGGGCCCTCTTCTTCAACACACCGGGCGATATTTCCAGCATTAGCATTGGCCAGATTCTTGCCTTTATAAATGTCTCTGGCTAGTTTCAGCTTGACCTTCACTCGACTACCTACTATTACAAGTTTTGTGGATTAAAAACGGCAAATTGAGGAGGACTAGTTTCTATAATACAATCCCACTGCACAACTAACGTTTTGAATTATAAAATTAATTCGAATTGTTTGAATACGAATAATATTAATAAATTAGAATAGGCGAAGGCTTTAAATAAATAAAATGTTTAATTTTTTAACTTCGAAGAAATTGTTTGGTGTCGAAAACACAAAATTATTATTATTATTTAATAATAGGCTATGAATGCAGTCCGATTTAAAAGATCTGTTGTGCGCCTAAAGGCCCAATTAAAACAATTTTAGTGTATTTATAAATGCCGTAATTACTGTGGACTTAATTTTACCTATTTAATTTGGGACTAAGATCCCGCTTCCAAGATAGTCGAGTCTACGACTTGTTGCCGCTGGGCAGTTGCATAGAATATATTCTGATAGTTCCTTCTCCACTTCTCCTTTTCCTTATCATGTGGTAATAGAGTCAACATTGTCCTGCAAGAAGTATAGTAGAGTAGAGTTTAATTTTATTTCTGCCAAGGTAAAGGATTACGTAAAGTTTGACTTGTTCAGGATCAATGAATTTTCTTGATTGCCGCATGCCTGTTTGGACTCTCCATCAAGTAGATGTTGTTCCTCCCGTTCACATATTAAGATATTTATGAAGCTATTTGTTACGCCGCAGAAGGGCTTTGGACCAACGAAAGGAGTACATGTACCCTTCTTTGCCCACAATAAAAAAAAATAATATCTTACGAAATGTATTTTTTTTTAGAAATTTATTTAAATCAGTTATATAAGACTAAAAAGATATTGCTGGTTAGGTCACACCTTGTAAAAGGATACCATGGAAATTTGTTGATTTAAAAACACATAGGGAAAAACATTGCGAAAGGGAATGGAGGAGTCCGGGAAAGCGTGGAACGAATTGATGATTTTGGCAAAAAACAGAACCGGATGGAAGTGCTATGAGTCCTATGATTCAATGGGAGACACACAAATTGATGATGATGATGATCATAAGCCAAGCCGAGACATTTTAATTTATTATTGTTTCTTTGTCTCATTATTCTTTGTCCTATTATTTAAAACTATTTGAATTTGGCAACCATTCTCATTCTCAACCAAAATATGGTCACAAAAATTTTCACAACCTTAGATCCGTTAACATTGTGCCATTTTAGTACATAAAGTTAGGAACATCTAACTATTTTTTAAATATTTCGCTCAGTTTTTAGTTTAATGTGAATAACTGAATTCAATTTCAATACAAACGTGTTTTGCTGCAATTAACGGCAGTATAAATGGTGCTAAATATTACAAATATTTGCGTTTGCTGTTAATATTTCACTCTGCATATAAACTCGAACGCTGATTTAATACAAAAAGTAGCAACAACACAAATGCATTTGCACTGAAATCATGATATCATGCGGAATGATTCGATGTGATGGAACTATCCAGAAAGCAATACACAACTTCATGATATCAAACATAAACGAATTTACTTGTCTCACTTGAGCAAAACGCACTGCCAAATTACCTATCTATGTATTATTATATATGCCTAAAACAAAATAACTGAAACTGAAGTAAAAGATTGAAGCTATGTATATATATCATCCATGTCCATCTTAGCCATAAAAATAGAAAAAAAATAAATTTTGAACTTTCACTCTTCAATATCTTCAAACCAAAAAAAAAACCAAAAGATTATATTGTAATTCAAAAACGATCCACTGATTTCCCTTAGCCTCTTTTTACAATATAATAAATTTAATAGATATAGACTTATATATCTATAAATGCAATACAGATAAAAAAAATTAATTATTATTATTGTAGTTTTTTTAGTTTTATTTATTATAATTGGTATATAATTAATTTTAAAAATTAATATTTATATCACAAAACGAACAAAGGGTGTTCCTTCTGATTTTTAATTGCAGCTAAGTATTTCTCCATTTATCGGCTGCTTTTATTAACTTAAAGTTAAATTGTAGGGTTTTTTCAGAAATTTTTTAATATATTTTATATATTTTCGAAACCACTATAAATCTCTAGTTTCACAGATAGTGAAACCTCATCTATCTATATCTACTATCTTTAACTAACTGATAGCTGACATTTTCCACGCTTTATAAGCAATTTGCATTACCATAAATTGAGTACATTTGAGCTCATTTTTTTCATTAATGCTATTAGCCAGATTAATAACCATTTCCTTGCGGTAAAATAATTTAAAATTTTTTATAACACCCCGATCAAGGGGCTGCAGTATGGAAGTGGTGTTTACTAGCAAAAAGTTTATCTTTACGTGGCTGAGATTAGAGTACCCATCATGCGCTATACAATTGTCCATAAATAACAGTATCTTCGGATTTTTAGTTTTCATGCTATAATTCAGCTTCTGGAGTCATTCGTTAAATAGATCCATTGTCAACTACGGCTTCTTATTTTGTCGGTTAAGCATTGGAAAGCGGCAAATGTTCTTGTAGAATCTTGAATTTGCAAACAGGTTTTTTGTTTTGCATTACGAATGATAAGAGATACAAATTTACGAGTGGACCAAAATGTATGGAAATTGTACGAATTAATTAGGTTTTTTAAAGGGATCAGCAGTTTGTTATGGAATATTGAGGTTTTCGATTTATCTGGATACGAATTATCACGATGCGACTGTACTAGTTTTTATAACGAATTCGAATGAAATAACAAAAAAGGTATTTATCAATTTCAGTCCCTGGTCCAAAGAAGATATTAATCATCAATTGCTATATTGAATCGTTTTTATTTTTTTTATTGCAATTTGTTAATTGGACCACAACATAGAAGGCTAGCTATATTCGCTCATGCTAATAATAATCAAAAATTTTGCTTTATTCGAATTCATTATTTAACAACAAAGTAATATCCTTATGTGATTAATCTCAAAGCTTCTGATAATTTAAATGCATAAATTTTCACAAAACTATAATGATCACTCCATTGAGACGTTAGTGCGTCTTTGAAAATTACGAATTATTAGCAACCGAATTATCAACATCAAACAATTATTCTAGCACCATTCGTCTTGGATATACTCATAAGCAACAGTAAGCGTACTGATGAATTCGGAATGCTCGTAGTTTTTGTTCTATTCCAACTCAACATGCTGCAGGCATTATTGGATAATTCCTCAGTTACTCAACGAACTTGTAGTACGTAACAATGGGATGAGAACGATTTTGCTGAAAACTCTAATAAAAATATTAAATGGAATAACATCCAACATTTAAGCTTCTTTGGAGCAAAACTTTTCACAAAACTATTCGGCTTATTAGTTTTGAACTTACAAAATATACCAGGCAGTGCAGCCACTGTGAAGTACAAATTGTTAATTTTTTTTTTCTTTTTTACAGCAATTTCAACATTTTCATTTCCTTTCATTGTCATTTGAAAAGAGCAAAAAAAAACCAAAAAAAACAAAAAACCCAAAAAAAAAAAAATATATAAAAAACAAACGTTTTCAAAAAGGCAGTTTGAGATACTTTTCTCGGAGCAAGAAATAATTGAATGTAATTTTTTCTACAGTTGACATGTCCTGCACATGACATATGTAGTTCGAATAAGGAAATAAAAAATTTCATATTTTCCCCCTTAATTTCACTGCAGATATCAACGATTCGAAATTTTTTAATTGTGGTTACTTATGCGGCAGGCAGGAAAATTTTAGCATAAAAATAAAAATTGAAAATTGAATTGGATTGCTATTATTTAAAGTAGTTCCATTCAACGAGCGACATTTTTTATTAACGAATTATTCCGCCACAAGTGCGGCTAGAGACCATACGGAACGTGGATGGCAGCATGTGGGAGTAATTAGTTGATATCGTTGAAACTTTAATCAACAGAGATGGAGAGATACGAGTATCTGTTTTCAAAGAAGTTAATGTTCAAGTTAAAGTGACTGTAAAGAGTTGAAGTCATAGAAGTGACAGCGCTGTGAAGATTTTAATTTTCTTTTTAAAATCCATCTCAAAAATTCATCTCAACAGAAAGTTTAATAAAAAAATTATTTTTAAAACTTAAAAGTTAAAGTCATTAAATTATTTTTATTTTTGTGAAATTAATAATTATTCACTATTAAAAAAAAATTTTACAATTTACAATTTTTTTAGAATTGGGAATAAAGTAGTGGTTATATATATAGTAAGGCTGTCCAGACCATATACGATCGCGGGTCAATACAAATTTCTGTACCAATTAGAAATAAATACATACGTTCATAGAAAACTTAACATAAAATTTAAAGTTATTCAAAATCATGAATAAGTGAACAAATAAACACTTGAAATTACTACAACAATACGATTAATAATTGAACTAATAATTTGACAATATCATATTTTTAAACTATTAAGAATTAATTTAAAATTAATCCAAATTTTATTTATATAAATATATATTGCAATTTAACGTCAATTTTTCAGACGGACTCAGAGTGATTATTAATTTTAATAGAAACTAGTATATTTCATAAAGAGTTTTTCAAAAGTAATGAACTACAACAACAAAAAATTTTTTTTTATATTATTTTAATTAATTCAATTTTTGATTCAATATAGAACTGTTGCGAGTATTGCCAAATATTTATTCTTAGTATTCTTGGAATTATTTCTTGTATTTAATTATTTGTAAATAATTTTTTTTTCTTTGAAACTGCTAGTATCAGTAATTGAATTCTTGCCCTGCCAAATTCGAAGCTCAGAGTCAGCGCTCCTTAATCAACTGACTCAAAGCCGCACTTGACTGGAGTTTTGTTGCTTTTGCTATGAAAGTTTTTATTAACAAATTCACTTGTTGTGTTTATATTATAACGAAATCATAAACCAGCTGTAGAATAATTGAATTAATTAATTAATTATATTTTTTATTTTTAATTTTTAAATTTCAATACTATTCTGTTTGTAGAGGCATTATTTGTTGCTTAATTTTATATTATACTTTCTTATGTAAGAAAGTATACTATTACTTCCTAAATTAAGTTAGTAAATATAATTAATCGTATAATTATTTATTATTTTTATTATTTATTATATTTATTATATATTTTATAATTGATAATGATTATGTACAATACACAGAAATATGTTATTTGTTGAGTAAATTTCTATTAAATTTGTATTTAAACCAATGTTGGATATATTTTGATTAACACAAGTTTTTCTCTCTATTCGAGTCCAAGTAAATACCAATAAATACTTCATGAGTTCAATAAAATTTAAAAAGTTTTTACATAGCAAATAAATAAATTTTAACGCAGTAATGTGTGAAGGATGCTTGAGCTTCAGCAGAGGCGAAATTAATTTCTTTTCTTATTTTTGCTAATTTACTGCACAAACAAAAACGGAAGTGGCCCTTATTTATACATTAAAAGGATGTTGTTGGTTGAGAAGGAAGGAAATAAGATTAAAGGGGTAAAGGGATAACGGATAAAGTGCCGGTGCAGCTACATTTTAAATTATGTGTTGTATTCGAGATAAGCGATGTATTTTCACAGGTGCATGCAATGTTAAAGACTCAATAGTTTTTCGATTTAAAATTGAAAATAACAAAAAAGACAAAAAAAAAAAAAAAAAAAAAAAAATAAAGAAAAAAAAAAGGAAATGTAAAATCCTGATGGACAAAAAGCACTGAACTCAAATGTTTTGTGAGTTTAAAGGCTTTAAAATACCTGTTAAAATTGTTTCGGGAATTACATACGAATTTTGGACAATTCTTTTATTACATTCGATTAAATTGTTTACCTCAATCATTTCCCAAAATTTCACAACAAATCTATGAACATTATTTGGACACGTCAAAAAAATTCCATTTTAAATTGTTTTTAATTTAAAATATTTGAAATTGAAAAGTTAAATCAATATGAATGCAAATAATGTCCGTATAAGCTAAAGCAATATTAAAAAATATTTTTAAAACTAACAAACTTTGGTTTTCGTACTACATTTTTTAATCAGTTTGTATAACATTTTATAAACAAATATTGGAACAAATATCGGAATTCAATCACATCAATAATTACTCAGGATTCAATTACCACAAAAACCAAACATTAAATGCTTAAATCAACCAAAACGACAATAAAAGTGATAGTAAAAATATGAATGTTCAACTCAATCAGACACATAAATAACTATTCGCCCATGCACACACACACACACACACACACACACACCTATCCTATCCATATAGGATAGTATGTTCAGCTTGCAATGGTGGACATACATGCTGGATAAAATACGCTGGATACATGTATACGTGTATTAATTGCGAAACGTAAAGGAATATCCGCAAAAAGGGATTTTATTTGGTCTTTTTCAGTGTGTGCGGCGAGTATTTATATAGAAATTTGGTCAACGCAAACCAAGCGAACTCTGTAATTTTAATTATTCATGCTTGAAAAATTTATCAAAATTTCATAACATACAAATAAGAGTTCTTATCAATAAATAAATACAAATGTAACAGAAAAATAAATATTTACAAATTCACTCCTGAAATGCAGTAAAAAGATTCCATTCCTTTCTGATTTATGAATGCTCAATGTACCATTAAATCCTTCGTAATTGCTTTGTGTTGTCGAAGGAATTTAAATTCCTAACTTTGTCGCTAGCAACTCATATCTTCTATGTACACATACATACGCGTACACACATACACACACACATACATATACTTAAATATAAATATAAGTATGGTATATATGCATTATATTTGCTACTATAGTGGGGAGAAAATATTTGATGTGCTCAAAACAGTTTTGATCAATAATTGACTTATCTTTGTGGTTTGGTTCTTAACTTAACTATTTCCATTTCGCTTCAAGTAGTGTTGGACAATGTATGTGTTTTCCTTATAATTAACGCAATTTTTGGTTTTGTATTTTGGTTTGATTTATACAGAAATGAGATATTTGAGGTTAGATTTAGTTAGAAATTCTTTAAAAAGAAATCGACTATCGATTACATCTAAAGTTGGTTTGCGGAAAAAATATTTAATCTTGACTGAAATCAGTGTAGCTTGTCACTTCACCACTACATTTGCATATAACAAAAGTCATTTAACGATCCCATATAAATAACGTGATAGGAAAAGATCAAAAATCTTCATGGCCCTTTCTTCATCCAACCCAACAGAGCTATCATCATGTAATATTAAGGACTTAGCCAAATTCTTGGAACTGTTACATTGATCTGCCTTTACCTAATGGGGTACAGTTACCTATTTTTCGGCGATGGTCGTATATTGACGTTTTAGTCTATGTACGAACCAACGCTACTGCTGTGGTATGACAGTGGTCCATTTTTTGAGTTGAAGCGTAGTTTCTTGTATACAAAGCCGCTACTCCAACCTAACTACATAACGTAAACAAATGCAGTACTACAAGATATCATAGGGAATGATTTACATACCACATAATAGTAAAGTCCAACCAATCTATTTAAATAATAAATGGATTGAAATCACAATCAATTTATTTACATTTATTTGCTGAATCAGAAAATAGATAGCCCTTTATAAGAAACCTAAATTTCTATAACATGAAGTGATGAAATACGTTATTTAACCGGGAAACTAAAATCTTTCAATTGTATTGTAAGTAAAATTAGCAACTTGACAACGGAAAATTCATCTCAGATAAAATTGAAAAATTAATTGAAAAATTGGTCACTGAAAGAAAAAGTGTCAAGACACATTGCTATACTCGGCAAAGTAATTTCAGAATTCTGTAAATAAAGTGTGCGAAACCAACTTCCGCTATACAAATCAATCAAGAACTCTTTTTTGACTAATGGCAATTCTAGAACGAAACTTCATCTAAGAAAATCAAAAACGAGGAAAGTTCGCAATCAAGTAAATTGAAATTTTCGGAGCTTGGTGGCATAGACTATAGCTGCGAGAATCAAAATACACTCATAGAAATGAATGCGTCCTCTATTCAAAATGAGATCCATTATTTGTACTGCAAATGACTGGAAACAATATGAAAGTATACAACTAAATTAGTAAGATACGTTACTCTATACAGAGGTCACAAAACTCTTAGAATTAAATGGAACGTTACAAACAAAGCACGCTAAATACAAAACATTTGTGGGAAAATTTTGCTGGAATTTAAGAGTAGAATAATTTGTATTGAAAGTGACACAGAAAACGCACAGAGAAGGAATAAAATGCCGACGACAGGGCGCAACACACCAGTGTTCCATAGTCTCGTTGTTTTAGTCTAGACTGATAAGGAGCATTTTTCCTTTTTTCGCTAATAAATTTTGGCGCCGTCAAAAAGGCGCTCCGTTGCTTTATTGCTTATTTGTTCCGTTCTCTTTTATTTTTACTTTTATTGAACTTTTTGTTTTTGAATTTCTATAGAGGAATATTAGTAATATTATAGTATATTACTGATTTTAAAAATTAATCGCAACCATTTAGTGATAATATAAATTAAGAATTCCGAATACGCCCTCAACGTTGATGTTGGATGTTGATGCTTTATGATTGTGCCTGTAGAAGGTAAGTAGAAAGGTGTAAAGATACTGTGAACTCTTGACACAATTAAAAATTTAATTTTTTTCTTACTTTTAAATTAATTGAAATGGTTTTCTTTTTATTGGTTACTTGTCAACTTTAAACTGCCAGATCTTAGTACTTACTTAGTTGACCATTACAGACGTGAGTCGTACTTGGCCACTCTGCTAGACACTTAACTCAATTCTGCAACCAGACAAACAGTTTTCCTAGCAGACATCCCAGTCTCTGTCAATAATGGGTAAAAATTCAAAAGTTGCGGTTTTAAAGATTTAATAAAATATTATTTATTTTTCACGATACAATATTCGATACTTTAGCAAACTTGCTAATATTAAATAGATGAACAATACCGTTATCATACACAGTTTTTTTCCAAAACTAGTATACTTAATCAACTTAAATCCATTAGCTTTAAGGGTATAACATAAGAAGGACATAGAGAAGCACAAAAGGTATAACATAAGAAGGACATTACATAGCACAATTCTTAGGAATAATATTGAGATTCGAACTTTGTTTATCGCATTAAGAAACTGATAAACAAAGCTATCAAAATCTTTATGAAATTTAGATACAAGGTGGGAAAAAGTTGGATTTCTACAAGAAAATTATTGAGGTAAACTTATAGAGTAATTGTCAGATCCACGTTTTTTCTAGAGCAATAGTGATTTAAGAGATGAAGAGATTTACAAAAATCAATAAATAATGATCGGGGTAGTAAATATTATATAGATATTTACAAATTTCTATAACATGGAAGTCTTACATACATAACCGATTGGAATCATTGAAATTCTCTTAAAGCATTTGATCCCAAGCGATTGGGATCACTCTGCGGGTCACTAAATATAGCGTTTTATTCGAAATAAGTATAATATTTTTGCAAAACAATTTCCTGAAATTTCAATAGGATTTAATGAGAAAGATAAAAACGAAAAAAGAGAAAGTACAGAATCAAGCGTTCAGAGATACTACAATGAAAATTATTTAGAATTTCACTTAACGAAACAAAATTTGGAATTTATTTTCATGATTTATGGAGAATAGAATAAAAATATAAAACACGTTCTGTTCATCACTGATGCACAAACGAAGAAGATTTCTAAATGGTGATAATATATCGAATGTTAATTAAAACTGGGTAAAGTAGAAGTGATACTGTAATTAATTTAAGAAATTTATAAAAAATAAATCTTTAATTCATGAGGGGGCACAATAGATCTCAAGGTTAGAATGCATAACCCTCCACTTAATATTCACATATAATTTCGAATACAATGCTCGTCACTGATGTACAAACAAAATAGATTTATAGGTATTATGTATCGAATGAAATAAGACTCGGTGAAGCTAATACGATACTGCAAGTTGTTAAAAAAATTCAAAGATATACGGCCAGTCTGTGAAGAGAATATAATTGAATCCATTCTTAAAAGTCGTACAATATATTAACTCCATTAAGTTTTCAACACGCTTCATGAATATTACTCTTCTTATATAGTAAAAGTAATAATAAACCTAAAGCATTGAGTTTTGCTATACACAAATGTTGCATTAATATGCAATATCATATCACTTTTTTATATGTATTTAATTTAATAAATATGTATGAATATTTATATTTATATTTACCGATTTTGCCAATCGGTAACTTAATCAAAGAGTAGTAAATATTGTTATTTGATCAAAATTTTATCATGACAATAAAGCAAAAATATGCAGTTATTGATGGGATTAAAATCTTTTATCTAATTTAACTTTTATCTAACTTTTCTTCAAAACATATATCAAACATAGACTCTCAAAATAATTATAAAGAATTTTCAACTATAGTTTTAATATCGCATATTATAATAAATACTATTCTCAAATAACTGCATTTTTTATTAGCGTTTAACACAAAAATAACGTGTTAGCATCATTAAAATTTATTATCAAAATCAATGTTCTACCAGAACTAAATTTCACGAAATTGGTAATGCTTTTGGTCAATTTAATCGTCCAATGGAGCAAACAATGAAAACATGACCATTTTTGTGGAGCAATCAACTGTGATTCCACGCTTTTCACAGCAATTGGGCTTCTCGTGTGGCGTTTTAGATCAATTTTGATATTCGTCCTGATGTCTGTCCATATAGTCGTGTTGACCATTTAAGTAAAGCTACTCTACGAAATGATACAATATGTGATACAATATTTATGTGCTCATAAATCAAATCAACCAATCAAGGGAGTTTGAAAATTAAAATCTTAAACTTACATTTTGGTCATCCTAAGCAAGATTATGAGACTTTATCTAAGTCTCATAAGTTAGTAATAGTAAGTAAGTAACATAGTAAGGAACTATGTTACCCTTATGTGGGTACCGGGACATGACGGGCATGAGGGCAATGAAATAGCAGACTCTCTAGCATAAAAGGATACATGTACTCCTTGCATTGATGCAGAGCCCTTCTTCGGGGTAACAAATAGCTTCACAAATAACTTATTATGTGAACGGGAGGAACAATATCTATTTAAACAGTGGAGATCCTGAACACATCAAATTTCATGCTAACATTGGCCTTAGCAGAAACGAATTAAAATATACGTTGAACTTCTTACAGGACACTGCAGACTTAATTACCACATGAAGAGTATAGCTGCGATAGAAACTATCGACTCTGCTATGAGGAGAAGAAAACATCAGAACATATTCTATGCAACTACCCAGCGGCGACAAGTCGTAAACTCGACTACCTTGGAAGCGGGATCTTAGTCCCAAATCAAAAAGGTAAAAAAAGCCCACAGCAATTACGGCATTTATAAGTAGTCTAAAATGGTTGTAGTTGGGTCTTTAGGTGCATAGTTCGGTGTGTTTAAATAGCCTATTATTTAATAATTAAAAAGTAAGTAATTAAAATATTACTTCGTTATTTGTAATCTACGTGGTAACAACTTACTTTTCTAGATAACATATTATACCTTATTATTCTGTTTATTATTGATAAATGGTCAAAATACTCTGAAAAATGCATGCAGTCAAACTTCCATAACTCGAACTTCTATGACTCGAATTTTCCAAAACTCGAACTAAATGGAATGCAAGAGGACTTAGAGAGCAAATAATAAACATTAACAAAAAAATTTTTTAACTTGATGTCTCCACACTAAACACGTTATATTGTCATATAACGTAACAGCGACATTTGCTTAGACTGTAGAATATTTTTGGAATCTGTTGTCAAATCTTGTTACCCGGGAAATCGAATCGAGTCAAAAGTCTTAATACTATGAAAAAATAAAAATGGATGAGTGTTTCACAAAATATTTTTATAAAAAAACATCTGATTAAAACATTTTGTAGAATTTTGTAAAAACACTATAGATAATCTGATGCAGTTTCATAGATATGCTTCAATATAGCAATTTAGTTAAGAATTAAGTATAATTATATAAAAATGGTATTTATTTAATAATGACAGATATATTAACATGCTTCATTGTTTAATATAATTATAATTGTGGATTATAAGATGTACATATATCCCTAACAGATGTTCCAATAGAGACAATTTAATTTAGGTTTTTGCATTAATCTATTATATAAGTGCTGAAATTTGTATGCAGAAGATTAAAATTATTAGTAATATTAATATATAATAAAACATCGGAAAAGAAATGATTTTAATTTTTACTATATTTCTCTAATTACAATTTCTTTTTAATATTAACAATAAATATATATAGTGACTCTTATATATTCTTAAACATAGATAAAATGTTTTCATTTTATACAGAATATACTTCCTGTTATATAGTACTAAACATCTGCAATCGTATTAAGATTTTAAATACTCTTTAGTCTGACTATTTGACTGTTATGCTATATCAATGGATACGGCCGAGAAATATGGCTTTATCAAATAGGTATATCTGAAAGATTCTATTTTCTTACTATCTTATGACACAACATCCAAATTAATGAATTTGTATAATATTTTTTTTTAAAGAAAAATAATAAGTTTTTTAATTTTTATATTTACATGTCGAATGTAATGCGACTTGTGTTGAAAAGAAACTATTTATAAGTTAGAAAGGTTCGAACAGTAATAAAGAAATAACAACAAATAATTTAACTAATTTATTGAAATTTTGCTAACCATACTGATGATGAGTGATAAGTAGTTGGCAATACTTGAAGCAGCATTGTTTGTTCAGCCAAAATTCAATAAATTAATTAAAATATTTGTTATTCTTTCTTTATTACTGTTCGAGCCCTTCTACAAAAAAAATGAAATTCACCAAGCATAAAGTAATATCCAGCCGCGTTTTCTATATAGCTGCCATGTTTTTTTGATTTCGTATCTGTAAAAAAATTCTCAGATCCAAAAACAAACCAAACAACACCAAGCCAAATAATACCAAACAACAAGATTTCGCTACGGATCTATTAGTTGTATGAGAGGTTTCAACCAACCAGCACTACGTATCTAACTACCACGTTCTTTTAATTGGCATATGTTATATATATGTTATATATGTTATATGAAGTAGGTGTCAATTTTATAAAGAAACTCTAAATTCATCAAATAACAAGACATCTCCATTTATATTGTATATATGTCTCCTATCACTTTAGATAATATATTGATAAATATTGACTAATTTTTTTTATCTACCATTTAAAAATTTTTAATTTTCAACACAACTTTAATATTTTGTATTATTTTTTACATCTCATCCATTTCATTTCTCATCCATTTTTTTTCGTTTTTGTTTTTGGTGTGGACCTGCTTAACTCGTTAGCATAATTAATTATTGTTCATGGAATTCTTTGTGTGTGAAATAAATTAAATATGCACCCATTTATGCTGAGGCCAAGGTACGGGAGCTCTTGCTCAATAAATTTAATAAAGCGTATATGTAAATGCGCTTGTTGGTGCATCAAGATAATAGCAAATCAGCATTGTTATAAAAAGTATCAACAAATATCAATGAATTGTGGGAGTGGCGGCTGGTGGCTGGTGGCTGGTGGCCGGTTGCCGGTTGCCAGTTGCCGCTTGCCGATGGCCAGCGGTTTATGACTACCACATGCAGTGGTGGTATCTGCTATGAAAAATAAATAAGTGTAAATAATTCAGCAAAAAATAGCTTTTAAATAATGTGGCCCTCAGGGAGTTCGTAAAATAATTAAAAAAATAACAAAATAAAAAAATAAAAAAATAAAAAAAATTATTTAAAATCAAAATATATATTGTTCGCCATACAATGTGCGCCGCATATATCTATCTCTCTGGTAGGTCATGTACATATGTGCATAAGTATTTTTTCATGTAATCACTGCACTTGATACTAATTGACAGACTTTCATTTGATTTGTGCAAGTATGTAAATTTGTGCAAATATTTATGTTAAAAGGCAAATTTATAAACAAATTTGACTTTTGACAATAATGGAAAGCCAAAGCCATAGAATGAATGGAATGGATAAGGCTCGATATAGACGGCAAAAGCAAATACTTTTATGTGTATGACGATGTGAATTTACGGATGTGTAAGTATGCCAAACACGAACTTAATGAAATTTTGAATCTGTTCGTTTGATTGTTTTTTTCTCTGAAAAAACCAAAAAAAAAAAAACACAAAAGCACCATAAAAAAAAATAATAAAAATATTAATAATTGGCATGTGTTATTAAGTATATTTTTTAATATTAATTTTTCAGTAACCAGTTATGCAAACTTATAAAAAAAAAAATTGCTGCAAATTAGTATAATAAAAAAATACCGAATCTGGTGTATATCAGGTCAAATGTCAATAAAAAAATTAAAAATGAATTAATTACATTTTAACAATAAGTTAACCGCAATTGCAAATGAACTATTAATGGAGATCATAATTTATTTGTTGCATTCATTTAAAAAATGAAGAAAATGAAGAAAAATGAAAAACGCTGCGTAATTACATTAATGCAATCAATTTGTGCAGAATAAATAAGAAATTCTATTTAATTAAAAAGTATTTCCTTATATTAAATGTTATATGTTAAATAATAAAAAATGTTTTTAACACTATTTTACAATTATTTTACAATACTTAAAATATAAAACACAATATTGAGGCATTACAGCATCATTTGTAACACGTGGCGTATGAGTAACATGCATTTTGAACTGCAAGCATTTGCACACAAATTAGTATACATGACTTTAAATACATATTAATATAAAATTAAATAACTTAAATTTTAACACATGACAGCAGAATTCAATTTGCATTTTAATTAAAGGAAAAATGTGACATCAGTGAACAGTGGGGCACGCGAAAACTGCAAGCTGGAAAAAGTAATTTCATTGTTTAAAACAAAGTTGAATGCATATTAGTTGACAGGAAATCTAATAAAATTAGCTCCAAGCTTTAAACTCACTGCACTCCTTTAGATAACGACATGAATAACATTAATTCTAAAATGCAACACTTTAAACAGCAATTGTTTCATTAAATGTTTGATTAAATTAATTTATCATAATCGACCCTAGGCCTGTATGAAGTCATAATACCTTTATAGTGGGGCAGCCGTTTCCACTCTACGAGTCTGTATGACGATAAAATATTTCTCATCACATGAATCATACCTTCTCAATGCTTTGCTCTTGACAGAACATGGTGGCGTGTTGTTGTTTTGGGGCGCCACGTTGCTCAATCTTATGCAAAGTGTGTAGTTTCAATCATCGTCGTTATTTTTCCCTGTACAACCAGTTGTTTTAGAGTTACTGATCACCTCGCTATGTGGTCAAAATAGGTTATATATGAGTTGGAAATCATTTTCATAACCTTAGTCTTCACATTTAGTTTTTTGGGTACAGAGACTTTGGGTCCGTAAGCAGTCCATGAAATTCTTAACACCCTACTATAAACCCACAGTTTGAAGGCCTCAATCTTCTATATGTCCCATTTCTTTTTTTTATGATCCATGTTTCGGCTGCATAGATAGCTATAGGCAACACCAAGAAGTTCACAAGACGATGCTTTGCAGATCGTGTTATAAATCTATCTTGCCATATTTTTATAAGTCTTGTTGTTGTAGTACTGCATAGGTAGCTTTAGGAAACACCGAGGCATTTACAAGACGAAGTTTTGCAGATCTTGTTATAATTCTATCTTTTCATATTTTTATAAATTTTATTGTTGCAGATCTTGCCATTGTTATACGATGTTTAATTTCTTGAGAACTGCCGCCAGTATTAATACTGAGGGAGCTCAAGTAGTTAAATTTATCAACTACCTTGAATCCTGCAATTATCGATACATTTGGCTTGGTGTTGTTTGATCTGTCAACTATTATAACTTTAATTTTGAAAGTGTTGATCCCTAATCCATAAGTTCAACTTATGTATGTCAATTTCTCCAGCAAAAAGAAGAGCAAAATAAAAACGGGGTGTAGTATTTATAAATGTGTACACTTATACATAGTAGCGACTAAGATGTTGATGATATGATATGAAATGATATGATATGATATATGATGAATATGAAGAAGTGTCAAAATCTATTAAAAGTCTAAAAAACAATAAATTCGTAACTACAGATTAAATAAACAAAGGATTAATAAAATACGGAGGTGAAATGCCATACCGGCTAATGTACGAGATTATAAAATCGAACTAAAAAAATGAAAAAATGCCTTACAAATGGAAAATTGGAATACTATGCCTTGTACTTAAGAAAGGAGACAAGTTAGACTATGCAAATTGCAGAGGAATAACACTGCTATGCGTTACATGCAAAATACTCAGGACAATATATCTAAATAGAATTTAAAGCACTGCGGAAGGATCTCTTGGAGAATTCCAATGTGACTTTCGCCAAGGAGGTTGAACTGCAAATCAATTATTTCTATTAACGCAAGCAGTGAAAAATGTACAGAATATAGATTCGACATGTATTGTCTTTTTATAGACTTTATGCAGGCTTTTGATAGTGTCAATAGAAAATATATAAAAAACTCAATACACATTCAAAGCATACCGAGAAAAATCGTAAATCTTATACTATACTTATGAGTTTAGAAAATACGGTAGCAAGGATTGCAGTTCAAATCTCTTACACCGAACACTTCAACGTGATACTCTGTCGGCAATGATCTTTAATTGATTCATCAACATAGCATTATTGAAGATTGGAGAAATACATCATAAGAGCACAATAATAAACAGAACAACGCAGCTTTGTTGATATGCTGAAGATTTAGCATTGATTGCTCGTAACGCTACATATATAAGTAATAGTTTCAAGAAAATTGAAGAAGAGATCGGAAAAAGGGAAACAAAAAAATCAATATCAGTCATTAAAACAACTCCTAGCACTTTAAATATTGATAACTTTGCAATAGCAGATGTCAGTAGCTATACAACCCTGGGTGTGATTTTCAATACACTCTACAGAACAGAATTGAACTTGATAATAAAGCTTACTATGGACTGAAGGAATTAATGACAAGCAAAAATATATCCCAAACAACGAAGCTTAAAATATACAAAACATTGATCCGGCCGGTAGTGACGTATGATTCCGAGATATGGAGATTAACTGAAGTTAAAGCATATAGGATAGCAGTATTCAAGGGAAGAATTCTAAGAAAAATTTTAAGACCTATACAAGAAAATAGAGTATACCGCATAAGACACAAACAAGAGTTAGAATGACTAGTTTAACATGATTTAATTAGTAAATTCATTAAAATACATAGGGGCTCGTTAACGTTATAAGAATGCTAGAAAACACGAGTGTAACTCAAGACGTTTGAGAATGATAGCAGAAGCAATAGTAGAAAAAGATGGCCAAGTCAGTGTCCAGAATGACAGAGAAGAATGGAAGGTTGTTGTAAGCGAGACCTAGGTCCCTACACAGACTGTCATGTCATGGATGATGATGATGATGATATATGTGTATGTCTCCTTAAAATATCAGTTAGAATAAAAGTAATGTATGAAGAATTTTAGTTATATGCATATCAACTTGCCTTTATCAAGTAAATAGAAAAAAAAAAGAAACTGCAAACTAAAGTTGAAAAAAGTATGCAAAAAAAATAGTAACAAAATAAATATAAGTGTTTCACATATATTGCCTTTTTTAATTAAATGGAGTATTTATTATTATTATTAAAACACTAAAGTCACTAATTGTTATAGAAAATAAGAAGCAAGTTGTACTTTAGATTAAAATACATGGAAGTTTTGAGAGTCGCAATGCGCTAATTTTTTCTTTTTTAATTAAGTAAATTTTTGGCTGACAATGATGATATTGATCATCAGTGTTCATCAATGTTGTTTGCATATATAATTTCAAAATAAATTAATTTTTTTTAATAAAATAAAATTAATGTCACACGATAGAATAAATTGTATTATAACTTATTGTAATAAGAATAATTTAATACAGCAATATAACTATTTACTTAATTATTAATTTAAATATTAAACTATCGTATTATTCATATACAATATTATTTTATTATTAAGGAATAAAAATTTATTTTAAACATAATTTAAAATAAACATATTAATGTTCATAGTATGTTATAAGGTTTTAATAAATACGTTCATTATAACTTATATGTTTATTATACTTTACAATCAAATTAATAATAAAATCAGGACTTCGAACCGAACCGAAAACATTTTTGTCGTAGCGAAAACAGGAACCGATATATTTTTTTTTGTTTTGAACCAGAACGGTAAAAATTCCGATTCAAAGCGCTGATTATAATTCATTATTATTAATTAATTTTTTTAATAAAATGAGTGTTTTTCACAAACAAAAATAATTTTTAAATAAAGTTATTTTGCAATAATAATTGGATTTTTACATATGTTTTCAAAATTACAAAAAATTTATTGACAAAATGTTGAACTGAAATACATAAAAGCTTACAGATATATAAGCCTTTATTGTTTTTATATAACTTCTATTACAACCTTTTAAATTGAATCAGAATTATTATTTATTTAAACACTAATAAAAAAAAAATCATGACATTTCTGCACAAAAGGTGTTTTATAAAAGTGCATTATCACACAGTTGAATTCTGTTTCATTCGCGCATGACGTCATGTTGGTACAATTTATATATAATAATTCCGCCAAGAAGGCAGAATAATGCAAATGAGGAACTTGAACTTAAAATTCAAACGATATTTTCAAATTATTCAAGGGTATAGCAGCTGCTACTGGTCAGATAGATAACCTAATTGACATATCCCACTTATTAGCCTTTTATAGTTAGAACACTTTAAAGTGATTGAGAATTGTAATTTTATTATAGACTAATAATGAGAACATGTGTACTTTATAGGTTGTACTTTATTTAATTAAAAATTAATTAAATGGTATTTTATTTTTATTTATTTTTTGTAAGTCACATGCAGTATTAGAACAAAATACATCAATACAGTTACAATAAAGTTAATACGAAATCATAAGGATTTATAGTATTTACTTTTTATTGAATTTATAAATACCTATGTACATATAAATAGATCGTGTTTCTAAAAGATAGAGTCAATAGACTCTATAGATAAACTCTAATAGAAAAATGTCGGTATCAAACAATAGTAAATTTGTAGATCTATATACATATAATAATATATTTTAATATTATCATACGAATTATGCGAAAAAAATGCAACGACTTCAAAAATATATATGTATGTACGTTATATATATTATATCATTTTCATTTTTTATTAAATTTTTATTAATAAAAAATGTCCTATGTCTATAACAATAAAATGTATATATAAAATTGTAATAAAATAATAAAATTATATATGTAATATAATTAAAAATATATACAAATAGCTTAAAAGCTTAGTACTATCAGATTAAATTCATTAGACAGTTAATAAGAGAGTTGAGAAATTAATAATATTAAAAATTTTAATATGTAAAAAAATTATTCAAAATATTTCATTAAATACTATTTTAAAAACAAAGAAAAAATTTAAAATATAAAAAAACACTACAAATAAGAAAAATTAAGGAATTTTTTATTCACAAATAATATCAGATAAAAATTAAGATTTGTTAGATAGTTAATAAATGGTTTAATTAATAACAAATACCTAAAAATAAAAATAGGTGTATAAAAAAAATTCTTCAAAATATTTTATAAGACAAAGAGGCTTACGTAGAAAAGAAAAAAAATTATAAATAAAAAAAAAATATAATAATGAATGTTTTATTTAATTAATAATACCAGATGAAATTTAAAATTTATTAACGTAAATATAAAAAAATCTATATGCTTGTTAAAATTAAATTTAGAAATTGTTAAATAATATAACATTAATGAGTAATTAGTTAAGAAAATATTATATTGAACTTCAAGGCATTTCCTTGTTTTTATATCTTTTAATTAAAACATTTATATCTACCGCTTTTGTTGGTAGTGTTAATTTGACTTCAATTGTTTTTTTCTTTTTTTATTGAGATAATAAGGACAATATTTATTACCAAAGTTGAAGGCCTTTGTGGCCATGTCATATGTAAATAGCTTTACTATAAAATTTATTACTTTGTAAGTTCTCTAATAAATAAATAAATAAAAAAAAATTGTTGTTTTTTTTATTGGGATTATTGCAAATTTAATTTTTTATATTTCCATTCTCTTGTGGTTGAATTTGATATTATTAAAAAATTAAATTTGAATTAATAATGAATAATAATATAATAATAAAAAAAATAATAATTTTTATCATAAAAAGTCTAATTCAAATTATTATTAAAATTATTAAAAAGAATTTTTTGCATTTTAACAATATTTCATATGATTAATTAATTCATATATTTTATTTCCAAACTAAACCACCTGTCATGTGTAATTTCCTACTTAACATGGCCCTCATATACCAAAATTAGTTATTGGGAACTCATTAAAAGGGACCGTATGAGTATTTCACGGCTTACTGCAGTTATCTGAGGTCGCTTATATATAGGAACAAATGCAGAGAAACTGCGCATTCTTTTTAATACTCTCTTCAGAAATTGTGAATACGTACCGGAAAAAGAAACACTTCTTTCTTCTTCTACACTTCTTTCCCTGCGGTTAGCAACGGATCTTTCTTTTAGCATAATAAATTATTTCAAACTAGCGCAATGTGTTTTTTCAAGAAGACCTTGCAATTAATCCACTAAACGTGTAGGTCACCGTTCTCGTCGTTTGCTTCATCTTACTTATCTCTTTACAATCAATTGTTCCAGAGTTCCTGATCGCCTCGGTACGTGGCGAAAGCAGGTTAAATATGAGTTAGAAGTTATTTTCATGAGCCTGGTCTTTACATGTAATTATTCGAGTATAAAGACTCGAAGGTTCGGTGTATATCATGAAATTCTTAACATTTTACTAAAGACCCATAATTCGAAGGCCTTAATCTTTTACGTGTTCAATTTTTTATGGTCCATGTTTCGACTGGGTAACTATGGGTAACTATAGAATACACTAGGGCGTTCACAAGATGAAACTTTGTAGATTTTATTATAGTTCTATCATTCCATATTTTTATAAGTATTGTTTTTACAGAAATTACCATTATTATACGATATTTAATTTCTTCAGAGCTGCCAGCAGTATTAGTTATGAGGGATCTCAAGTAGTTAAATTTATCAACTACCTTGAATTCTGCAATTATCGTCACATTTGGCTGGTTTTTATCTTGTCTGTCAACTAACATAACTTTTGTTTTGGCAGCGTTGATCCCTAGTCCATAGCTACGACTTATGTATGCCAATTTCTCTATCAGTAGAAGATGAGCTCACTTTTATTGGATGAGGTTATTAATTTTTCTTTCTACTATGGATATATATTAGTTATTCTATTGCATGACGAAATTTAAAAATGTTAAATTTTTACTTTATTACAAATCTGAACCATTCTTTAATGCTTTATTGGACTGCATGCTCTATTTTGTAGTATTTTATTTTTAAATTTATAAATATTTATAAATTGAATAAATTTGCGAAATCATGAAATAACTGTAAAATATTTTGTTTTTTTTTTGTCAAAGTTTTTTTTTTAACTTTTTATTGATTTTGGGTTTTTTAAAGGATTTTTAAAGGCTTAAATAAAAGATTATTTTGTAATTTTTATTCTTGTTTTATTTTATATAGTTCTGCAATATCTGCAATATGTAAAAACAATTTTTCCTTCACTAAATAAAAATAATTTTTTTATTTAAATGAGTGCTTAATGGACACCTACTTTTCCTGATTTGTCAACTGTTTGATGCAGTAGAAAGTGCATGTACGTGCCTAGTAATTCTTAATTATGGTAATTTATTAATCACTTAAATACAAATTAATTAATTATTTACTTATATGATCAATAAAAAATTATATTTTATTTATTGCATTCAATAATTTGTAAAAGTTGTATTCCAAAAAATTTTTCAATTGATTAATAATTACATTATAAAAAGGACATCATATATTAAAAATGTGAATAATTAATTCATATCCAGAACGGTGAATGTATGGTTTTTTATTGTTAGTGTTTCTGCTCTATATTAAAATAATTATATTAATTTACGAATATATGTAAATATATCTGAATATTTACATATGTTATGAACGCATACATTAATTGTTGGAATAATTTTTAAACTTTATTCTATTTATTATATGTGATACGTAACCACATGTAAATATATGTAAATGCATATTCACATGTATCTGTATATATATATATATATATATATATTGTATCTAGACAAAAACATCATAAATTCGTTTGTCCATTGATTGCATGCTGAGATTGTGCTGAATACCAAAGAGACGAAATTAATTAAATTTAAAAGCATATTCGCTTATTAAAAGCATACGGGAGTGCAATGCCACAAACAGTTTTCCACCTGATGTTTGTAATTACTTGTCTCAGCTCGCCATGGTTATTTTGTACCCGTACCGCATACACACTTTATGTGTAAATTAGATAAATCTTAATTAGAATTGTTTTCGAGATATTTGGATTCTTTTATAGATTGGTAGATAAAATCAGTTGGTAATCCACAAAAGATTTTCAACACAATATGTTGTGTCCACTAAGCTGACCAACATAAACCAACACTCATACGTATCATTTAGGCAATTGTAAAAACGTCATGACTATTTTGATAACTTGCTGGTGAGGTGGCGTGCCCTAGGGATCAGTATTTGGTCTTTTGCCATGGAATATAATGTGTGTTTATGTGTAATGTATACAAAAGTCAATATCAATATCAATTAGCTACGCTGAACACATTGTGTGTTGTAATATTGTTAACTCAACAATTGCCAGAGGCAGCTCTAAACTTCAGCTATACAATTCATCACGTAATTGGTTATTACAATGTGATCAACATCTAACACATCACAATGTACTAGTCACAAACACTACTAGTCATAAGATGGCAAAATGTAATACCTTCAATTCACCTATAGCAACCCAGGAATGCAAGCAAAGAGCAAGCACTTACAAATTTTATGTCAAATATTTGAGGTCGAAAGTTTACGAAAGAAAACTGGTCAACTTTATTAATTCAAATCACCTGTACAGTGGCACCAGTATGGACTATTGTAGCTAGTAGCAGAAAATTAATGAATGAACTAATCGCTATACATCTACAGAGAGATCTTCCATCCTAACCATCTCAAAATATAAAAAGATTAAAGGGTTTAAGTTATTGAGTAATATAGATGGTCATCGCATCAATTCTGATGGTCGCAGAATGAAAGAATTCAAACGACGCATGACAGACTTACCAAAACCGCGTTATCAAATCTTTAAATGGTTACAGGCTCCTCGGGGAGGTATGCAGATCTGAGGTCAATTATTGCTTAGTCTGATGAAGTAATAAGCAATAATCTAGTCAAGGTGTAAAGGGGAGTTTTGAAAATACCTCGAGTTAAAAAAGAGTATAAGTGCTTAACTGCACTAGCTCAAAACAGCTTTAACATAATAATATCCGATATTCACTCTGTTATATTACATAAAAATATATTTAGTAAAGTAACATAATGTGTCAGTTTGTTTTACTGTCAATCAACTGAAAAGAATAAGATTGCTAGCTGTAATGAAGTTTGTCAAATTTTTCCAGTGTTGATCAACTGAAAAAAGAAAGAATGCTATCACAATTTAAAACTTAGTAGAATTTGTTATTATTAAACAGAGAACAAAAAGGTTAGTCCAAAAGACCGTCGTAAAGATCAATCCATTGCATGGTCTTGATGTTTCAGCACTAAAATTTGCCATTTAATGAAATGGAACGTTTAACAACCGCTGAACTTGTGAATATTATAAAACTAACTACAAAAATGACAATTACTGTTGCATAAACTGAGTTTTCGCTTGATGGATACATTGCACTTGAGGTAATAAAAATCCGAGAGTAACTGAAGAATGACCATTACATACTCAAAATGTTGCTATGACACTTGAAGTGACATTTAACCTGGAAAATCGCGTTTTTTTAAGTGATAAAATTCTACCACAAATCGTCACTTCCTTTTTTTTTGGCGTCAACTAAAATATATGATTGCAAAGAATATGTGATCTTATCAGGGCGGAGCCACAAACTATGAAACACGTACTATTTTGATTTTTTTGCTCGAGAAATTTTCCGGATATGTACTTCACACTAGAGTGATGTGAACTGACCATCAAGGTAATAGAATTTATCACCACTAAATTTTCATAGAGAGATTTCGAAAAATAGTGAATTACAACAACAAAAACTATTTTCATATCATTTTAAGTAATTGAATTTTTGTCTGTCAATATAACGATACTTTTTCCCTGGTATTCTCCTTTAAAATTAAAGACTACGCACTTAACTATAGCGTTAATTTCCCTTTGAATGATGCTTGAGTTTTTGCATAGCGCTTCCAGTCTGATAGTCCGACTATGCCCACTTTGGCAACTTTCTCTGTAAGCGAACCGTTAGTGAATCATACGATTATGTTGTCCATCAGCTGATAGGTTTGTTTCATAACTTTCGAGCTTTTTTTTGTTTTTTTAGTTCAGTTTTAAAGAGTTTGCTGAAGCAGAATTGACACTGTTTACCAAGACTTTCAAACCTCTTGCGATTATGCTAGCTGTCCGTTTGGTTTCTTTTCTACATTCTTAGAACTACCCTTTCCGCTTATAAAAGGTGTGAGTGCTAGAATGACCTCAATAGATGTCATTGGACAAGTCCGCTTGGCACAAATTGTATATACGCACGTCAGTCCTTGTAGCCTATTTAATTCGTTAGTTCGTAAAACCAATTAAAATCTAGAGAATAAATTCAATGACCCCAGATATTAAATATTTGGTACTATTTAAAATAATTAAAAAAATTAATTTTTAATTTTATCTATTATAGACTATTCTTCCATTCGAAATAAAGACTTTGCCATTAAATATAAAATACAGATTATAATTTCTATTGAGATTTTTTTTTGGAAAATTGTGTAAAAATTAAAAAAAATATTGATTAGTTTGATATTTCGTGTAAAATGTAAATCCGAAAATATAAGTTCAAAGTGCGCAATACAATGTTTAAAGTTCAGAGTGTAATATATGAACTTCTGCAATGGAAAAGAGGTCACAGCTGTTAGGAAATAACTTTACATCAATGTTTTGGCTGATAACGCTAAATAGTTTGATATAATAGAGAAAATGTTAATAATCCCGTAAATCATGATTGATACGTTTAGTTGCAGAAAAGGTACATATTAAAAATATTACTTTTCATTTTCTAAAGGACATCCTCGCTGAAGTCCTTTTTACTATGAGTTTACATCTTAGTAGATAATGGAACCTGCATTGTTCAGGTAAAAGAAAATATCGTATCCAACTAAAATTTCACAAAAAGAACTTTTATTTTACTATTTTATTTAAGAAAGAATTTTGAAGTAAAAAAAGGAATATGATGCATTCATGGATTCAATTCCAATTCAATGATGCAATGAGTCAATGAGTGCAGTACCAAAATCGAGCAAATATTTAATGTGACAAGAATGTATATTTAAGCTTCGAAGTACAAACACGAGTAAAGTATCTTTGTTTGATGCTCTATGCACATATCCGCATACGTTGCTAATTCAGCTATTAATGTACGGCACTTAAGCATATCCTATTTCCATTTTTACATATGCGTCACCAAAGCATATCCTGTTACCATTTCTCCATATTACACAATATTTTTAAATTTTATTATTTTTGCATTTCATTAACGAAATTTGTTTACAAACGAAAATGTAGAAAAAGCAGAGTTTGTATTAAAAACATACCCAACTTGCTCTATTAGAAGGACGTACTTAGTAGCTTTTGTGTCCATTAGTGAATTTTTTTATCATATACTTTTTTTTTATTTGAAATAGTAGCCGAATAAAATTGTAATTTTGTGGAAAACCAAAGCGGTATGCGAAATTGTTTTACATATCTCTAATGACTCTAATGAGGCTAATGTAGATATAATAAACCACTATCCGATAAGTAAATATCTCTTAATTTCATTTAACAAAAAAAAAAAAAAAATGTGAAGCAATTTTATGTGTACGTTAATGAGATACAATTATCTTTTCAATAGTCATTTTTATGGATATAACCACGACTGCTGTGTGTTTTATTTTACTTTAAAAATGAAAAAAAAATTAAAAATATTAAAACAAACTACCTGTCAGATTCCTACATATTTTGTATTTTTATTTAATAAACCCATAATTAGTCACCAAATAGTCTTATTGTCTTATTTATACTTTATATTGGTGCTAATTAAGATATAATTATTGCTCTTATTCAAATATGAAGCAAGGTAGGTACCATTGTAGTACCACAGGAATAGAATTGGTACGTACATATATTTAAATCAGTATACCGCCAACGCCGAAAACGATGACGACTCCCCCATTTGGTAAAGAAAAACCAACCTGACAGTTCTATAAACTTGGCCAGGTCCCTAACATCACAGGATGATCGGCTCTGTCAGATCGATGAGAAATGGAGCACTGACTGAGATGGAACATGGTCTGTATCCTCATCCTCAGAGCCACAAAATCGAGAAAAGTCATTGTAGGGTAGACCCAGTCTCATAGCATGCCTTCCTATTTCGAAATGGCCCGTCAGCGCAGATACCGGGGTACTGAGCAGGTTCCGCCTTAGTTAAATACCTGACTAGTTCGTTTCTTGTCTAAATTAGATCAAGTTAATCTAGATATGTTATAATGAAGTTCATCAGTCCAGTATTTCTTCGCTATGCTCAGGTAATTTTGTTTGATTGCCAGTTCAACTGTAGCAAGTGGAACGCTTATATCTGACAAGAGAATGTTAGGGAGAAGAGCGCCTACCTTTACGAGGTCGCTTGCCCTACAATTACCCGAGATATCCCTGTGACCAGGAACCCAAATGAGTTTAACCTTAACAAGCCTAGCTAGGTCATTTAGAGAGCCACAGCAGTTTTAAGTTATAAATTATAATAAATATGATCTTGAAGCAAACAAGAATTTAAATATGCGTACTATTAAGTATAGTAAAATAGATATATTAAATAATAATAAGCATTTTAATTTCTGTGACCCAGTACAAAAATATGTAATCCTGATAACATACCTTCAACAAAGCAGCCAACAAAGCGACATAGTAGTGTTATGTGTGCCAATGGCTGTTCAGCCAAGCATGGGTCTTACTGATATTTTATAAGATAATAAAAATTAAACCCATTAAAACACTACGAAAATTACCATATATGAGCATCTTTATACCATCATTTACTATTCAAATTTAAAAAAAACCATGTACTGCTGAATTTCGTCTTAGAAACATTGGTAAGATGATACGAAAAGACTAACGGAATCCCTTGAGTATACTAGAGATATTATATGATGGTTCTTTTTGATTTCATAATTATTCCATCATTTACTATTTAAATTTAAAAAAATGATTTTACTGCTGTAATTTTTCTTAGAAACATTGGTAAGATGATACGAAAAGACTGACAGAGTCACTCGAGTATACTAAAGAAAGTATGATTGTCCTTTTTTTAAGATAGCTGATGATATACCACAAAAATTTGACTTCGTGCAGAAACTCAACATTGACATTGCCAACTGAAAAAATTGGGTATCTCAGTCAAATGAGTAAGGGCTTGCAAGTCCAACATACAGATGAACTCCAACTTGAAAATGGGTAACCATACTAGGCGGTAGTTTGACAAAAAAACCTAATCTATGGACAAACATTCAACTGCATTTTATTATAATTACCATTATTATTACCCTTGGGGGTGAAAGTGTAGGAAAATGAAGAAATTATTGTTTACTAAATCAATGCATGGTGGATTTTAATGTGTTAGGGCCTTTACTACTATTACTATGTTAGAGATTTATTGCTCCATAAGGATTGATTTTCGTTGAACACTACTCGTTATTAATTAAAAACTTAATGTTAAGGTGTGCTGTATTAATACATATCATGTACTACTACTACTACTACTTGTCCCACTACTGATGGATTTGGTTCATCATAACCGACCTATGAACATCGAATAAAATAACAATGAAAACCAAAATTTTTGGGCCCATAAATCTATGTATTCAACTTTAAGTTTCTAATCAAATGGCGATCATAGTCTGAATTGCTAAAAACTACCAGAACCAGAAATGGCTCATTGATTGTTTAATACGAGATATTTTCACTTATATCAATTTTAATTACGTGAACAGAAAAGATTTACAGTTACTCCTAAAATAAAATATCTGAGAATATCAGAATGACAGACTGAAAACCGAAAACAGAAAATTGGTCTTATATGACGACACATTTTCGCTAGTAGCCAAACTGTTTGCACTCGAGTTTCCACAACTCAAAACGCATCAATTACAATAATTTAAAGAAAAGCGAGAAATGAAACCTATATGTGTACTCGTATATCTATGTACAGGACTTCTTAAAATTGCGTAACAACCTATAGTAGTCGCCAACAAGGATCCTCCATAAAAACGAATTAGAGGAAAAAATACGCGAACTTCAAGCGAATTCGAATATTATTTTAAGCATTTTCCGACTTGCTCGTAGGGACATTGACGTAACGTTTCAAAAATGTTGAAAAAATGATGGTTTTTCATTTGTCCTATTTTGGTGCCTGACATCAAAAAGTCACCAGTGATACGCGTATAAGTTTTCTAAGGCACTTTTATTACCTAAGTAGACAAAGCCATGCTGCTCACGCGGCAGGCATAAAATGCAAATGTTTCCGCAAAATTCCAATTCGTATTTTTTATTGTCGTTGAGTGTGCATAAATTAAAATAAGAAAAGAGGTTAACTTCAGCTTTTTCAATATTAAAAATTCTTCACAGCTACTAATGCTACAAATACTACAAATACTACTAATACGACACGTACTCTATTTTATTAATTTTTAAAAAAATCTATGTAATTCAATTTATGATACTCTAATTTATGTGAATACAGATGATTAACTGGTGTCCAGTTAAGATGAAATCACACACTACAAGAATCATCCTAATTAACCAAACTATCATGTTTGCGATAATTTTCCTCGTGAAAATACTAATCTCATATCGGAACTAGTGGAAATAGGATTTATTTTTGAATTAATTCAGAAATATTTCAAAAATATAGGATCCTTAGGAAAGTAGTAGAAGACGAACTAGAGAATTCAATTGACAAGCGGAATGTAATACAATACGATAAAATTACTATCCGACTAAGATGGTTAGGACGCGTTCAGCGTATGAACCGAGAACGTTCAGCAAAACAAGCAATTGTAAGTAACCGGACTGCATACCGAAGAAGAGGCAGAGCTAGAAAGTGATGGCTATATGATGCTGAAGAAAATTTAATGAAACTACGCTTGGACGATTAAAAAAATTTGGCATCGAATCTAGTTAGATAGCAAAAATTGCTTGAGAAAGCATTGATTCACCAAGGACTATTATATTAAGAAAGAAGAAAAAGGAAAGAAATATCGTAAATTAGATGGTTACCTTCAACTATTCGAAAAGTATTCCAAATTCGATATGAATTGATTATGCAGCAATAAGTTGAGTTGATTGTGTGTTGAGTCCACTTTTGCAACATATTCAACATGTTTGGTTCCATCGTCAAGAAACAGTGTTATTAAAATTGTGATGAAGACTTTAAACTTAATATTTTGTTCTTGGTATTCCTTGTATTGGAATACCACATGTCTGTGCTTCCATGAACATCTTTCAATATATAAAATGCTTAAAACTCATTTTCGTCGAAATAGAATTTTTTATTATTTTGCTTGGAATCTCTCAAAGATTTTGCATTTTATTAATAAATATGAAATCAATTTTTAAAAATAATTGAACTAACCAAAAATATTTTGAGATTGATATTTGTGTCCAAGCATTCTGTATTTATCAAACATGCTCGATGAAACGTAACGTACTATTGCAAAACCTTAAAATCTCTAAGAGATCACGAATGACAGCATAGCACAAAAACTAATCAAATACAAGAAAGTATACATACATTGGGAGTTCCTTTAATAAATCTAGTCTATTTAAAATGAAGAAAGTGTTAGTATACTGCAAGTTTATACGTTTTCAGAAAATCTTTGACAGCAAAGGCAAAGAGAAAATGCACCCTACATTTATAAATTTCAGATTAGCATTAAATATTATTATATTAGAGGGTCTTACTTTAGAAAAGACGTCGTTAGAAATACAGATAGATTATCACAGTAATTTTAAATATTAATAATTGTTAAAATTTTGACAAAAAGAGCAAAAGTGTTGGAAGTTATGCCAAATAGGATATACATGCTGGATATTGTCTATACATTTTTAGCAAAAAATACGCATGGACTTGACTTTCTCTACGACTAATTCTACCAGTCGCAAAATTTGATATCTCTGCTTAACAGAAGTGTTGCGAATAACTTAGAACGCTATTATGAAAAAACACCTGGAAACACTACAGTACGTTTTAAAGATTAATTATTGCATAAAGTTGCACTTATCCTTATCCGTTTAGTGCTTCGGCAAAAAGTGGGTGTGCCTTGGTATATAAAGAACATGAATATTCTAGAGAACTTCGAATAAACACAGTCCTTTTACATTTTTATAAATACTATTTTTGTTTAGAGTATATATTATATATAATACTTATAAGATATATATATAAATATAATTGGAAATTGATTTCTTAACAATCGAATTACTCTCTTGTGGTACGTACTCCCAAGTTTAGAAAAACTGGTCGAGGTCTTATGCAAACTCTCGGGTAATTTTAATTTGTGCCCCTTAACAATTTAAGCAAACTCATATGGAGTGTACCTCCACGTTTAGCTATACTAGTCGAGGCCCTATGCATACTTGGCTGCGGGTGAATTTAGATTACACGCTGTCACCAGATTGTCGCTCTAGCTGTAAAAGTGTATAAAAGTGCGACAGGAAAAGCTAATGTGCACTATTCAATATATATGGAATGTTTTTTGTCTGTTTTTAAATAGTACAATTAGTCTAGTGTATATGGAAATAGTTACAGTAGACTACTTTAAATAAATCACCTTTGAATAGTGTATAATATGTATAAGATTCTTTTACACATAAATTCATTTAAGATGTTTTTTTTCTTTCAGAGTTGTAAAAAAACTACATTAAATCTGGTTGAAACAAATTGGCAGCACTTTAAAAATATGTTAAATGCTTTTTGTTGTGTTGTGTATAATATGAAATATAGAAATCATAAACACTAATTAATTAATAAATTAATTAATTTGAATATAAGAAATCAAAATGAATATTAGAAGGACAATGGTTAGCATTTTTTTATCTTATATGTTAAAAATTAATTTATTTATGTATTTAAATTTATTAATAAATGAAATGTTCATATAATTTTAAAGGATAACTCTAATTTTGCAACACTAAATTTAAATTTGGATGCACTAATATTTAAGACGTAAAAATTTTTACGAGTAAAACCTAACTCTGAAGATTTTAAGAGCATTGTTGCATTGCTTCATATAATTTCTTTCGTAAGTTGCAAGTATTTTTTGTTACTCTGAAAGAAAAAATGATGGCTATTAACCAAAGTTGTCAGTTAATACTGTTAAAAAACTTTATTCTAGATTAATTAAATAGTAAAGATCTTTCAAATGGACTCAAAAATTAGTGTTCTTTAATAGAACTCAATCGAATCATCTTAGAAGAAGGTATTCTTTTAATTATCTCAAATATTAACTAATTTATAAATTAGTGTTCTTCAATAGAACTCAATCGAATCATCTTAGAGAAAGGTATTCTTTCAATTATCTCAAATTTTAACTAATTTATAAATTAGTGTTCTTTAATAGAACTCAATCGAATCATCTTAAAGAAAGGTATTCTTTCAATTATCTCAAAGTTTCAAATTTATTTTGCTACCATATATCTTGACTAGTTCTAGACCATCGTGTCTGCATAAGTTCATTCACATATCATCAAGCTGAAAATCTTTCTCCGTAGTTATCGAAAAAAGTGCTTTGATTATATATATAGTGATAATACGTATATATAAATATATATAAATATATATATAAATATATGTATATATATTTGTGCTCGTAAATAAATCATTTTTATCGAATTGCGCATTTGAAAAATTTTTTTTAGGCAAAGTTAACAATGTTGCTATTGTTTTCCTTACATATATACAAATATATTTTTGGTGCTTTAAAGCGATTTATTCATGTCCGTTCTAGTTGTTCAGTAATAGTAACGTTTACTACTTTGAAGTGTTTAGTACATAATTCCTGGAACTGTGGAAAGCAGAAAAGTACGAAACCAATTGAAATCAATTTCAAACGTCAATTGCTAGAGTTTTCCTTTATTTTTGTTTTTTTTTTTTTTGTGTGTACTAATATGAGAATGTCTGTCTACAAAAAGCTTTGAAAAATTCAAGGATACAACATATAATGAGGATGCTGTCATTCAAATGGTAAACTTAAGTGTTAATTTAAGCCACTTTAAATGCATTAAAGTAAGTCAAATTGTTGTTTATTCACTTAGTCTTCCGGTTTCGTGTTGGAACCTTTTAACAAGAGAGAGAGAAAGAGAGAGAGAGAGATACTGCAAGGAGCTCGATGATAAGCGACCGTAATTAAGTGATTAAATGTTTGTTAAAATTAAATTAAATCGTTAAAAGACAGACGAATTTAATTTAATTTTTTTTAAAAGAAAATTTTGTATCTTTCTCATTCAACATGTTTATTATATATATTTATATATATATATATAAATATTTTTCATATTTTTTTCTTTGGTCTGGTTTGACCAGAATTTAATTTGTACTTCTCGTTTCGGTTGATTGTGAAATGTTGAAATTATGATTTAATAGTCAGTGGAAAATGTCTTTTGCATTAACAAAAATAGTGCATATGAAATGTGAATGCATACATTTTATATCTATTTTTTTTTTTTTCATTTATTTTTATTGTGTATATTTGTATATATAATATATATAAATTTTTTTTTTAATATTGTATTTAAATATTTGAATTTTTGTTAAAATTTTTTTGTGGCATTTTACTTGCGCATATAAAATGTACATGCATCAATAAACCGTAAAAGGATTAAAGCAGTGAACCAGCAAAATATTTTAAAAGTAAAATAGCGCCATCATCATTACCAGCGTTTAAACTTCATTTGAGTGCTTGTTGTACTTGCTTGTGTGTAGCGTGTGTAGGCGCCCGTGTAGGTGCCCGTGTATACGCGACACATTTCAATGTATGTTAATGTGTATCTTTTACCTTAGATGGCTGTTGCATGGTAAAGATTTTAAGTACGCGATATTGCAGCAATAAAGTCATTGCTGCTGCTACTTCTGTTGCTTGCAATTTTGTTGACGTTGCTGACTTGTCCTTAATAGAAACTGAAATTTATGCGATTCAATTGGAAAATGGTTGATTCAATGCTGAATACACAGTTGTATGAGAAGAAAAATAAACAAAAAGAAAAAAAAATTATAATGATAGTGAAAAAAAAAAATACAAGAGAAAATAAAACAAAGTCATCGTCATCATTACTATCACACTCAATATAGTCGATACAGTCGATACAGTCGATATAGTCGATATAGTCGTTACACTACTGTTATGAAAGCTGCTATGAAAAAGCAAAGTCAAGGATATTTGTGCTAATGTAGCACAAAAGTAGGCGGCGTTGGTAGTGTGGACGTAAGAGTTGTAGATAAATAAATCACCTAAATATTTATCTGTGTACTATATATAACTATATAAATATTTCTGTCAATGCTCATATACATATATCAGTGTATTCACAAATAAATGTAGATGGATATATATATGTGTGTGTGTGTGCGCATCAATCCTTGTACTTTTACTTTCCTTGCAATTTTGATCCTTTTTTGTGGAGTTCGTGCCCCCACCGCAAATATTTCAAATGTTAGTTTTGTTTTGTTAAAGCAGCTGGAAATGTTGCAATAAATTTTTATATCGATAAATTTGTCAACGAAAAGCTGTCGTCTGTGTGGGAAAAGGTGCTGCAGGATGTGTTCAATGTTCGCTGATAATAAATTTTTAATGTTAAATGTTTGCTTGCAATTTTTAAGCTGAAATAAATATTCGCTCGCTCGCTGATTGGCTTTCACAAGGAGCAAGGATAGCAGTCAAGTCGATTGGTGACAGGGTTCAAATATGTGCGAAATATATTGATAAAATGCAGAGTATTAAAATTTAAATACATTAAAAATACGACAAAAAATAAAAAAAAATGCAAAAAGAATCCTTATAATTTATTAATGGGAAAATTGTAGCATTTAACTATAAAAGATATATAATATAAAAAATTGTTGAAAAGTTGGAAAGTTGGAAAATATTTTCATATTCATTGAACTGAAATAAGGCCTCAGCATTGAATTCAAATGAAACAATTTGCTTCAAACAATTGTTTCGCATATCTTGAAATTTAATATATTTATTCATTAAAAAGAAAATTAATTCATACAATAAATTTTTGTGGGTATTTATAACAAAGAAAGAGCAAAACGATTGCTGTAAACTTTTTGTATTGGCACAAAGTTGTTTCTATCCAAAGTTGGTTGGCTGCGAAATGTATTTCACTAAACAAATTATTTCTCTACTCCAAAGCATGGCAACCACATCACTGAACTCACTGGAGAGAACTATTGTATAATAATCATAAAACGAACACTGGAAAACACTGAAAAACACTGAAAAACACAGTAACAACATAGTACTGCCACTACTGCGCTAAACATAGCAAACCACGAACAATGCTAGTATGTGCAGTGGGCGCTGGCATAATAGAACCAAACTGTTTGGTGCACCTGCTGCTCCGCATTAATGCAGCGATAAATGATGCAGAACTGTATGCCATCAACACTGTATTACACACTGTTGAAGGGAAAAATATTTGGCACGACATAAACAATTTCTGTAGAATGCCACAATAAGCTCAACTATCTGGTAATCATACAGAAGCGCAGTCTGAGCGGTTAACAGGACACAGAGATTTCAATAGCAGTGAGTTAGTTGGCTGGCTGTTGCAAATGCAAGGCTATATACGTACCGCTAAACTATTTATTGGACCAGACTTTCTTTACGGCTTTTCGCGCCACATATATACAAACAAGTACATAAGTTAGTAATGTGTATTGTCTAAGAAACGCATTTCTATATGCTTGGATAAAACGCAGTAAAGTGCATTGATTTTTCATTTGTGAAATGAGATATTGAAACTGAAAACTGAAATAAATTCAACTTTATTTAAAGCATTATATGAAATAAATAAATCTTAGAAACTATTATTTATAACCACATACATCCTTCTTCCTACTTACTATACACCAAATTTGAAAGCGGTGATACTATTCTGTAGACAAGAAATAAATTGATTTCGATAAAATAATACATATGTTATTATGCCCTACTTACTTTAATGCAGAAATAATTAAACTAGAATTTTATATATATGTATATAATATATACATAATATTTATATATAATATAAATATATTTCCAACACTTTTGATATAAAAAGCTAGACAAGAAAAAAATTTTGTAAGAGTTGCTCAAATAAAATATTTGTTATCTATAAATAAAGGATAGAGCCCTGAAATTATTTGCGAAATCTGACAGACTTACTAACACCGCGTTATCAAATCTCAGAATGATTACAGGCTCCTCGGGGAGATATGTAGATCTGAGGTCAATTATTGCATAGTCTAATGAAGTGATAAACAAAAATCCAGTCAAGGCGCAAAGAGGGGGTTTTGTAGAAACCTCGCAGTTAATAGAGAGTAAAAGTGCTCAGGTGCACTGACTCAACTCAACTAGCCTCAACATAGTAGTAAATAATAATAATTTTGTTAAATTTGATAATCTTCACAGACTGACAAGCATATGCCTTAAAGTTCAATCCTGGACGATGTTAGGTCTTAAATTTTACTAATCATTGCTTTCAGTGTTTATTCTATTCAATTCATGCTATCAAGTTTTGCATGACATTATCGCAATATATTGCCAACTATTATCTTTTTCAGGTAAACAGACTAAACACTTTCCCTCAGCGCAGCATACTAAGCATATACTAATGCTGGAATACAAATGTTTTTATTTGCTATTAAGTACGTTTCCCGGTAATTACTTTTGTGATGTTCAATTTATAAAAGAATTTTCAGTGGTTTGCTCTAGTTATCCACAAGCCATCCAAAAGACTTGGTTCGAAATGCTGGAAGATTATCATTTAAGTTACAATATTTTTACTTTTACTCCTCTAAACGTAAAGAAATTTAATCAATATATAATCAGTAAACTATAAAACTCACCGATACATTTTATTACCACTAGGTGGCATTAGAACAAATACCTGTTCTTGAAAAAAATTATATTCGGTTTATTTTGAAACCTAACATCCATTTTCAGTAAACTCATTTACATTAATATTTATTTTATCAATATTTAATCAGTTAATCAGTTAAAACTCATCGATACATTTAATTACCACTAGATGGCCTCAGTATGAATACCTGTTCCTGTGAAAAAATTCTGTTATGTTTACTTTGAAACCTAGCATGTAGTTTTAGCAAACTCATATGTATTAATATTTATTGTATCAATATTAAGTCAGTAGATTATAAATCTCAACAATGCATATAATTATCAATAGATGACTTCAGTTTAAATACCTGTTCTTGAAAAAAATTCTCTCTGTTTGTTTTGAAACCTAGCTTGTATGTTTAGCCAATTCCTTTGTTATATGTCAAATTTATGGTTAGTGCAACGAATAATTTTAAAAATTTATCAGAAATCCGCATAACTATATATATATATATATATATATGTACCTGGTAGACAACAAGTCCCAAACCGTTGACTTTTCACACTTTATGTTGATTTAACGTTACAAAAAAAAAAAAAAAAAAAATTAAAAACACGTTGAACATAAATTTTATTTCCATTTTAATTCCTCTTTTTGATTCTGATTTTGTCATGCATCCTCACAGCCACTCTTCACTTCGATAGAAATCTTCTTTGTGTTATATTTTAACTGGTGTCCCACCCATTTAATTGCTTTAGAAATACTTTGCTGTGGTTGAGCAATGATTCCCGCATGGAATGCGTGCGAAAAAATGTTTTTTGTTCAACTCATGTGGTATCCAAACCAAGGAGCCACTTTTGGTTTCTTTACTACAACAAATGGTTAAATACCATTTAGTGCTGGTTATTTAGTTTCAGAGATCTCATAACAAGTACTTGTATTGGTGATTGTTGATTGGTGGGTCTAACATTTTGGTTAGTGCTTTAAGCGATTAGTAGACCATAACGAGACCAATTTTTGAAAATGACCATTTAAATGACCAATTTGAAAACGGCCAATCAGCCACTGTTTAACTGCACTAATATTCAGTTAAAGACTTATGGTACATTATAAATGGCACAAATGCTTTTGTAAGCTGTTGATGCATTTTTACCTCCATCAAAGTCATACTTTTTGTCATGTACCATATTTGTCTCAAATTTCACTCGTTTTTCAAACGCCAAAGCTATCGAAGCTATCGTACTAGAAAAAAACAACGAAGCCAGCTACAGCTGCAGCTCTAGTTCCTTTTGTGAGGAACTTTAGGAATCTCAATCAAAGCCACCAATTGAGGCGGATTTGCTGTATTTATTTGAAACTATTTTCAGTGTTGGTTTTAACCGAAACTCAGCAAAGATTAGGAAACTTATACAAAACAAACTTAAATTATACGAAATAAATATATAACAATGGAACAGAAGTCTAGTCTGGGAAGGATGAAAATAGATAAAGAAAATAGGAAAATGGAAAAGTGGAAAAGTGGGAAAATGGGAAAAACTATGTGGAAGAAAAAAGCATAAACGCAGTCAAGTTTCGTTTTACGTTTACCACGCAGGAATGACGAGTTGAGAATGTGAAAAGTAACAAATTGTGCTGAACTCACGAGTAAAGGATGTGTGCGCCAAAAAATTTTAGAACCTGCATTTTTATTGAATTAAATTTGATATAAATTGTTTTGAAGCCTTTTAGTAACACATGGAAGAATCTTTTTTGGCATTTCATTTAGTGAGTGTACTTGATTGAAGTCTTATATTATTCTGATGTTTAAATTTGCAGTAGTTCAAGTCTGTGCACAAGCTGCAGTTTGTAGGTATGAGTATAAACTCATTTTCGACATACGATTAAGTACCCAAAACAGCTTACCATGTTCAAGTCAGAAGAATTGCCACTCTCTGTGTAAGGATGCATGTGTCTTATGCCAGGAATCTATCATTTTGCCATTATAATCTTTATATTAACATAAAACTTTATGAACAGAGATGTAGACAGTATTTGTTAAGTTTTCCAACGACAGCCATGTGTGCTTCGGCAATAACAAAGTAAACAATATAATTTATTTGCCATTAAAACTCTTTCTTAAGACAAGAAAAGTGAATCAGAACCGTCCATATGCTGTAGGTCATATTAACACACATTATATAGTATTCAGAAAACATTAGAACGGAGCACAAAAGTTAAGTACGGTCTCTGTACTCCTTTCACATCAACTTCCTTTACGCTAACTAAGCATTCATATGAAATATCGCTTTAAAGTTTAGGAAATATCGCTTCAAAGTTTAGGAAATATCGCTTTAAAGTTCAGGAAATATCGCTTTAAAGTTTAGTAAATATCGCTTTAAAGTTTAGGAAATATCGCGAAATAGCATTGAAGGTGTCAGTTTTAAATCAACAATTTATTGTTAATTTAGTGTTGCTATTTACAACAATTAAAAAGTATCTAGAGACAGGATTGAAATTAAACTGAAATCGCTATTGTAATAACAAAATTTATAAATATGAATAAATTATTTTATGTGTATTTCTCGATAATAACGCACTCCCTTTAACTTAAGACCATTTGCAGTAAATGCGGTTAAGTTAATTAATGGAAATTATTTATCCCTGAAGAGCAATAAACAGTGTAACGACGCTTCACTTATTTTAACTAGAATTATGCCGTCAATCAATTACTATCCATATATGTGCCAACTATATACCAACTAAACTATATATCTATCTATCAATAACAAACAAATGGAATTTATGTATTTATATACGAAATTTCTAATACCTAATGGAAAGGATTAAAAGGATAAACGGCAAGTGTGCGCCGCATATGTGCTAGAGCCATCCTCACATATCGTAAATGACGGTTTCCCTTCAAACAGAATTTAACGCTTATGGAACAATGAGTTTGTTTTTTCATATACTTGCTTTAGTAATAAGAAAATAAAGTACATCATAGTACACAGGTACTTGGAACTCCCAGGGGACTAGGGACTAGGAGAAGGACAGTTCAACAGGAGATATGTAAATCGTTTAACGAGTTGAGAGAAATATCACAAAATAGAAACCAGTGGAAAACTTTTGTAAGCTTCTTAAACTCCTAATAGAGTTTGGAAATAACATAATATGGGTAAGGCATTTACTTTATTGGTAGGTAGTACACTCATTTATATGGTGGAGATGAACTTTATCTTATTAATATTAGGAAATAACTTTATGAATACCTATAGTAATTTGTTCACTTAAGAGAGTGGTATGCTGTAACTCATCAACAAATCTATCATAAGCCTAATATTTTTATGGAGCATCTCTATAGGATTGCATGATTTTTTCTTGAAAGAATACACCTATCTTCTTTTCAGCTTTCTGTTTATAATTGCATCTTTCCATCTTGTATCAAATTGCTTAATATGATTTGGTATTATATTATGATATTTCATTTAAAATATGACCCAGAAACAAAGCAACAGTCAATGGCATAGAGCTCAAAAGGTACTAATTCACCCGTTAAACCTAAGCAACAGAAATCAGTAACAAAACCAAAATAGTAGGTATTATTATAAAGATTCGATAGAAGCTAACTGTTTCGAAAATTTTACGTCGTTACTTTCTGCATCACAATAGTGCTCCAGCTCACACTGCTGAAAAAACATTGAACTGTGCTCTTCGGGTTTGAAGAAATTTATCAAGCACAACATTATAATTTCTGGTTGTTTCAAAAAATAAAATATAAAATTCAAGAGAAACGATTTTCTGCAATAATAAGCTGATAATTAATGCAGTTAATCTCAAAATAGCAAATGGACAAAAATCTAATTTTTAGGACTAGATTTCAAAAATAAAATTAATATTATTGATATGAATTTTTATTTATAGCCAACTTAAAGAACTTTTGTTAGCTCCCTCGTATTATGTATATTTAACCTCGTCTGGCATTTTCAACATTTGACCCAGTCAATTTAATTTTTGTTAAGTACTTTCTTTTATTAATTTTAATATATATATATATATAAAAATTTATTTATTTATACATATATGTGGACCTTTTCCTCCTTTCAGCAAAACCTTTGAAAGATTGTAGGCATTCCCACACTCTTTTTGAAGTCACTCGAGTTGAACGTAGAGCTAGAAGTGCTGAATTGCAGTCAGATAAAATATATACGATTTCTCCAGTGGCAGCTTTCCCTTTATGTTCCCTTAGACATAATACAATTGCGTACAAACTCACAAATATTTCTTCTTTTGGCTTAACCTCGTAGACCCTAATCCATATTTCTTTCTTCGTTATGCAGCCATCCAAGCCACAAAATTGACTAATATACATGTATTATCTACATATATTGCATATTATTTATTGCATATATTTGTCAAGCAATCATACTCCAATAATTAATAGTAGTCCTCTGTGATAATCTATTAATGGTAGATATTTAAAATATCAAATTCAATAATTAAAATGCACCTTTTTTTAAACGATTCGTCATTGATTTCTTATCAATTATGGACGTGACTTTGTTAACTGCATATAATATTAAAACTTATTTATAATTAATACGTATATGTAGAATTTAGTGTTTATTTGAAGCAGTTTAACACTGCATATACATTTCCCACAAATATACTCCATTAGGCGACTAAATTTTGGTCACTAAACTGATATCTTCTTGAAATTTCGGCTTCAGTTTTAAGTATGTCGATTAAGTAGTTCAAAAGCTTTTTAGGCTTTTTCTCTTTGAATACTCGTATGAACGTCATGTGTAATTTCACAGGACACTTTAGCTTCAACTTCAAACGACTTATACTCTACTTAGTATTTCGAAGCGTAGAAAGAGTTATTTGTGAAGATTATTTCATCTTCAGCAAAGTTACCCAGCGGGACTTTCAGCGCTGAGGGAATCGATTCCCTCAGCGCTGAATGGTAATGCCTAGCGCTGATTATTCAAATGAAACTCCTAATTACTTTAACACGTGCATGTCATTGCGGGCAAGCGCTGAATCGTTCGATTACCTTTTCAAATTTGTAATGCAACATTTCAGCGCTGACATGCTCGCTTACCTTTTCGAATTTGTAATGCAACATATCAGCGCTGACATGTTCGCTTACTTTTTCGAAATTGTAATGCAACATATCAGCGCTGACATGTTAGCTTACCTTTTCGAATTTGTAATGCAACATATCAGCGCTGACATGTTCGCTTAAATTTTCAATTTTACCTATGCTATTGATTTTTAAATAAAATACTATAAATTTTTTTGAATAAATTATATTTTATATTTATGTTTTATACAATTAAAATATTAATATTTACATAAAAAAATATAACATACTTATATATATGAATATTTTTCTGGAAATTGTTACTAAAACCTTGAAGAGATTTCCAGACTCGACTCGATCACTTGTTCCGGCTTACCATCTGTACTTAAAGCATCTGTAAATACAAAAGAATGTTATTGTATACGCTAAAGTTAATTATGTACAATACACCATACCAAAAAGTGCTGCTGTCACATTCTCTAACGCTCTTAAGGACTTCTTGCCTTGGGTACCATTCTCCAAAATTCCAGGAAATTTTTCGCGTAATTGGTTGTTTTTTAATAACGCGTCTCATTGATGCAGTCTATAAATAACGTAATAGATGAAAAGAAATGTATGAATTAATAAAATTGTTACATGTGAATATATTAATAAGTTGAAATTGAAAGTAAGAAACATATATAATTTAACTTACAACTACTTCAACGGCAGTGATTTCTTCATTAAATTGAATTAAATCCTCCTCAGTTTGAATTGTAAAATTTTCCAATTGAAACAGCTGACTACATGACTACAGCTGATTACCCCTTGCTTTAGAATGACTGCATTCGCAGCACATTGGTCAATTAATCGTTCTTAACGCAGTAGCATCTACATAATACAAAACAAAAATTACAATTATCATTTTAAATATATTTACTTAATTTTGCATATACTTACAGTGAGTTTATGTGAAATTACAAATTATATTTTATTTAAATTTTTGTTTTTTATTTGATTTTAAAAATTAAAAATTGTTCACTGTTCGCACTTCACTAAAATCAAAAGCAGACTAAATGTATACAATGTATACAATGTAGGCTAAACAAGAAATTCTTAACTCATATGCTTTTCTTCTTCATTCTTTTATAATTTCAACCCCGAAATTGCCTATGTCAAACACAAATGTCGAAAACAAAGAAAAATAAAAACGAAGAGCTATTACCTCCTGGCTTACTTTTTCAGCGCTGGCATAATGGTGCCGCTGGGTAGCTCTGCTCTTCATTTGTATGGGTGCATCAATGTGTGCCGTGCCACTCTGTGGTTAAACCTTAAATCCCTCTATCATATATTCACAATTTATCTAAGGTAGTTGTCGTCGTCGTTGTCGTCGTCGTTGTCGTCGTCGTTGTCGTCGTCGTTGTCGTTTGTTGGATTCACTCAACTGTCGAGTATTTATTTATCGAATTTAATTGGAACGAAAGAACGAAAACAATACTATATATATGCATATTGATTATAAAAATGAATATGTCTTAGAATGATTAAGTAGATATCTAGTTCATGTCAATTAGGAAGGAGCATGTGCTGCTTATGTGTCGTGGGAACGAGAATTCAACACAAATATATCAAACAAAATACCTGAGAGTGTGCAATCATTTATCATAAAATAAATGCAATTATTAATGCAAATTTAAGAAACCCCACCTCACACCGATTGCCAGCACCTCAGATCGCCAGCTGCGGTGAAAAAATCAAATGTTAATAAACAAAATGAACAGTTTTTGCAACTATTTTTTGTTCGATTGTTGATTCATAATTTAATTAAATATTTACTAATGATACTTTCATCAAATCCGATTTACTGGTAAAAGTTCAAACATTTTGTATACAATGTTCACTTTTAATTATTCATAAAAAGCGGAAAACTCGTAATTCCATGCATTCATTTATTTGCTAATATTTTTCAATTTTTTCTGTTAATTTTTTTTTTATAAATATTCGCGATTTTCCCGCAATATGAAAAAATTACAAAATATTTTTTTTGGTTTGCTTTTTGGCGAATTAGTAACCAAATTAAATTTTAAAATTTACTTTTTTAATCTGAATTTTAATAGCCTGTCATGGTTAAAAAAATTGTTTATTTGATAGCTCAAATAGACCACAAACCTTCGAATCCTATGACCATTTCAAGTTCATTTGGTTTTTTGCGCTCAGCTGAATTTGAATAATTAAAACACTAGCAAATCAAATTTTGTATAATTTTAAAGCATTATTATTTACATAAATTGTTATATATATTCCTAATTCCTTTAACTACTAGAAGGAACATAGGGCCAAAGCTGTTTCGTTAATCATTTGATTTAAGATTGATAGATGGTTGGTCTATCACATCCAATTCTGCTGTTGGGGCTGCCAACTATTGACTCCAGACAGACAACTTATGTTAGGACGGTACTCGTTTTGAAAGGATATTTTTGAGTATCACCGTTGACGATTTATGATACTTTCGCCACCAACATTGAAAATAAATTGTTGAAAAAACTATCGATGCTGGTCGATATATTAGAAAATTAAAAAATGAATACTAGCCGCGTTTTATTTTTAGCGCTAACGTATATGCGATTAATTTTTGTATGGGAGATATCGTATATAGCCATATCATCTCTGTAAAAATATAATATTCCATCTCTTGATATAGATGAGTATCATTAGATTAGTTAAAGAGAAAATTCCATTAAATTTATTTTGTTGTATGATGACCATATTAAATAAGAACTGTACACCGTTAGTAAGAATGTGATAGGCTGTATTAGACTCCTCTGTAATCTTAGTAATCTCGATAATTCAGTACGATTGAACCGCTTAAAAATTTCATCAATTCCATGTCTGAATTTATATGTTAAATTTCTAAACCCTACTATGTATTTTATTAGATATTTGACGTGGCGGTATCATACTTATCACTAAGCACCCCCATATATAAAAATGAGTCTTTAGTTTTTGTATGGAGGATATCATGTATATAAAAATAAATAATTTTATTTTATATTGACATGCAAAAAATTACAAATAAAACATAACTTATATTTTATAATAACAATTGAGTTTTAGTAAATTAAATTATTAATAAATGGTAATATATAATAAATGGTAATTATTTATATCATATTAATATAAAAATTTTTTTTCTAATTTTTTTCATTTTGTTTATAAATAATAAATTAATAAATTTGTTATTTAATTATTTTTTACGAAAACACCAAGAAAATGTTTAATTACATATTCGCCATTCTTAAAAAAAATATACTCAAATGTTTCTTTATCAATAATAAATGATTTTTTATCGTTTTCAAACCCTTGGGAGTACAGATATAGAGTTCAATAAATTTGATTTCCAAATTTGACTAATCCAGAATCAAAGTGGAAATCGGAACTACATGTCTGTGCATTTACATACGCATAAACACTTATCTAAAGTGACCTGTTAAGTCTTTTAAACCACTGTGCACATTATATGTTTCATAACAGCACTATTTTCATTTTATTACTAATTGTTTTATTTTTTAATTGTATTCACATCAAATTTATAATTTTTATTTGATAACGTACTATGTTCTTTACTACTTATCAACCTTTATAAAATCCAATTTTTTTTTCACTTCTTTTTATGTAACAAGTATTTGTATATCATTTGTATTTTCTGCTCTCTCTCTCTCTCTCTCTCTCTCTTTAACTTTTGCTCACAGAGTCTCCGAATAATTTTATCTCGAATAATAATCGCATCTCCCGATATTCGAAGACTCCGAATTTAATAAAATAATCGATTTTTTTTCAACTGCGGAGACTTCGTTTACTGTCCGATTAATGGAATTTTCTGAATATTTTTTAAAACTGAATACCAAACAGCACTAATACGTAGCCCATCTAGTACATATATGTAGCCCACTAAGAGGTCTACATATGTTCTTTCTATACATATTTAAAATGCCGTAACAATTAATGTGTGTCATTATCTATTTATCTTTCTGCATATAAATAATCATAGCCGCTTCAGCTGATTAGGATATTTTCACATTAAAAATAAAATAAAATGCAAATAATAAATATTAAAAATAAAATAGAGAATTTTGATATATTGCACTGAAAACTTAAAGCGGTTAAAAAAATTTATAAATTATTTTATATTATTTCAACGTTGGCACTGCAAGTGGCACATAAAACTTAACAAAAATCAATAGCGCAACTGAAAGCAGGGCACTGTAAACTGAAAAAGCATCCACAAATTCTAGATTTGTTTTATGCCAAATGTTGCCATTTGCTGTGAATTGGTACCGGAAACGACTAACACAAACTGACGAATGGCAAAATGCCTGACTCTTCTCTTCAAATGAACAACATTCGTTACAGGAATATAGACAGAAGAAACTTTTGTCCGAAATTAGGAAAAGTCTTTAGTTCACTAAATTTACTCTAACATGAAGTTTATATTTTTGAAATACTTTTGTTGCAATCGATGTTGTTTTAAAAAATATAATATTAATAATTTTATTTATTTATAAAAACACAGAGATGCTATTAAACATTATTAAAGCAATGGTCGATGTTAAATACAAATAAAGAAATTTCAGTTAATCTAACTTTATGCCCAATAACGAACACAGTTGGAATTTCATGCCTTAATTGAATATCCTTAATGAATAATTTTTGAATCAATACAAAAAGCAAATTGTTAGCCGCTCTGAGCGTATCCTGAAATCAAGTATGATTTGTAGTTACAAATTTATTGTTGCATACCTTACGGGGTCACCCAAATTTGCTATGCTAACTCAACTAACGTCTAATATTGACCCAACGTACTTATATTCACAACAATTCGAAATAGTAAATTTCATTTTAAAATTGTAATAATTTAATAATTTTCACAAAATAATAAACATTCTAAACTAATACGAATTAAAGTAATAAAAACATAGAAAATATATCAAATGAATAAATGAAATAATGTTTAATAGTTTATAAGCATTGAATATTTCTCAGGGGCACAATTTTTATACACTACACACATTCTGATCTGGGTGTTGTCAATATAACTAACGAATTCGTTACTCATTCAATATTTGATGCTGAAGAACATACTTTGCTAACAGGTAAAACTTAGTTATTATAAAAATAATAAAATTCATCTCATCGATCTATACCACGTTGACACATCTTATTACTATCTCTCATTCCTTTGCGCTATGAATGAAATAATAATATATTTGCTCTTTCCAAGAACTCTAAACGCTATCTACCAAAAATAGCAAACTTTTTTTCTTACCCTAAAATTTATTTCTCAACTAGTAGTGTTTTTAATTTTAAACTCAATAACTTAAACTTACAATATACACATCCGTTCAATGAGATTGGATTTATAAAAACTCTTAACGCAGCGACATCTATGAGTGAATAATGATAGGTGAATGGTATACATTTTATATTCTCACTGTCAAAATTAGACCGTTTTTTTTTTGACTCAAAAGATATTGGTTAAGAAAAATTAATGCCAGAAAGCAAAAGTTTTAGATAGATCCCGTTACACAGCAGTGAGGAAACTATACCCAGACGTATAGCTTTACTTAGTATAAGCAGAATGTTTTAAAATTCCAAGTGGGTATTGATCAGCTCATTCTACAAATACGTGTGTTAAGTTCTTACGTGTGATGTTAGTCCTTAATGACTATGGACTCATGCACTTTAACATGAGTCATGCATTATGACTTAAATCCAATAGGTAATGAGTGAATTTCATTTGCGGCACCTGACCGGAAGTGTAAATCTGATTCCATAGCATTATTTCGATTGGTATGTAAAGAGCACTATTGTATTAAACCTCCACAGCAAGTAATTACGTAAAATAACTTTGGATGATAATAATGGAAAAATTTTCCTTTTTGTTAGGTATGGAATATGTACGCATAATTTTTGATAAATCTATGGCTTTTGAGAGCTGTGTATCTACGTTTTTCCATCGCGATTCGTGTATTAAGAGTACTATTGTACTAAGCCTCCGGAGCAAATAATTACGTTCAATAACTTTAGAGTCTATCAGGTATTGAATATGTACGGGAAATTTAGGTACGATAAGTGACAGCTATATATATATATTGATTTAAAATCTACTTAAATCTGCTTAAACAGATGTAACGACTTGATATTATGACTTTAAGACCTGATGCAATTAAATATTGCACATAAAATAAGTCTATTGCATTCTAAGCAGAAACAATCTATGTTGTTCCACAGGTACTCCCCGAAAAGCCTGTTATTTTATGAGTAATTTTATGAGATGCGTTTATGAGTAATCCTGTCATTCCCAAACGCATTCTCTGTTTCCTAACTGAACTGCCTTTCAGCAGCATTTTTTTCTTACTGTACACTTTGGTTCAATAGCGGCTTTGACATTGTTATGACTTCTTAACTGAAGTCATAATTGACTTACTCGCTTTTATTAAAAATTATTTTCTTCATAATTAAAAAATCCTTTCAAATAAATTTAATGTGTTTTCCAATCACTTTTATACAACATAATTAATTTCACAATTAATAAAGTCTGCTGATATGTTTCTGAAGTGTTAAGTCCAATAAAAACGTGGAGAAAAAAATGAGGCAAATAGGATATTTCCCCTCAGATTTTAATGGAAAAAAGTTTATTGAAAAGTTTTCAAAAAAAAAAAACAAATAAATAAAAAAAAATTAAATAAGTGAAATATGAGAAAAAAATGGAAAAAATGGAAAAATAATTCGCACGCCATATAAAAAGTTCTGAAAATTGCAGAAAAATTACGCCCATCAATGGTCGGAAACTAACGAAGTGCTGCAGAAATTAACGGAAATATGCATATTTACGATATTATCATAAAAAAATTGTTCCTGCCATATTTTCATTGTAGACCGTATTTGTTGTTATTTGGCCGCTACTATTTTTTTTCATTGTTTTTCTTGCTTTTTTCGTTTTTGTTTTTGTTTTTGTTTCCTTTTCTTTTTATATCTCTTTTTCTGTTAATGTTTATGTTTTTGTTATTGTTTTTGCTTTTGTTGTTGTTGTTGTTTTTGTTTTTTTGTTTTTATTTCTGTAATTGGTATTTAGCAGCGGGCAGATAGTAAGCAAAAAAGTATCTGCATAACTTAAATTTCATATCCTGCGAGCGGTTTAATGGCGAAACTTTGTTAGTTTCGGTGCTTCGGTGCGGAGAAGGTATTAAAGCGCCGTTAAGGTGTGCGCTTGCTGTTTAAAAATTTATTACTGCAAAGATGCGTTCCAACTACTTTGCATACTCGTGCTTTGTGCATGATTAAAAGGGCCAAAGTCGGACGGAATATTCTCGCATTAACTTTAATTTCACTTGTTAGCTTGCCAGGTCAATAGAATGCAACATAGCAGCAGAACATTCCTCTTTCCTCTACAGAAATTACATATACAAATTTAATACAAGTCAAGCACAATTTTTTTTCCTATTTTCCCCAACAATGGATGGATAATTCAACAATTTCATTTTGTTAACAAATTTAGCCAAAGTATTTAAATGTGAAAATATTCACAAAATCCGCTTGCCAACTCACCGACTCTAGGGTTTCACAGTTTAACCCTGTAAACCTATAAAATAGTTAAGTTGTTGCTTTGAATTTTGTATGAATTTTCAATAAAAAAAATGAAACTTACGTATGCTGAGTTATGATTCTGAATTATTAATTTCAAACAATTTTTCATTGAACTTACTTAACATTTTCATACTTGACCACTTGACCACTTAACCGATTAAGGATATTGAGAATATTGAGAATATTTTATAAAATAAATGCTTTAAGTACATAACTTTTTATGAATGATTTCAATTGCAAACTAATTTTCTAAAAGGAATATATTCATAACATTTTAATACAATACAATATACAACAATAATAGTTGAAAAATAATTGTAAAATAAATCAATTAAAATTTGTTCAAAAAATTTCATCTTAGATTTATTTTCTTAATTCATCTATCATAAAATTACTACTACCATTTGAAGTAAATCACTTATAAACATATTAAAATAATGATTCTATTATCTTTATTCTTTCTTAGTACTAGAGCCAAGAATTAAAAATCAGTAAAATCATTTAAATCAAATTAAAAAATCATCAAATGCATTATAGTGCATCAAATGCATTTTATATTTTAGTGCAAAATTAGCTTCTTAACTTTAAGGAAGCGTCATAGCACCAATTTAAAAAAAATTAACCAAAAGTAATGCATCTTATGACGCTTCAAAACGTTAGCGTTACATATATAAAAATAAAAAATATTTAAAAGTTAGAAAAGTTCGAATAGAAATAAAAAGACAAGAACAAAAATTCAGATAATTTACTCAAAACAGCGTTGTATGATCAGTCAAATATGAATAAATTAACTAAAATTTTTTTTGTTGTCTTTTCATTTCTATTCAAAACCATCTAACTTTTAAATATTAGTATATTATTTTTGTATAGTCCTTTATATATATGTTTCGAAGTTTGCATGACATCGCTCTCAAGGTAGAGTATTATTACTGCACTTAATAACTTAACAATACTAACTTATACTAACTTAACAATAACTCAATTACTGATCATATATAGATCAAAATTTCGAAAAGTCAGCGGTATTTATATAGAGGATAACAGGATTAGGCGATTGAAGTGTTACCAACTACACAGAGGTATATCTGTCAAACTGATATTGCCAACTAAATGAAATTCATACGAATAAAAAAAGCATAAAAATTTTATATAATAAAAAAAGGAATATAAGTGAGACTTTCCTATTTTTTTAAAAGTAAATCATCATTTGTGCTTAGATGTACATATATAGAAATATATATATATAAAATATATATATTTTTTCTTTTTGTTCCAAGTAATTCGAATGTTAAGTACATTTTATCAACAATAAATAAAATAAATCATTACTTCTATAATGCAATAAACATTTGTATGTAAATATACCACCACTCATATTTAAATATTATATTCATATATATCGCTTAATAAATCTTATCAGAATCTGAATAATTTATTTAATAAAATAAAAACTTAATTTTTGGACAATTACTCAACCAGAATTTTATTTTTAATCAATTTTAACTGTAAAAGATAGCAGTAAGAAAATAACAGTTATCACTTACCAGATTTGCGCTGCTTTTCATTGAAAAATTTTACATTAAAATATTACATTTTTTTAACTTGTCCACTCAACCATTCATATTAACCATATGTTCGAATTTAAATTAATTATTTTTAATCAACAATTAAGAATAAAATATGTGTAAGTATTTTATTTCACATTTTTAATAACATACATATCTTCACTTGTATATATATCTTATTGATAATTCTTGAGGTAATTGCAATTCATTAACAATAATCTTATTAAAAAAAGTTTTTTAACAAATAAGCCTGTAAAACATATCACGTTAAATAATTAAAAATAAAATATTCACAGGTAACATATTTTATATCATATATCTTCACTTGTACATTTTACTTATTCATAATTAACAGTTCTTGAGGTAATTGCAATCAATTCACAATTATTTTATTATAAAAAACTTTTGATGTTTTTTAATATATAAACCCGTTGAACATACCGTATTGAATTAAACACTAAACAGTGAATATCGAAATATGTTTGTACTTACCATGGTTGGTGTTTGTTTAGAAATAAATAGCAGTACTTCTACATTACGAGTATAACAAAAAACTCTCTTATTATCGATATTGCTTTTAAAAGGGAAATTTTATTTTGAGAGCTTAACAGCAGAAACAACAACATCGTCGATGGTTAATACATTTCTGTTAATATCAGCGATTGACCAAAGCAAATTATTGTTGCTTACTTCTTGATGGTTCACTTGAAAATCAACGTAGAAAATTTAACAGCGATTTGTGACATCCTATTATAAATGTTAACTTCCATGAATTAGAATTTTAAGTTCGACTAATGTGTCTGCGCTAAAAAATACTATACTAATTTTATATGCGTACATTTCTAAATTTGTGGTCAATTGAATGATTTAACATTGAAATGATTTATGCTATATATTTATGTTAAGCTTTACATAGCACTAATTCATTGTGGCGAATTAAGCAGACTGGTTTCATTTAAATTTCTGTTGTTGTGCTAATGTAATGCATAAATAGCGTTTAAAGTGTTTAATTATTATTCTTTTAGAGTAAAATTTATTTTAGCCTTTAAATTAGTTAAAGTGCACAAAAAATTGTAAAGTCCAAAACTTAATTATTCAGCAAAATAATATAAATTGTATATTTTAATATATATTATGATTGATTATGATATATTTATTAAATTTAATAAAAAAAACTATTATATGATATTTACTGTAATATAATTTTGTATTCACATTTATTAACTTTAAGTTAAAAAAAAAGCAATATATAATAATTGATATAATATTTTAATATATTATTGACAAAAAAAAATCCAAAGTTATAATTAAAAACATATAAACAATCAGTTTAAAATATATATTGTCAGACGGTTTTTATTATCATTAATAATCAGATGTTAGGAAAAATATCTAGACAGGCACAAATGTACATACATTAATAAAGTCATTTTTAGGATATTTTCAAAAACGATTGTCTCTCTTAACCGTTAAAAGTTCCTAGTTCCCACTTCTAATTTTTCCTAGGCGGAGACTCCTATTAGCCGGATAAAATTGATGTTCCTATCAGCATATAGTTAAAGCAGTTTTCCGCGTGTAAAATTTACACTCAATTTCTATGAAGAGAATAAAAACTGTTTAAAGAATAAGTTGATTTTCTTTTATTTCAACAATTTTCTTTTAGTTAGTAAAAAAAAATAGATAAAATTAAGCCCACACCAATCACGAGATTAATAAATAGTCTAGAATTGTTTTAGTTGGGCTTTTAGGCGCAGAATATATCAGTTAGGTTGGGGTGCATTCATAGCCCATTATTTAATAATAATAATAGTAAAAATAAACTATGTTATATCCAATTTTGTATATTAAAACTTTGATAATATTAAAACAAAGTCCATAAAAAACTTAAAATTGTGGCAATTTTGCCTACTCCTGAAGATTTCAATTTACATTTAATTACTAATAAGAGATTCTAGAGAAATAACAATCAGGAACTGTACGCGATCTACTTGAAATCAGATGCAATCACAAAAAAAAACCTACAGAGCTCGGTAGACTCTGTTGCTGGTCGGTAGACTCTGTTGAATGGCTCATGTAACTTGTATGAGTAAGGAAGAGCCTAATTAAGAAAACTTTAATAGCAGATTATGTGGTAAGTGGCAGTGACGTCTGCGCTCTGAAAAAAGCCATATATTAGGATACTCACAGCCTCAGGATGCAGAATTGAGTAATATTAATTCCTAGCTGGGACCATGAAGAGATGTGTTAAATATAACCAAACCGGACAGCAGCTGATGATGGTTTTATTGTGAGGTTATCTTTTTTATTCTTCTTTCAGCATTTTACTTTGCAGTGACTACCGTAAGTAACCGTTAAGATCTATTAGCCCATTGTGTTATCGTATAGGAAATACAAAATTTTGAAAACCACCTTGAAGCTTTGGTAAAATCAAAAATATCTATAGGAGAGAAGTTCTGGTGTTGTACAAAATTCTCAAAGGAGTACTTCAATTAAAATCCCCAAAAAAGATTGTCAAAAATGAAAGCTCTACTGCTTTGAACAGTAAGAAACCAAAGTGCCGCAATTTCATTATCCTCTCCAGAACTAATCATGAGATTAGAACTTTTCATGAGGTTTAAAAATCGTTTAAATGGTGTTCATATTAAATTGCTCACGAGATATTTTTAATCACCTAGGTAATTCTTTCATAAAGTGTGAGCATTTCAGACATAACTATTACTGGTCGACTACAGACAATTGCAGTATTTTTCTTGTTTTTTTTTTATTTATTAATGCAACTAGTAAATATACTTAGGATTCACAAGCAGTATTCATCTGATACTGAATTTCATCGCCCTAATTTTTCTGCCACTATCTGTAGTAGAGTTATTCAGAGGTATTTAGTAGTGGATAATTCAGTAAATTTAGATTCAAATCGAAAGACTCACTGAGTTTAGAAGCCAATTCAAATCGTATTTTTCTTGAATACATTTTTATTTGATTTTAATTGGTTTTAATGTAACTTCTTTAATTTTGTTTATTTATTTTTATTTTTTTTTTGTTTTGTGTTGGTATTTCCCAAGGTATGAATTAAATTTCTTGAAATTACTTCAAGGGTTTGGCAGAAAAAGTGCCTCAATATGTTTTTGTTTACCGAATGTTACCAAGATAAACACAAATATGTGCTCGTATAAGCAATTCAGGACAAAATCCAACCTAAGTCTCTATGTGGTTTATTATTTCTATGGCAATTTTGTGTTCCCAAGTTTCTTTCTCCGTTATTGTGTCATAAGTTAATATATTTATTTTGCTTAATAGCATGTATAAAATTAAAATACAAAATTTTCAAATTGTTTTTTTATTATATGAGTATTATTAAATAAATTCAAAAAATTATTAATTCTATTCCGAGCCGGAAATTTTATTTTATTTATATTGGACTTACTGCAGGTTGTAGGTTCAGGCTCCTTCCGTTGGGTGTGCACATAAATTTCTAGTTGCACTGAAATCTGAGTATTAAATTTATTAAACATAATTTTGCATCTCTGCTTTCAAAATTTAAACAATTATCACAAAAAATATTCAACACAATACACATAACGCTACTGTTATCCATATATCCAAATATTAAAGTATCAAATGTTTTTGCCTACACCTTGAAAAGCGAATCACAATATATAAAATTAAACAATTTAATAAATCTCTAGATATATTAATATATGTTTTATTTATTTTAGCTATTCTTTACTTTTTAAGAGCAAAAAGGACTATCTTCCATTTACTCTTTACCTGGCTGATTGAGCATTGTGTTTAATCACCATTACAGTAAACTAGACGCCATTAATAAGTGACATCACTTCTATTGCTACTCATCAACGATAATATTTGCCTGAGATTATATGCATTATATTCTACTCGTGTTACAAGTTACCACACTCTTCTATTTACAATTAACTATTTGATGGTATGTCTCTTTTTGCCATACTCAGCGGCCATAGAACCAGTACTGCAAGATCACGAGCTCTATGTCTTCTCCTAGTATTTCAATGTTCAGAATCCCAATTTGGTTTGGTTCAATTTTGTAATGGCGGATCTCAGAGCCGAAACTGTTTCATGGTTATACGGTAGAATAGTTGAGATTAATAGTACACCTGCTGCTCCACTTACTAGAAATGTCATTTGAAGCACGTTGGAACAGTTGAGGAGAATGACAACTTTTTTATGCTAAATTTTCCAGAATAAATAACTGCATCTTATTTATTATTATTATAAAGAAAAAATAATGATATACTGTGACCTATGAGATCTCTTGTGCGATCCCTTGAGAGAAACTCCTAAATTAACATGAACGGTTGACAAACCGTCCTTTGGTTTTAGAGACGGTTTATTTTTTTTGCCTTCTTTCAATTCTATCAAAAATGTGTCAAATAGACTTATTTCCTGCTAATCGCAGAAATTACTTTAGTTATTAGTTTAGTTGCCTCGCATGAATTAAATGTTTCACTTAAATTTTTTACCACAATAACTTTGAGAGTCAAAATGTAGTATGAATGCGCATTGAGAATGATAAGTCTACACCCTGATTAAGTGTAATTTTGAACTTAGGACAATTGTTTTCATGTTACTTTATAAACTAAAATATAGACACGTCACTTTTACCTTAAATCATATACTTCGATTTAAGGTATGGTATATTAGGAATAACAGCATCTATGAGATCTACAAACTCGCTTAGTTAAAGCTCAATTTGATAATATAAGAAAAAAATACAATCAAAGCTAACAGAGCATGTTAACCCCTTAGCTACGAATCTTGCACTCTTATCCACAACTACCCATCTAGAAAGAGTTGACAGTATAGTCATTTATTCAAATTCTATAGGTACAAGTAAAAACCTCAATCCCTTTTAAGTGAGCTCATGAAATTCAATTGTTTTCTTAATAATCCATCTAGCATTCATTCCAGTGAAATTTAACCCATTGATTTTAGTGAGGCCTGTAATATAAGGTTTACTTGTTTTATTTCATATTTTACATGATTTAATATTGTAGAATATAAAATAATATTATAAGATTATTATCATAATATTATTAAAATATTATAATAAAATACTATAATATTTTATATTGTATTGTATTATTATTGTTGATATGTTTTAGCATTACAACAATTAGGGGTAAACTATAAACTTAGTCTATTTACAAAGGAATTCCACAAATCTCGGTTTCAAACCTATGTTTTGTACTTGTATTGTATAATATATTATATATATTTTATATAATATGATTTCATATATGTAGTTGAAATAAAAATTTTAATATTGTATAATTAGTGATAAGATTTTGAGAGATATTATTAGTCTCATTGTATAAGAAGTTGCAATAAATAAATATATAAGTATTTCAAAAAAAATAAAAAAATGTCTGCTCTTATACTGAATTCATACGAGAGTTTTGTTCGTAATTTTAGCTGTCAAAAATTTTAATTTTACACTGAAAGCAACAACAATTGACAGCTAAAATTACAAACATGAAAGCTAAAATTACAACAAAGCTCTCATGTGAATCCATTATTATGTGATTGTGGATATATTACACATCAAACAGTTTCTGTATGCAATATATATTATAGTCTAATATTTATATATTACCAACTTTCCTAATAAAAAATAACTTCGAAATGGAATATTCACATACTAATTTATGTATAATAATATTTATACAGTCAATGTACATATGAACACTTATTTGTGTTGCTAATTTTTGTTTTATTCTGTATTGTTATTCAGTAATAATAAAAATTAATAATTTATTTCGAAAGGAAGTAATTTTTGTTTCCGCAAAATATTGAAATGTATAAACTGCAGTCTGTAATAAAAATAATTTCAACATAAAAACACAATTTAAATATCAATATCATAGCAATTAGGCTATCATCGCAGACATTTAATAGCCTTGTCGATAGTAAATCAATGTAATCTGCCTTAAAGCAAACATATTCACTTACCTTCATAAAACTACATTTTTCATCTTACCCACTCTAATTGAATATAATTTAAATCCCATTTAATCCTTCATCATGTGCCCAAGTAATTGCATGAACTTTTAAAAATAGAAGTCAAACAGAAACAGAAACAGAAACAGTGTGATCTAATAACAGGAAGTAATCAAAAACCCAAAACTCTTAAGCACGCCAAACGTAAAAGCCACAAATATTCTGAAATGCATAAAGACACAAATACCGAGCAGCCACAGCCGCAGCCATAACCGGAGCCAGAGTCGTAGCCGGAGCCGGAGTCGGAGTCGGAGCAGCAGCAGTAGTAGCAGTAGTAGCAGTAGTAGGAGCACCACAAACATTACACATAGATGCAAAACGTTCACGTTCATTCAAAATACACAATTTGAGTCCAACATTGTGCAATTGTGCAATGCCTTAAATATTTTATTTGCATTAACCCGGTTTAACCGTTCATAAATTTACACAGACGCAAACTGACCCACACCTGCATACCCCCAATTTATTCATAATACGTTCAGGGAAGCTGAACAACAACAACAAATAAATTGTGCTTATTTTATCGATTATTAAAAATAAAATAAACATTTAAAAAATACTTTTTGAAACATTGATTGCTTTTCCCTATAAATTGAATCAAATATTTATTTGTACGTATTGCATTCGCGTTACGTATACGCCACGTAGAACGCTTAAAAACTCCAACAGTTGAATACTCCAACAGTGGAACACTACAACAGTGGAACACTACAACGGTGGAACACTCCAACAGTTGAACACTTGAACAGTTGAACACTTGAACAGTTGAAAGTAAAAGGTGATTTACCAACGCATTGATAGGGTATAAAACTATTACAATGTAAATACAATACAAGAGATATAAGCCACGCCAATAAAAGTGCTCCAAATAAACTGCTTGGGCTCGGCTCACGCAATTTATTCCATGCTCAGTGTATTAATTAAGCAGCAAGCGGTCGGATATTAAAAAGTATTAAAGTAATGAGCAGAGACAGATGAGCTTTAAGTGACTGAATTCTTCAGTTGAGTTCGGTTCAATGGACAAACAATAAAAGAAGCTTTTGTAAAGGAAGAGAATTTAATAGTAAAAAATGTGAAAAGCCGGAAAAATTTTAAAAAAGATCATTTTTAAATAAAAGAATTTTAATCTTAAAATAATTGGAAAAAAATATTTAAAACAAAGTTAACTTCAATTCTCATCTTCCAAAATCAATTATACAAGTATTAAATACAATTCTTTCTTCTTAGTCATGTGTGATGACTATCTTCATATTGTAAATTAAATAAATATTAAATCAAAAATCAATTATTTAAATTTTTTTTAGTCACTATACTTTACACATTGAAATTTAAATAAATATCAAAGCATGAACTTATGGACAGATAAATAACAACGCTTATATTAAAGTTCATAACTTAATAGATATATACATAGACGAAGTATAAATATATACATAAATTATTCACATATATACATAATACATAATCCCAGACCCATAAAGACAAGTTTAAAAAAGTATACAATGCAGCAACTACATGATGAAGATACCCATCATATAACATAACGAATAAGATTATACAACGCTTACGTTGCATACGAGAATATTCAACGTAACGATCATGATCAAAATTCGGTAACGCTCTACAAACGATATCAAGGCCCGAATTGACACCAAACAAGATTTTGTTGAGTGTTGGGTGAGACTTTAGTAGTTTAGTAGGTCTTCTGTTTTTACTGTTGAGTAGTCTAATAGACTTTTAAGAAAAAATTTCACAAGAAATCTGTATCTTCTGTTGGCCAAAGTTGGATAATAACTGAGAAAAACTCTGATTGCCTCTTTGTCGTCTAAATGTTCGAGATTCTACAAATAGTGTTGACAAGAAAATGGAGTTTTCTCCACCTGGCTTTGTGTGAAAGCCAGGTCAACTGAAATGTATTATGTATTGTAATTAGTGTTCAGGCACTATGAGCTAACAGCAACAAGTAGACATAAGTTCCTCTTTTAACGCTCTCTAGAGAAATATATAGCGATGCACGTAGAAAGATATCGACAAAAGCGCCAAGATAGATTAAATTGTCTGTTTTTCATACACACAATATTTCAATGACTGGAAACCCATAGAACCCATGTGAGCGTAAAGTCTGTAATTCCATTAATAATACTTATTTATGTTAACTCCCCAAATTTGGTTTGTGTTAATTGTTTTTGGGCATCTTGCAACAACATTGGCAGAGCCATATAAAAGAATAAATAGGACAGTAAGTTGTATTGTCTCAGCGCTTTATAGGTAATGAAATCGGATGAACAATCTTTTAGATTTTTAAATTGCATCTATTAATGTTCATAAAAGTTTACATTACGTTTATCAGTTTAGCAGCTGTTCCAAACTTTATTATTATTTAAATCTTATCTTTGTAGAGTCATAAGTCATAAGCTTTAAAATCTTTAAACATACAATAGATTTTTGTCCCCAGCTATTCTAAAACCTGTCGCATAATAAAAAATTTATCTTTTGTTGATCTACTTGAAATGAGTGTACATTGATATTACCCAACTATACTCCAAACCTTTTTCTTCGGCTTTATTGATATAATAGGCGACATTGATGAAACTTATAGCATTATCTTTTTAACATAGAATAACCTTTTTTCAAAGGAATTGAATTCTGTGCTTCATTGTATCGACAATAGTTCTGACAAAGGACAACATTGTTATCCTTTTGGCAAAGCAATTGATTTGTGTGCCCCACTTTATCAACAATTGTTCCTACCTAGGTCATATCCGTTATTAGTTTTCATAAAACCTCTTGAAGGCGATCGAAAATATTTTTAAAAAGCTCATTCGAGTTTTGGTTCTTACTCAATGTTTTATTCTTTTTTTCTTCAAGAAGTTTTTCGCACTACGAACTTCCTGAAAAACAGAAGGTTATGGAAGATAGTTGGTTGAGTGGTTGGTTGCAGTACATGAAGATCTTTCCCTTAAGAGAAAAGTATATACACTAAATTCATCCCGTTTAATTTACATAATGCAAGAATATCGAATTCAAGATATAAGTACACAGTATTCAAGTTTGTTCCATTTAGAAGGGTTGAGGTGATTTTCCTTTTAATTTAAAAGGTTATTGTCTTTGATTTTACTGGTAAAATATCTATAGTTAAGCTTCTTCAATTATTATTAAATTCTTCGTCAAAATATGTGTTTTTTCTTAGTCCTTTGCATTTTCATAATTACATTTTTCACTAAGTATCCTTGTTTGTCTATTATTCTGAAAACAAATTTATTATTAATTATCTTCCTGTACATTATCCTTTTTTAAATTATTTGGAAATTTTCTGGTGCTAGTGTGAAGTTCCATTGTAGGCAAATCATAATTAATTTTAAACCATATACATTTCTCGTCTTATATTTCAGTTCTCTTGAAAATATATAATATTATTGAAAATTCGAAAAATTATTGAACACATAATTATCACAGTCACAGACAATTTATATCTCTATCGTAAATATTTGATTTAATTATTCCTAATACTCTTCACATTAAATGAATTACGTTTGAACTGAGTTATTTTGAAATTAATACAATTTCTCATTAGTAATTCAATGCCTTCGTCCAATTGTGCATAATGTTTACACAAATATTGAAACAAATAACATGCAGCAGGACTCGCAAATAGTGAACTGAAATGCTGAGTAGGAGAACTCAATAGTTCTATTCAGCTATATGTAAATATAAAGTCGAACTCCATTATAAGCAGCCAAAGTCCATTGCATCTATAGGAAACCACTGTGTTGAGTAGCATTTGGTCTGGTGTTCTTATAGCCCCTTCGTTTTCTGAAAATGAGGAAGCTGTTTCGCAAATCGGCAATTCTGATCGTTGTTGTCTTATGATTACCAAATTTTTTTTTGTTGTTTTTGATGTAAAATGAATAGTAATATTATTAATAGTAAAATTAATAGTACCATATGTCACACAACATGTCCTGCTTTTCCTTTCGTTATGCAAAAAATTTCTTGGACGTAAATTGATTTCCAGGCCCATGCGATTTGTCACCACTTAATTTACGTTTTTAATTAACTTTCGATGCTTTAAGACATCTTCTTAAACAACTATAAACAATCGCCGAAATATTGTCAAATTCGTGTTCACAAATTATTAGAAATTACCTCAAAGAGATCTAGTACACTGAAGGGATGTTTCATACCTAATCATAAAGTCCAATAATATATTGAAACTATAACTTAAACAAATTCTCAACAGTGACTTATGTATGTTTACTTTTAGAACCATGAAATGGATTATCCTTTACTTCCATCAAAAGTATCAATAAGGAAAATTTATTAATGAAAAATTTAGTCATCGACACCGAAAAGGTTAATTTTTAAGCGATATACACAAATCGACAGCCTACGTAACAGCCGGATAGAATAATAGTAGGATAATAACTAACAGTGATGATAAGGCATTAGGATTATTCGAGAGCAAAATTCTTCGGAAGTTCTATAGTCCCTTACACGTTGGCAAGGAGTATTGAATTAGATGGAACAATGAGCTGTATGATCTAGACCGAGACATTGAAATAGTTAAGCGAAAAAAAAAATTTAGCTGCTTCGTTGTCCAAGTCATGTTGTGCGTTTGAAAAACAGTGCTTTGGCTTGAAAGGTGTTTGATTTGGTTCTGGTAGGTAGAAAATGCGGTAGAGAACGTCCACATTTTTGGTGGAATGATCAAGTAACCAACAATTTAAAGGCGCTCGGTAATACCAACTGGCAACAAAAAGCCACTGATCGGTTTGGTTGACGAAGGTTATTCGACACGACCATCAATGAGTCATTGATATTTTCAATATATTATCATTTATAAAAAGAATATTTATTTGAAGAATGTGTTCATATAACGTATAAAAGTATTTAAATTTTAAGAAATTAAATATAAAAGATAAACACTCCATCTATAAAATTGTTTATTAATAAAAAAAATCGCTATACTACCGAGGTAAAAACTTTTAAGGTATTAAAGTTAAACATACTTGCGGTGTCAATTATAATGTTCGTCGTCTATATTCAACGTCAAATACTTAGTTCTTATACCAGCTACGAAATATTATTAACTGTAATATTTATCAGATCACAAACATACTATATTGAAGACACAAATATGAAATGAATTAACAATACTAAAATCGAAATTGATCAACTTTAGAATGGATGTAAAATGCTTTAGATTTATTTTTAATGAATCTGAATTGAAGGTGGTGATAACTTGTGTGAAAATTGGGACCAGTCCATTTACCTAACGAAGCCTTACATCAAGTATTTATTATTTGGTGTGAGCAGAATTTAAAGCTGTAATATTCAAGCAGGAGTCATGCAATGCAGGTTGGGACGACACGTCAAGCACCCTTCTTTTGTACTGAGATCTGGTAACTGTAGACTATAAGTTGTCTCAAACCTACTCTATTGAATCTATTTTCTTCATCCGATATTGAGTACTTGATTCATTTGTTACTCGCTTCAGTACATATTTTAATAGCTTGATATTTTGAAGTAGAGCCAAGCGTTAAAAATTGCAATTAAAACTATAGTTGTATTGTCTGGATACTGCGTAATCACCTCACACAAACCTCTATCTATATTTTTCTACACATATTGTATTGTAACAATTCTATTATATTTTATATAACTCCAATAAAATAATTAAGGTACACGTATATAATTAAAAATTAATAATATAGCCTTCGCCATTTAGTAATTGATAAGAGACAAATTCAGTGTACCAAAGTGAACTAAACCATTCTACAAATTTCAGATGAACCTCTAATAATCAATTATATTAAAATTATAAACACCTTTTTTAGTTAGCAAACCGACTTCTTATATACCTAAAATTGTTGAAAAGAAGTGCTGTTGTGAAGCATATTAAACCATTTTCATATACCACATTGATTACACAATCGTAACAAAAATTATGTAGTATTTCCTTACCTAATTTAATGGTTTTCATCTAATTAAATTTTCTACGATTTGAAACAGAAAGTCAGTTTTAAGTGCCAAAGAGGTTAAAGTATATAAAATTACTACTGGATTAAAGAAATGATGAACTTAGTCAGCAAAACAGAGTCCCTACACCCAGAATCCCTGCCTCAGCTTTCTTTAATCATGTTTAGACGTACGGAATAAACCTGCCGAGCATTGCAGTAGCATCTTTACCCTGAAATTCTGCAAATATTTAGAAAATAAATTAAAAATGATTCTAAGAAAGTTCCTACAATTTAATAAAAAAATTAAAAAATGCACTACATTGAATCTAAATCATCATAAACACCTTTTGAAGATAAACATAAATTTTGACTATACTTTTGACTATATATTAGTACTGGCATTCTTTGATGTCTAAGATAACTCAACCAATTTTGATGAGGTTAGATACTTCATAAAAAAACAAAAATATTATCAACGTAACTCTACTAGTTTTTATATTAAGTGTACCGTCTACACGAAAGTTAATTACATATAGATAACAAAGTTAGGTTGTGAATTAATTCAAAACTTGACAGGCTTTAATACACTAGACATTACACAAAATACTCGTATACTAACTTAAGGTTTTAAGTTAATGATTCAGTCTTAGAAACTACTATATACACACTTTTTTCTTATGCTTCAGTATATATTTTAATAGCTTGATATTTTGAAATAGAGCCAAGCGTTAAAAATTGCAATTAAAACTATGGTTGTATTGTCTGGATACTGTATAATCGCCTCAAACATAAACCTGTATCTATATTTTTCTACACATATTGTATTCTGACAAATCTATTATATTTTATATTACTCCAATAACATAATTAAGATACTCGTATATAATTAAAAATTAATAATATAGTCTTTGCCATTTAGTAATTGATAAGAGACAAATTCAGTGTACAAAAGTGGACCAAACCAATCTACAAATTCGAAGTGAACTTCTAATAATCAATTATATTAACATTATAAACACCTTTTCTAGTTAGCAAACCGACTTCTTATATACCTAAAATTTTTAAAAAGTGCTGTTGTGAAGCATATGAAACCATTTTTATATACCACATTGATTACACAATGGTAACAAAAATTATGTAGTATTTCCTTACCTAATTTAATGGTTTTCATCTAATTAAATTTTCTTCGATTTGAAACAGAAAATCAGTTTAAAGCGCCAAAGAGGTTAAAGCATATAAAATTACTACTGGATTAAAGAAATGATGAACGTAGTCACCAAAACAGAGTCCCTACACCCAGAATGCCTGTCTCAGCTTTCTTTAACCATGTTTAGACGTACGGAATAAACCTGCCGAGCATTGCAGTAGCATCTTTACCCTGAAATTCTGCAAATATTTAGAAAATAAATTAAAAATGATTCTAAGAAAGTTCCTACAATTTAATAAAAAAATTAAAAAATGCACTACATTGAATCTAAATCATCATAAACACCTTTTGAAGATAAACATAAATTTTGAACACACTATATAATACTAGCATTCTTAGATGTCAATATAAAAATTTTCAAAATTATTTGATATTATAAATATATATTTAGTTTTTCATAATACAAAATCTACTTCAAACACTCGTAATAGTAGATTATAAGAAACGCTCACAGAGAGAGAGAGAGAGAGAGTTGAATTATATGATAATGCCTTATTAGAAATGCCTTATTTTTCTGATTTCCGACTACATTGACATTCGACTTGATACTACTAAATGTTATATTGTAAGAAAAATTATAAACCTATTAAGCAGGGAATCGATAAAGAATGAGGCAATGGCTTGTACTCTTTATTCGTATGGTTTACAGTAGGAGCATTTTTGTGAAATTTTATAAAGTTCTCTGTCAACCAATCAAACTATCAAAAAGGACATATTAATATTTATGTTTTTTTATATATATGACATATACTATCGGACCTATTCTGTGCACTTTATGAACTTGTCAAACATTGACACTTGTCAAAATTGACTGCTGTAAAGGTTTTGGTATTCTGTGACATAAATAAAAAGCTCTTTTCCTTGTTAATTGTCAATACTACAAATGCTGTTGACAACTATAAAAATATGCTCTTTTTAAGCATTTTTTATTTTTTGCATGCATGACAAATATTCTTACCTAATATACGCTCTTTACAAGCATATTTTTTATTGTTATTTGAATGCATGAAAAATGCTTTTGACAACTTAAAATATATGCTCTTTACAAGCATTTTTTACGAACAGTTATGTGGTGAGAAGCACTGGAGCTTTGAAATTTGTCAAGATGTTTTCAGAATACCAAAAAGCTTTCTGCTATATAAAAATCAAAAATTTTATTAAAGAATTTGACAAATCTGTCAAGTGCACAGAATAGGTCCGTATATGTATATAGTATAACCTCCTGTCAACTTTAATGACATATGTTATTTACTTACTTAGATAGATAGATCGATTTTAAACGGGTTGGGAACTTGTCACCACGTCACCCCGTCACTGCTCACATATTTACAGTTCCAGTCAATACAGCTTCTACTGAAAGAAGCCTTTCTAAGTTAAAATTGATTAAGACCCACTTGAGAAGTACGAATAGCAAAAAGAGACGATCTGCATTGGCAATTCTATCAATTGAAGCGAAAATAACAGCTGGTGCAAATTATGATATTATTTTAAGAAAATTCAGAAGATTAGGCAAATTCATATATTTTGATTTGTCTTAATTTTAATTTGATTAGCAATAAAACTCTCATCCATGCTTCGTCGTATTAGTGAATGTAATTTTTTTACTTTTTTAACTCGGTAATAAAAGGAGCCTCGCAATCCTGATGTCGCTGACGTCCAAAACACTATAATAACAAAAACAAAAATGAAAACTTACTTATAAGCTTTTATTTTCTATTCATATCAGTTTTATTCAGCAATTAAAAATAATTTAAAAAATGAACTCACATCTTCTCCAAAACGAAATTTAATTATTTTTGGTCTTTTTAAAAAAATTTTTTTTTTGGAATTTTGTATTCTAAAAAAAAAATTTGTTTACAATCAACAGTAAATATTAGTTACTAAATATTATCAAATTTGATTACTCAAAACTATTTGCAAAAGATTCAATTTTTTATCTCTACAATGCAAAAATTTTAGGTCTCTATCATTTATAGATCCGGAGATATACTTACTTACCGCTTCCTTCTCTCCTTTCTTCTCTGCGCATAGGATCTCAATAATTCCTTTGAATCTTACTCTATTGTTTGCTTCTCTCGCAATTTCAGGAGTACTGTGCATCTTTAAGCTCCTGCTGCACGGTTCTTCGTCATGTCTTAGCTGGGGCTTTAAGCCGGCGGCTATCTTGTGTACTCCAACACAGGGCTTGTTTTGTTATACAGAACACTGCTTTCCTAAACGTGTGGCCATTTTTCGTATTTTTTTCGTGCGTTCTCATAGATCGCTATTTGATATACCCTCCGGCCAGCATATTTTCAGTATTCTTCTTAAGCCTTTGTTTATGAATACTTGAATGCGGGTTTGAATAGAACCATGTTTTTACACGTTTCGTATCCATAGATGAATATTAACTTGATGTTCGAGTTAAATATTCAAAGCTTAGTACTGGTACTTATTTGGTTAGACTTTCACAGCTGAGTTATGACGATTTAAAAATTGATCTAAAATGCAATTTCTCAGAACCCCATAAGTTCGTATCTCCTAAGATAAAAACTGAAATTTTTTTTTAAGCTAGAAATATATTTATTTAAAGAAAGTAGCGTGTGGAAAAAATATTAATTAAATCGGAGGTGATGTTCTTAAAAAAGAGTCACGCTTTTAAAAGAGTGACCCAAATATATCTATAGTAAAGATGATTTTTTTAATTTCAGCTTTCATTGCATTTTTATTATTTATTTATCATGGCTTGTAAGATATATTATGTAGACAAGCAAGCATCCTTTGTTATTTTACGTAGCGTTGTATGCTGTGTAGGCTTAACACCACGGTGTTCGAAACACAATGTATCAAGATAACACGCCGATAAACGCCCAATTGGAATTGCCTTCAAATTTCGCCGGTACCAATGGTTAGGTGCGAGACCCATCTAAAATCTCTGCTACAATTTGGGCTGTAACACTCGGTGGTGAATACGCAACACCACGCCGAATGAATGATAAACAAATACCTGAACATTCTTCCCGCATATGTTTGGGTATTAACCATCAGCCACTACGAATTCAACTCCAACTGATCAAGCCAGCCGAAGCTGTGGACCACTGACCCTCGTAGTACCAGATAACATACAACTCTGGTCAGTTGACGTAAGTGGGGCGGATCACTTACTACCATGTACAATTCTTACACAAGTGCCAGACTGGTATTATGATTTTAGTCGCCTCTTACGACTCGCTATCCTAACTGCGGATGAATTCTTTCCCCCATTCCGCAGGGGGCACATTATGTAGGCAATAAAAACTACTCTTAATTGAATTAAAACAATATAATAATGCAAAAAACAAATATTTAGTAACAGTAAGTAATCTTAAATAAAACGCTATCTTATGAAGTATCTATTTCATTAAGTTCCATCATAATAGAAGTACAACTCATGTGTACGACAGGTTTAGGTCATAGCTGGCATAATAAAATTTTGCATGTCCAATATTATGCAATAAGATACTAAATTCCTAATTAACTCTACACATTCGTAGCAACACTTTTTATCATAATTCCAAAGTAAAGTAACAAAGTAACTTTGTTCATAAAACAAATGGTTATGTATGTGAGCATTTGTGCATTAGTTTGTCCATTTGGCCTTCCTAAATAATGTTGCTACACGTATGAACTGTATGACTACGTCAAATGTTTGCTGGAATGCACTTCAGTCGAATGCATTGAACTCAAGAATTTCTAACTACTCCAAGTTTATTGCAATGAGAGTCATGCAGTGGGACACAAAGACTGTGAGGTGTTCTAAATACTAAACGATGTAGCCTAAACATGAACATGGCACGACACTAGCTTCAATGCATCATGCAAACAGTTTGATAGCAGTACCTCAATAATAGAGCAAAATGGAGTAGAACAGTACTGTTGAGGCGATAAAATATGCGAATGAAGGACAGGGATGTAAACTTGCCTGCAGCCGCTAACAATTCAACCCACAAAACAATTAAAAAGAAATTAAAATTATATTTCTCAAAAGATAGTTGATAAAGATACTTACTTAGTTTCAACAAGAACAAGTACACTTTCTTTGCAAAAATATGAAATGGTGTTAATGCTATCAATGAAAGCCAAATTGGTAGAGTATGCAGAAGCTGATGATAAACCAATTAATAAAATTGAATGAAATTACTATTTTTTTATTGGCAAAACCACATTTCTAAACAAAACTGTAGACTACTTAAGGTACTGAGCATTATCAGAAAGCAATGAGTAATTTAAAATTGCACGCGTTGTAACACACTTATTCATTTGCAACTTTTTTGTGTATTGGTTGCACTGCCAGTAACAAATTTCTTAACTATCAAACTATTGTGTTACTTATTTTATATTCACTAAATGGTTGAGCAAGACGTACTTTAGTAAGTTTGGTGTATTTTTGTATGGCAAAATTTCTGATCCAATAATTTATGTGAAATGGTGTTTTAAAAACGGCATTGAGTGCAATGAAGCATTCAAAATACTAGAAAAAACTCCATGAATTTATGAATGGTACAAATGCTTTCATTAAGTCAGAGAAAACATTGAAGGTTATCGCAAAATATAATATAATATAAATAATAAGTCTTTCTATGATGGAAACTTGGGAAAATATAAACAGATTGTTTCTGTTTCCAAGTAAGAATGTTTATATTATTTTTTGTGGAAACTTTATTCCAGTAATTAGGGAGAGAGTTATAAGCAAGTGGCTTAATACCTAATGGACTAGGTTTATCGAAACTTGAGAACACGTGCGTGGCTCAGGTAAATAGGAAGAATGTTATACAGCACATAAAAACTGACTTGTGAGAATAGAGAAGATTTCCACAACAACTTAATTTCAATAGTCAAGGAAAAAGTTATGTGCAAGAGATTTAACATACCAGTGAACTAGATTTATCTAAGCTAGAGAGCACGCACGTGGCATAGGTAGATTTAAGGAGTTAACTACTCCTTAAGTAATAGACCCTTTTCAAAAATTTTTTTTTGTTATATTGTTACACCCTTTCTTGATATATGGTACAAATTTGAGCACCTGTTAATGTGAGACTACTTCAAGTGCATTTAGCGATTTTTACTATGGAAAATTCTTGTTGTACGTGATTTTTTGCTATTGTCATCGCTCAGGCACCATATTCACTAGATCTGGATCCGTTTCCTGTTTCCGAAACTCGTGGTAAGCGTTTCGAGTCAATAGAATCGGTAACAGAGTATTTGCCGAAGGAACTAACAGCCATACCTTCATGGGCCTACGAAAAGTGTATGGAAGATTGGGTTAAGCATTGGCATATGTGTATCGCTTCAGAAGGAGCATATTTCAAAGGAGATAAAATACATTTGGAATAAAATTTAAATTTGTGTGTTTTATTTACAAAATCCGAGTACTTTTTGAGCAGATGGTGTCACTACAAAGCCGCAACCGCCTTATTCTCAGGACATGACATATTGAGACCTTTTTCGATGTTGCAAAATTAAAGAACAAACAAAGAAAAACGTTGTGCAATATGAGATGCTATAAAGCCAAAATCAAAGAGTGATCTCCAGACTATACCAAAAAACGTGTTCCAAGTATGTTTTTCAAATTGGAATCTATGGTGGCAAAAGTGTATGATAGCAGAGAATAGCTTTCTTGAAGAAAATATAAAAAACCATACTAATCAATTAATAATTTTTAATAAAAAAATAACAAATTTTCTTCAATTTTTGATTACACTTCTTATTTAAACTGACAACATAGCTACTACAGTATGAAGTAGTGAAGCAATCTTTCTAAGAAGTAAACATGTATGAGCAAGTAGATATAGTAGCTTTGTGTCAATAACCTCTTCATGAATATATAAAAAATATATTCTTATATATAGCCACCAACGATTCCTTCTCTACATTACAAATATTTAAACAAGCATAATATACCACTTTTCACATTATAAAACTAGAAGGATAATAGACTAAAACTAAACAACACAAGAGGAATTCATAACTTCCGTATCTGAATAGAGAACTCAACCTTACTCTTTGAATTGGAATGACAACCTTCACCGCCAGAATAATAGCATACGAGTACATCTTTAACGGTCAGTAGACTTCACACAAATAACACATAAAAGTCAAGCAAAAAGGAAAAAAATGGATTCATTTTACCTTGCAGTTCCTTACAAATTCAGTAAAAGTGTGCCATAAATCAGCACGGCAGCAAAGTAGGAAGCCTTTTGTTCACACCACAAGTCATTAAGGTAATGGCATAGTACAAAGCAGTCCATAATTTCATAACACATAAAAAATCGAATATAAAACAGTTTCGAAAGTATGTGAAACATTTAAAAAATGCTGCTAGAAAAAGGAAGACAACATAATAGATTGCTTTCTAAGTGTTTCTTAATGATGCCTTAGAAACAGATGTCTTAGCATGTTTTACTAATAAGAATGGAAAACTTTTAAATAGTGAGCAGATAATTAAATAACTAAATACTTTCTACGAAAAGTTTTTGTTTATGAGAGAGAGATAGAGAGATAGAGAGAGAGAGAGAAAGAGAGAGAGTGTTTCTTAATGATGCCTTAGAAACAGATGTCTTAGCATGTTTTACTAATAAGAATGGAAAACTTTTAAATAGTGAGCAGATAATTAAATAACTAAATACTTTCTACGAAAAGTTTTTGTTTATGAGAGAGAGATAGAGAGATAGAGAGAGAGAGAGAAAGAGAGAGAGAGAGAGAGAAAGAGAGAATATTTTTTCGTTGTGGAAAAGGATGGGGAATAAAGATATAACGATTTCTCTGGAAATTAAAAAAAAAAATGTGTCATGTATCAAGACCAAACCTAAATTTACATAGTGTATAAATGCACTAAATGACTTAAATGTGAGCTTTAAGTCTCATTAACTCAAACAATCTTTCCTTACCCTTTTTTGTACTACCATATGTCTTAGTCCTCATAACTTAGAACTCTAGCGATCCTTACTCTACTTAGCTCTCTTACCAAAATCAAGACACTGTCGTATGGAATAGTTAATCATAATAGTCTTTCTTTATTTTTTCTCTGTGTGCTGTGCTAACTGGATTCAGTTAGGAGGAATTATAACGATAATGAAACTTATATGGATAAATTTTTGTAATTTCGAATTTCTACTCTATTTAACATTCAAATTGTCACTCTGTAGAGCATTCACCATACTTTAGACAACACTATGCTACAATATTCAATGCACTACAATGCACTATACTGCAATCACTGAAAGTTTTTTATAGAATTAACAATTCCTTGAATCACATCAAACTATAGCAACAATTAAGCGGCCCCTATACAAACATACCAATCTCATTGACTTTATATTTAAATTAATACCAAATCAGATTAAATATTATAGTAAAGCACGCATTCTATACTTTATTCCAGATTTTATGTCGACAAATGTTCTTCAAGTAATACTATTACAATGCTAAATAGTCTCATCAGTTTTGCGGCTATTTCTAGACTCTGGAATGTATATAATATCACATCACTTTTAATTGAATCAAAAGCCTATTATATGCCTATAATCAAGTAAAGCATTTCTTATGTGAATCCACGCTTCTTCTCAAAACTAAAAAGCGGTATCTAATTTTCCTAAACATGTATTACTAATCTTTATTAATTTTTTTTAACAAAAATTACCTTCATTAAAAATTCACTTTTATGTAAAATACAGATATATTAGCTATTATTATTTATGCCTTTTAGCTAGTTTTCGGGTAGCTCATAACAATATCGAGTGTATTCGGGTGTATAACGTTGTGGTTTAACGGCGAAAAACTTAGCCAAGTGATTTGCAGCGGATCTTCGGTCAGCTAATTTTTCACCATTAAGGAAGTTTTGTAGAGACCAAATTAAATTATAAACAATAAACGAAGTAAGATCTGGGCTATATGATGGATATTGTAGACACATTTCATAACAACCCTAATGGGTAAGATAGAAATCGACATTTCTCTCACCAATCTATTGTTTTCTAGTCGGGGCTACTAAATTCATATTTTGTAGTAAAGCCTTTAATTCAGGCAAGAAATTCACATTACTTTAAACGAAAGTCAACTAAACAGCGAGCTTGTGATCACATTGTATCACTAGCGCTGCTTAGTTCAAGGTATTCCCAGTTATTTCAAACGTCGACTCAACTTTCCACTGTTCCACTGGTTCCACTGGACCTGAGATTCGAAAGTTCGTTACAATTCCACTACCATTTCAAGACACAAAAATTCATATGTGCTTTGATTTCTATTCTATGGTATATCCTTTATTACGTGCGGAACCCGTCAATGTACAGAAAATGCGAACCCCCAAACGACGCTTAGTTTTTGCTCTACAATAACATTTGCTTCTTTTCTTTCTATATTAGGATATACTTCACTATCCTCTAAAAGAAAAACTAAATGTAATGGTTTGAAATGAGTTAAATAAATATAATAAAATAATTAATATACAATATACTCGTACATTAAAATGTGAAAAGGGTATTTAATTTTTTGCAAAATTAAAGCAATATTCCCTTCCCTTCACTTCCCTTCCCTTCCTATTTGGACTATTGTGTAATTATTAATACTTCCGAATGAGTACAATTACTTACTTTTATAAATTGTGAAAATATGATTTACACAACTCGTTGCCATGCATTCCAATGAAACTCACTCACGAATACAAAACTTAACTTCCGTAAATTCATTTTCCAAGTTTATTATGCTCATACCTAAAATATACATAAGTTACAATCTGTGCAATATAATGTTCCTTTCAATTTTAATATAAACATATTTAAAAGCATTGCAACTTCATTCATTTTCAATTCCTCTGACGACTTTCTAAGGTTGTTTGCTATCGACTTGTCCTAGTAACTGATACGAAAAATTAAGCTACACATTGACAATAAGTTGCATATTCGACACCAAAAAATCTACCAAAAACTAAAAGCGAACTGAACTGAACTGAACAGAACAGAACAGAACAGGTTGGCTTAGTTTGGCTTGTTTTGATTTCCTGCATACTAAACAGTAAATGTGGAGAATATGTTGCATGCCTTGCATGCAATTCAGTTATTGTTGCAACATAACAACTTCATAACATATGCAGATCAAGTGTGTGCATTTATATGTAAGACAACGCCACATAATAACAAAACCGCCCGCCCTAACAGCCAACCCCAATAAACCCCAAACAGACCCAACCAAACCCAACCAAACCCTACCAAACCCCACCCAACCCCATTCAATCTGAGTCAACTGTAGCTAACCCAAGTTACCCCATCCGATGCAGCCACCTCAAAAGCAAATCACCTAAGCACTAAAAAAGTCACAACTATGCCATGTTTGAAGTCCGTTGAAACAAATGTGAAAAACTTTAGAATTTCCATAACGCAACGTTTCGTTAGTTTCCTTAGCAAATGCAAGAATGAGCTTACATGTTGGCACATTTATTTAACAGTAAACTTAACACCTTACTTTACCTTGCCCGCATGCATGAATTCATGTATGCAGTAACCAAACGTACTTGTACGCTACTCTTGAGCTACAGTATCTGCAGCTATTCAGATAAAATATTAATTGATACATTGATAGCAAAGAATATAAAACTCATCTCAAACTGAAAGCATGCACTTACATTGGTATGACTATATAATGTAATAGTTCATGCTTTGAGAGGACATTCTACCAGCCAGAGAATATCCCAGAGAATACCCCAGCTAAGTTGCGTTCTAAATGAGGGAAATTCTAAGTTGTGTCGATAATGTATTGATGTGTCGATACGTGTTGATAAATGGCAAAATGTGTGCAGTGCAAAAAATCCCAAAACAGTCTCCCATTTGGTTTAGCATCAACTTAGCCTAACTCGCACACGACCTTACTTATATTATGACTCTTAATACAAAGTCTATGTTGTTGTCGTGCTTTCAATGATAATCGTTGCACATACAGATAGATGTTAGACAAACTTGCTTCTTGAGTACTAAAGTGAAGTCATCAGTGATCAACAAGGATTGCAAAACTCTCCATTCAAGCGTCTAGAGTACATAGAATGTGTCTCTCTTATGTACCTGCTATAAGCTATGTTATGCAGACAGTCACATGCAGAACGATTATATTACCAGCAAGCACCATAGTTTATTGAGATGTCACGTTCTTCTGCAATAGAAAGACCAGAACGTTTACAGAGCCACTACATCATGGTGCTATGGGTTTTAGTTTTGCCTCAGAAGCTTTTTGAAAAACAAAATATTACAACAGAAATCGCCTTAACACTTTTATTACTAAAACTAAAATATTACTAAAATATTACTAAAATATCACTAAAATATTACTAAAATATTACTAAGAAAAACCTATATATGTTTACTTACACTTTGAGATTATATTATATATATTTTTATTTTTGGTTTGTGACGCCTCTTACGAAAAAAGAAACTATTTATATGTTGGAAGGGTTTAAATAGAAATGAAAAGACAATAACAAAAATTTTAGTTAATTTATTGAAATTTAACTGAACAAAATCAATTTTTTTTATTTATTTTTACTATTAAATCATTTACTACTGTATATAGTTTATGTTAAACTAAATTAAACTCTATACCTTCTTCTTTGGCTTATGAAACGCAAGTTAGTGCCTAAAGCACTTTTACTCAATTCCGTCTATGACCACTTGGATGATCGATCCACTGTAATAAGAGCTCTGCTGAGTTTTGATAATGAGTTATTTAAGTAAATTTAGAGAGTTGTAGTTTAAAGTCTAAGCTTACATTTATTATTATAAATATATATAACCTTAAATTAAATTTAAATTAAATTCTATTATCTAAATAATGAATGAAAATATACAAAGCAAAGCATTTATTTTCAATATTAATTAAATTAAATGGTGACAAACCAGTAAATCTAAAAAAAAGCCCTTAAAGATCTTAAATCTTTCTATCAAACACGAATTATACATCCATTATATACGCTTTGAAAGAGGCAATAAAACTCTGTAAAGTAGGTTCTATACTATTTTTTATGAACGCAAAAGAGCTTAGTGACCTACTCTAAACCCAGTAGGGGGCACAATAAATCCGACGGTCGCAGTGCCACATTCCCTAACAATAATAATAAGATAAACACCTTTAACTAATTTTAAAGTTGTTCGTTTTTTGAGTTTTAGAAAAATTGTTTACAACAACTTAACAATATCTTTAAAAAGTATAGTACGAGTATTATCTTATAAAAGACTAATACTTATTTTTAAATTTTTGTTAGATTTTTGAATTTATGGCTTTTTATAACAGTGCCCTAATTTAAGGATCATTTTCAAAAAAGAATATTATGTTATTTCTAGCATTTACCATTTTCATCAAATATTTTCTGTGTTTTTGTTTGATGAAAATGCAAAATTTAATTAATATTATTTATTGTTACTCATACGCCCCGGGGTTCGTTTGCGCGAAGAGTTGAAACTAATTCATTTTTAAATTGCATTGTTGCAAAACGGTAAATGATAGTTAAAAAATTTTTTACAGGAAATATTTTCAATAAAATAAAATATTTACCAAATAAAAATAAAAAATATTAAAATAAAATATTCTACTAAAGTTTTGAGATAAATGCGGGTTTACCATATAATAAAAATGACCGAACATTTTTTAAAAATAATAATTTTAAATAAAATATTCTACTAAAGTTTCGAGATAAATGCGGGTTTACCATATAATAAAAATGACCGAACATTTTTTAAAAATAATAATTTTAAACTGCCAACATATCAAACTAACTGGGATAGAGCAACAATTTGAAAACTAAAATAAAATTATTAATCTGAAAACTAAACTATATACCTTTCGAATAAGTTATTTTTGAGATATTAAGACTTTTGCGATTGAAAATTTTTTTTGGAGAGTATTGGAGAGTTCTCCGGTTATAGGTTATTAGAATTTGTATTTCTTTTATTTACGATCTACAATTTTTTTGTTTATTAAATTAGAGTATTATCTTATCTATCTGTATGTCTAAAGAGACTGTTCATTTCAATAAATACGTACATAAATGTAGCGCACACAATCTGCTAATATTGCTTAAAGTGTTTTCTTCGAGTCTTAAGTTTTTTGTCTCATTTTTATTTTTTATTTTTATTTTCATTTTCATTTCTTAGTTCCATAAAATCGTATGCAAATGTGGTAAATGTTACAACGTTTTATTAATATTTTTTCTGTTTTTAGTCACTTGCACATGCATATCCACCCACAATAACGCCCGCATCGCACTCATCGCACTCAACGTACTCATCGCATTCAGCGCACCATATACCATATATACCACATTTCGCCCTTATCACCCCTATCGCCCTTTTCACCCATGCAGTCTCTTTAGCGCCTTTATTGCATTCATTACATGTTACCCATTTGAATTTTGTGGCACTTGAGTTGGTTGCAACGCATCCCTTTAGTTTTTCCGATTTGTTTTCCCTGAAGTTGCTGCATTTTACACATTGTAAGCAAATGTTACGAAACTTGTGGTCCAAAAGCTAGTGTGGATAATGTTATTGCTTTTTGTTGCTGTACCATTTTACGCCTTCGTTGGCACTTTCTTCCACTTATTTTCCTGCACTTTCTTTTTTTCTTTTTATATTTGTTGGTGTTGTTGCTCTAGTTCTAGCTATTCCAGCTGTTGTTGCTGTTATTATTGTTTTTATATGTCCTTTTCATATTACTTCAATGATCAAGTGTACCAGTTCGGTTGACACATTTTAGCATGATAAGCAATTTTCAACACCAACTACCACATTGCCATACTGCCATACTGCCGCTCTGCCAAACTACCAAACTGCCATATTGCCATACTGCCATACAGCCATACAGCCAAGCTGTTGTCATGACTTTGAAATGGTAATTGTCAACCTGCGACCATATCCTGGTCTCGTATAAGGAAAGGTATAGTCGTCCGTTGTGTTCGGATAAGTTAATAGCTCGAGGCATATCACTTGATTTAAACACTATGCTACCTCATATCGTCTCATGCGAGTATACGAATACGATTGCATCGAAACTTTCATGCAAATGTGGAAGAGTGAAAGTTGCAATCCAAATATACATATAGAAGGACAGAGTAGAGCAGAATTTAAGCTAAAGATTTTAAGCACACGATTCAGGTAAGAGTGTTAAAAGGTAGCACTTTACCGAAAATTTTTACTACAACTTTCGTATCGTTAAAAATTGGTTAAAAATTTTGTTACAAATAATTTTTTCTTGACCCTGAAGCATCAAATTAGTTAAGGAAATTGCGTACATAAATACAATCAACTGACATATTATGGAAGGAGACACTTAAGTAATTTGTAGTTAAAATTTTAGATGAAACTGAGAAGCCAATTTGGAGACACTCGATGACTGTGAGACGACTTGAGTTTAGTGAAGTCACAAATTATATAGCATTGTGCTAAATAAAATACAGGTTCATATTATTGATGTTTGTTATTCATTTTGCCAAAATATTTATATAGTAGTGAATAAGATATGGGACATGCTCCCATATAAACAATAAACATTTAAAAAATTAATTAACATAAATAAGATCTTAAAGGCAGTTATGATGGCAAAAAAACTATTTCACATCATTGAAACTATTGTATTTTATAGAAAGCTTTCGAATTGTATTAAATTACAACAACAAAATTTTTATTTAATTTAATTAATAAAATTTTTGGAAAACCATACATCCATACAGCTGTATCAAATATTGCCAAATACCCTAAAATACCTAAAATATCTATTGTGCTCGTTAGTCGGATTAAAGTGCTTTTCCAAGTCTGATTTCTTTAATGAAAGCCAATATAGACCCTATCTTTCTTAGTCTTAAACCCCAATGATCCGTGTTTCTTCCTCATGTGCATCAGTGGCGGACACTCCCTAAGTACATGGTATGCAGTTTTTCTCTCTTCTCTACAGTATCTGTAGTCTGAGTTGGATTGAATTTCTAACTTCGTAAGATGATTATTCAATCTACAGTGACCAGTCAATAATTCCGTACTAATTCTTAGGTTATTTTTTTATTGTGCTATGCAATCTTTGAAGCGTTTTAGGTTGTATGTCCCTAAAAGCATTTTAGTTTTTAATAGTCTTGGTAGCCTTTCCCAATACTGGTCTCTTTTTCCTCTATGCCATTCATAAGAAGGAATAGAGTTCCTTTGCCTTGGTCACAGTTAGATTCTGAGCTTCTTATTATTGTAGCTGCGGCTCTTCTTGCAATCCATATTAGTCCATATCATTAATACATATCAAGTGCACCTATTAATCATCGGTCTTGAAATTATTTCTTATATTTAATTATTCATAAATAATTTGTTTTCTTTTTTTGAGGCTGCAAGTACCAAAGGCCAAGGACTCTGAGCCAAGCCAAATTTGAAGCTCTAAGTTAGTGTTATTAAATCAAATGACCCAAGTCAAGTACACTTGTGGATTATGTTCGAACTTAGAGTTTTGCTTATTTCCTGTTAAAGTTGATTAACAAATTCACTTGCTGTTTTATATTAGAATAAAGTCACAAACCAGATGTAGAATAATTAAGTTATTTAATTAAATTTATATTTTTAATTGCTAAATTTCAATAGTATTCTTTAGTAAAGGCATTTTTTTTTTCTATTACTTTTTTTTGTGTACAGCACAAGAAAGTTCATTAGTTGGTTAATGAACTTTGATTCTGAGCTTCAAATTTGGCTGGGTATGAGTTCAACCCTTGGTACTTACAGTCTCAAAAAATTATTTACGAATAATTAAATATATAAATTTCTTTCAGAAGCACTGACGATGGGTATTTGGAAACACTCAAAACTACTATATGATTAGCAAAAAATTTAATTAATTAAAAATAAACAAAAATTTTGTTGTTGCAATTCAATATTGTTCGAAACATATAACTTCATTTTGGAAGCTGGAAAATTTCTTAAAAGTTCAATAAGGCGTTTATCGGTGAATTATCTTGACAGATGTGTTTTTGTACACCGTAAATTTAGGTCTCAACGGGAATTCCACGTTAAATAACATCGCGCTCAGTCTCCACGTAGCAGTCTTGGCACCCACTGGATAATGAAGTAATAGCACGTACAGCGAGTCCTATTCCCAGAACTTTTAATTTGGGTTGTACACAATGTTTGGCATCCACTATGTAAGATTAGCTGTCAGTAAAATACTTAAGGACGCCTCGGAATTAGAATCATTCGGAAATTATCAAACCCTTGAAAATTATCAAAAGACAAGTTACATTATTGATATACAGATTACTTTCTAAAATAATTATTATAATTATAATTATTATTAAAGACAAACGTGTGAAAGTGAAAAGACTTCCTTTACTTCATATTTCTCAAAGTGAAACTCTTCTTTACATATTTTAAATAATTTAGCACTGAAAAATACATAATAAAAAAAATCAGTTAGACAATTTAAATAATTTACAACCGTTGACGACTCTGTAAACTGTGTTGCTCAGTGGTTAGTCCATTAAAACAGGAAACACATAAAATAGCTCAAGCACGGTATGAACGAATATGAACGATCTGGTGTAATGTAGTGGAGTTAAGGGCTAAAAGTATAGTAGACCACATTTCTTTAATATGCAAAATATGCTGTACTTTACTTTGTTATACTTTCATTCAAGAGCTTCTCCAGTGCAGCAATCCTTCCAAGTTTTTTTATTCTTTCAGTGGAAGTTCATTACTTATGCGTTACGAAATAGGTAAATTGAAGCTTATGCATATTAAACAAGTACACATACCTACATATATATATACGTATTTAAGACAACCAGCTTAATTATTTCCTTAAAGTTAATTTATTTTTAAAATGTGTATCATTTTTATCATTAGCCTATTAGAAACAAAAACGCTAGTCACTGCAATACTAGCTAAAGATGTTTTTAGAGATTATTGTTAAAACTTAATCAAACACAATTTTTTATTTCCCTACTTAAAGTTTCTTTTAAAAGTAATCGATCACTCTATTATCAATCTAGTACAGTACGATTGGAGTACTGAACTGGAAGAGAGTAGCAGAAGATAGGGCTAGATGGAGGCAGATCGTGAGGGAGGCCAAGTTTCATACTGAACTGTAGTGCCAAATAAGAAGAGAAGTAAAATATTTTTATATTAGAACATTTATGAGTATTGTACTTAAATCTGTATTGTAGTCACTAGATTAATTAAATTATATTCAATATCCCCCTTAAACATCCGAACAGTACATTTTCATCTGAATTTAATTATTATTCTAATTAAAATTGGTTAGATGTAAAATAGAAATTGAATTTTGACAATAATTTCTTTATATACAAAGTATAATACTAATTTCAGACACTCTACGCTTTATATCCGTGACCATGAGTGATCGTAACCATCACTCTTATAAACATAATATTATAATAATATTGTTGTTATAACAACAACATTTCAGTAAATGATTTTATCATGCATAACTCATACAAATTTAGCCAAATACACAGAAATAAAGTAATTGAGAATTATAAGGTCTTCATTAAAGTAATTTAGTAATATAATTTAATATTAGGAAATATATAATTCTCATATAGTTGTTGGGTACTTCTTAGGTGCCGCAATTGGTTCGATAAAACAGATTAATTGAATATGGAATAATTTTGTAAAAACTGAATTTTATTATGTCATTCCCTCTTTAGCTAATCGAGTGTTGTCTCTTATACTAGAGTACCAAAACTATAATTTTTTATAGTTAGCCTTGGTTAGGGCTTGAAATCCAGATTTTGTCAATTTATATTGTTAAACTTGGCGAAAGGACTTGCAATGTAATTGTGAAAAATTAATTTAATTATTTTTTTTTGTTTTTTATTGAAATTTGTTGTAAGGTTGAAAATACTAACAATAAGCCATATTAGAAAGCTCCTTTCTATATTGAGCGTAAGACTTTTCGAATACCTCTCGTGTGAACGTCTATCTAAAAGTAATACAATATTTATGATAACATTGTATATGGTATAAATTTCGAGGGTGGAAAGACTTTATATATAACAATACAGCACTTATTTAATCAATTCCAACATTTTTTATATATTAAATTAAAAAACATATATAAAATAAAAAACATTTGTGCAATTAAAAATGTTTGCCTTATTTATACATATTTTACCACCAAGTAATTTCAGTTAAAAGATACCACAATTTAAATTAATAGATATATATCTATTTTAATATATATCTAATCACATCGAATTAAAAACAATTTACAATCCAAAAATATTTATACAAAAAAATTCACTTCCCTTACAAAATAGTTATTCCAATTTAGCATTCTTTAATAATTTCTAATAAGACAAATACTTCAATGGATTTGGGTTTTATATATAAAGTACTTTTACTTTTATTTTAAATTTCAACATAATTTTTACATATTTTTCCTTCAATAAATTTCCAGATTCGATTTTTAGTTAGAGCTCCTGTTGTCATCCATTCTTGAACTATCTCAGGTTTTGGAATTTAAACTGATGGAACTGCAAGTATATTGAACCAAATTCATTTTCTCATAAATCGGCCACAATTATTTTACTTATGATATCCTGAAATTTGTGTTCATTAAAGTATCTAAGTATCCATTAAATTAATCGTAGAAAAAATCATTCTATTTCACCCATTCCAAATTCCATTACTAAACGCCGAAATTCTTTTAGTTCCAGAATTCACTATTACATAGACTAATAGAAAAAATCAGTTTCAAACATATTAAGGTTTGGATGTGAGAACTAGGTAAATTGGAAAGAGAATCAAATTCTCCTTAATTAATTAAGAAAGCCGGTTTGATTCAAATTTCTTCAAAATTGTAGATAGAAAGATAGGGATATTAAAACCAGCCGAACGATTTAATAAATGCAAATATATTACCAATACCAATACTCGAAATATCACTGATGGAATGTAAAACTGTAACGTTTAAAGCATTAGCTCAATTTCTGTTGGCCTGTTCCAAAAAAAAGATCGGATGTTTACTGTGACTCTGAGTTATCTTAGAACTACAGCCTAGTACATCAAGAAATTATATTATATAATTATATTGAATTATATTTTTTCAGATAGCTTTAGAGTTTTATTGGTATGGAGCGAAACTGTGTTTGCAGCGGCTCTTCTGTCAGTTTTCTTAACATTTAGAGACCGAAATAAAGGAAGGTGGAAGGTTCCGGCTATATGATGAGTGCATCAAAACTTTTTAACCAAATTCCATCAATTTGTTCTGAGTCATGAAGGATGTGTGTGGTCTGTAATTGACATCATGGAACACAACTACTTTTCTGTTGATTCATTCTGGTGACTTTTCTTTAATTGTTTCTTTCCAGCAGTCGGGTTGTGAGCCATAAACGACCGTATTAACCGTTCCACCAGACTGGAGCAACGGTCTATTGTCGAAATAAAAGAATTCTCTTCCAATCCCACTCACCCAAACACTCAAACACGTGTTTGCTTCAATTATATATTTAAAGAAATAAAGACAAAGAAAAAACTCTCCATTTTTATATATAATTTTGATTGAATTTCTCGAATTTCGTTTTCTATTTTTTTTTTTTTTTAATTGCAATAATTTTTTTAATTTAGAAATTGTTATAATTCTTCCTTTAATTATAATTTAAAGTTTTTTAAACTTATTAAGTCCAACTATAATAATATTTATTGTCATTTTACTAATTGCAAAATCCCATGAATGAAATCAAGGATTATGGAATAGATCCAATTAACTTAAATTAAACTAGGATTGTAGTTAAACTCAACATTTGATTTGCACTCAAGTAATATTACTAATGTATTCTAAATTACTTAATACTAAAATACGTAGTAAACCATTATATATAGTTTCGACCTAAAAACAGACAACTTTAGCCTTTATTCCTTGATATAATGTCTTTACTTACAATAATTTAAATTAATATAAAATAAACCGTAATAACACTATTTACATTTCAAAAACTTACTTTATTCTTTAATTTAAATAAAATTCCAATTAAAGAAATATAATGAACAAAAATAGATTACTAATTTTTATTTTCAAAAAAAAATTCTATATACATTTTACATTTTTTTTTATTTAATTAATAAATTACCCAAAACATTACAATTTCATTGTAAACCCAAATTTAAAAATCTATAAATTACTAAAATTAATTAAATAATATAATAAGAATAAAAACAATATAATTTATTATTTATATTTAAAAACAATTAATATTTTATTAAAATATTTTTCCAATATTTCGATTATCTTCGATAGTCATCTTCAGGGAAACTAACAAAACATCAATTTAATTAATTAATTTAAATTAATACTTAAAGATGAACTGATCACCTTCACAACTTCAACGTAATACTCTACTATAAATAATATATTCCAAAAAATTCACATCATCCTTGATCTAATGTTTTATATATTATTTTATCTAAAGATAAGAAGTAATACATAAGTTGCGATATTAGGTAAATATTCTATAGAATCTCAAAAAAATAGATACAGTACAAAATAAAAATTTATCAACAAAAACATAAAGAAATTTTTGTAACAAAATATTCTATAATCCCCCGATTATACATATTAATATTATTATTATTTTTAACAAATAGATCAACAAATTATTTATTTTTAGTTATTAATTAATAATATTTGTTATATATATTATTAATTAATATTATTAATTAATTATTATTACTGTACTTATTAAGTCTAATTTAAAAAAATAAAATTTCAACCAAATGAGCAATAAACCAATGGAATACCAAGCTCATTAAGCCCATTAAAAGGAATATATAATAATGTATATTGAAGAAACAAAAATTATTTCATACCGCACAATGCAACATCTTAAATTAACGACATTAAAACATCTTAAAGTAAAAGATACATATGTATATATATATATAAATTGTCCCATCGAACGAATACCCTCCCTGAAGACTTCATTCAAGCCTTGCGCTACAAACCCCCAATACTTGTCCAACTATTTCGATGAGTACGATCGTAATCTCCACACCATTCCCATTTATAACAGCGGCTTTAGTCACAAAATTTATCGCTGTCTCACTCGCGCGTTGCGGTTTAACCCCACCCCCTTCACCCTATCTCCCTAATTTATGTCCCTGCCTTCTGGCTTAGATTAACCTAGCTCACTAGGTACGCCTATATGTTCACGTCTCTCTCCCCTGATTACTGGAATGAAGTTTCCTCAATGCTGTGGAAATCTTCTGCATTCATTCCTAAGAGGTGGTTTTAGTTTGTTTAAGTCTCACACTGTGGCTTTCGATGCTTTCCACTTACTCCAAAAACAAAAAAAAAACAAATATCTTATAAATTATTTATATTATAAGTGATAGATTTTAATAAAAATAAGTCAGGCGAGGTTTCAGGCATCGTGACTTCTGGTCGTGTAATTCCTTTCATCAATAATCAAACAATAATCCACACAGCAAATCTGAAATTGAAAATTGATATCTGAAGCACCTCGAAATAAATCAAAGGACTATATTTATGTATATATATAATCATTATTAATCCAACGTTATTAATGTAAAATAAAACTTAATTACATTTGTTTTTTTCTAATCGTTAAAACTAGATTTATAAATAGAATGATTTATTGTAATCTTACTGATTGCGATCAAAGTAACAGCGCAAGTGAGAAAGAGAAAGAATACCTATATATTATAAAAGCGTACAGTAAATCTTAATAACAGTTTTAATTTCCCGCAAGACATATTAAAAAAGGAAGGAAAAGATTATAATAGACAGAAAAAAAGGTAAGTAGAAATTAAAAATAACCTATAGAAAGTCTTAGGGAAGGGAGTAAACATACAAGATAAAGCAACTGACCCTGGCTGGCGGAGGCTACCCGACGCGGCCAAGGATGACTCACGTCTGTAATAGCCAACTTAGTAAATAAGTAAGAAAATCTTCCATAAAATATTTTTTATATTAAAATGTAATTTTTGAATAATAATATTTCGTAATTACCTTAAGATATTTCTGATTTTTATTATTATAATTCATTAAGATTATTTTTATTGCAGACAGGCTAGGTCTCCATAAACGGTTCATAGTTTTTAGTCTCATCATTATAGCGCCACAAAGTTCTGCGTGAAAGGTGTTGATAGCGATTTATTCCAAGTTCTTCATCATTTTTAATAGCTTGCTCTGGGTTAGCCGGAATTAGAAATGGTTTAACTTTCATGTCTTCATTCAACTGGAAAGCATGTCCATCTGCGCTGTAACCATAATTAACATTTGACTGATCAATGTACTCATCGATCACATTCTTCAAGCTCTCTAAATTGATATTCCCTTTGTCCTCTTCCATATTTTGAAAAATATTTCTTGATATATTTTTAATGTTGTTGCGAGTCATAACATCTTTCTGGTTAGATGCACTCATTGCAGCATAACTCATATCAGGTTTAAATGACATGACGATGAAAAGTTGTGACCCTGAAAATTATTTTTTTTTGCTATTAAAATAATTTTTAAAAATACTTTTCATCGACTGATATTTTTCATAAAATATATATTAAATAAATTACTGTATATAAAAAAAATATGTAATTAGTAGTTCATCCGAATTTATATACATCTCTAGTCGTTTGGAAACTTCAACCACTAATATACTTCATATGCAATTGAATAACAGTCGATTAAAAATCAGGTGGACTTCTCCAGTATAAGTAATTTTACTTGCTTATATTTTTAAAATATGTCATAAGAAATAACTCATGAAAGTGCTATCCGCCTTGGGGAATCATAATACCTTGAACATTTCTAAAGTACTATACAATGTAACTATTAATAAAAATTTAATTCATGACTAAACTCTGAAGGTAAGTTAGCAATTATAACAGTGAAAAATGATAGAGCAGTGAAGGCAGCGAAGAATTCTATATTGGTCCCGAAGGTTATGTCTATGTCTATTTTTAGAATTACAATAACTACTTTAACTTACCTTTAAAATAAATTGAAAACATTTTAGTTTTTCTTGAGTGAAAGGCAGTATAAAATTAGAGCACTCAAATCAGTTAACTATTCTGCTCCAGACCAAAATTAATTCTAAATACCCAGAACTTTTTATTCTTACTCTAATAATCTTCTTAGCTTACTTAAAGCTTTTTCTTCTGCCAGAAGCAAAAGAAATTTCAAGTACTCAGAATTAGCCCCTCTAACTTCAAATTCTTAGTTTACTTAATATAGGTATCTAGAAAAAATGGGTAAGACCAAAAAACATAATAAAGAATAACCAAAGAATCTCAAACCAGTTATTGCAAATTGTGAACAAAAAAAGAAGAAGTTATTATAAGATAAATTAAATATCATAAAGAAAATTATTGCAAAATATTCCAATTTCTAAAGAAAACAAATTCTGTTCTACCAAGACAATGTAACTTCTCACACTTTACTAACGACCACCATTAAAATTTACTCATTACATTTTGAACTTATAATTCCCGCGCATTCAATAGATCTGACGCTCCGTGGCTCTATAATTAACCAACTGTTAACGTCACGTATTAAGTAAAAATAGGCCATATATATAGGCCATTGATTTAATCAATTTATCTGACTGACAGAATAAACTAACCTTACTTTATGTCATCATAATGACATATCAAAATACTTTACGAATCATAAAAGACAGCTCAGAGACTCTTTGTTTATATTTCCATATAGGCTTATATGTATGATAACTTTAGAGCAAGTATTTATAGTTAATGGAATTTATTAAAAATTACGGCACTGATATACTATTAATATATCATGATATTTAAACGAATAGAGTTATTGCATCTAAAGTGGTAGTATGTTTATGTTATCGAGCATCGTACGAAGACCTTAAACTGTCTTTTCTTAATCCTAATACGAACTTAATAATAAAGATTATTTACTCCGTAGAAGAGTTGATGATGATGAGTCTTATAACTAACTGTTATAATAACTGCTATTTGCTATAACAAATGGGTTTCGACTTCTTTGTCATAAATGGATTAGAAAATTACTGCCATAATCGTCTGTTATACACCAATTATAACTTAAGTAAATATAGAGAAATTTATATAGCGGATATCAGCAATAACTAGTACTATATTCATGTTCCATACATATGGACACCCGGTAAACATAATATAATTTATTTATTATATTATAATTTCATATATATCAAAAATACAGCAAGAAACGAAAAGTACATCACCACATTTAACAACCAAAGCAGTAATTAATTTAATAATTCATTCTGTATTTCATTAAAAACAGTACTTCTCTTGATTTTAATAATCCTATTCTTACTTACTTTTTATATAGATCTTTTCTTTTTTTTTTTGGTTAGTTAAATAGTGAAAGAACTCCGCTCTCAACTTGAACTCAAAGTTTACTGCTAACAAATTTATTTAAATGCAAAAAAAAAAACATAAACGTCAATTTCAAATGTCAATTTAACCTCTAAATTTATTTCTTATATATGGTACATTGCAATGATTTTACACAATGCTTTGCAAGTTTACTTAAAAAGGCACATGATTTTGTGTTTCCCTGAGGATTGGGTTTCAGAAGTATAGAAAAACTTAATATCTAGACTAAATATCAGTATACGACTAATCGCTAAAAAAGACAACGACTCCCCTATTGGATAAAGAAAACCCAACCTGACCATTCTATAAACTTGGTTAACTCTCTTTACTCTGGCAAACTCTCCCACCCTGCAATTGCCCGATATATTCCTATATCCAGAAACACATATGAGTTGGAACATGACAATGTTGGACCATGACAATGCTAAATCATTGATGGAATAATCGGCTTTATGATCGGTTTTGTACCAACTAGTGATTTAATGACAGCTTGACTGCTCGAGAAGATTAGGATTATAAATCACGAATTTATTTGATCAGGAAACTAATTACCAAGGGACCAATTTTACTGCGGAATGGATTGCCATTACTTTTGCCTCAAAGTCACTGCAGTGGTTTGGCAGTTAAAGCGAGAAACTAAGACCCAGTTTTTTAAAGAATATACTACAGCCAACTACTTCATTTATTTTAGGTCTGTATCTGTGTAAATGTCTACCATGTTGAAAGAGCCGTATACTATTGTAGCACAATATTATATCAGACTTTCAGGTAATTGGATGCGACTATATAACTACTGATCCAGACTGAATTTCAACTTCTGTCCATATGCTTATTGTGTTCATACCGATTCTCGAACGTTGGTATCATAAAGTGACTTTCGTTTTCCTTCATAGCGATCTTTCGTACTAAGGTAGCACTTTTTAAATTCTTAATGATTTCTTGAGTGAAAGGCAGGATAAAACATTTAAATCAGTTTACCATTGTACCCGTACCCAAAAGAGAGTTTAAGTATCTGTAATCGGTTACACTAACTCCAATTTCTTAGTGCATTTGAAAAGACCGGGCAGATAGAGCGACAACATAAAGCATGTTCACAGCCCTACAATTTCAAATCAGTTCTTGCCAATGCTGGACAATGACAAACAAAGTGCCTTGACATAGAGCACACTATACTTGCATTATTAGATAAATTAAATATTACAAAGAAAATGGTTTCAAAATATTTCAATTTCTAAAGAAAACAAGTTCCGTTCTACCAAGACAATGGAACGTCTCTCACTATAGCAATCACCACTATTAAAAGAGATCGTGTAGATGTCGAATAAATCTTTGAATCCGAGATCGCGACTAAATGTAAATGTAGTGATTTATTATTTTTTATTGTTATTATACTTATTACTCAAGATCTGTGACCCGTTTGCGAATTATAAAAGATCAATTACTCCAAATCCACGGACAATGTTTCCCCCTCAGAACTCATACCTTTGAAGAATGGTAATCGAGTTTTTCAGAGAGCTGAGGAGAAACAGAATAAATGTTCAAGAGTCCAATTACTCACATTTGCTGCATTAGTATCTGCTGGTAATATTTATATATGCGCATATATTGCAACTATACAACATTCGCTATATTTCCCGTCTGTCTATATTCTAGTCGAAGTAGTAGAATTTTAGACGACAATAATTGTAAACTTCCATGTTAGTATTTAACTTTCACTATGTACACCGGTGAGACTAAATTACTTTCAAGAATTCTTATTGAATCTAAAATAACCTTCTGCCTTGTCACTATTTTCCACACTTCCAAGAGCGTAATTTTTTGTCTTTTGGTTCTTCTGATAACATCCATTACACAATTTGTCCGTTCTTTTTTTTTGGTTTGCGCTAAAAACACCACATTTCAATATCTATTATAATGGCTGGTATTCTTGACTGTAGCTGGCTTTATTTGGGACATTTTGAACTGAACTTTCTAGAGCACGACATGTGCGTAAATCTTCTGTTTAGCCAAATCTTTGACTTCTTTGACTGAAGTCTTTCGAAGTCACACAGACACACAGTGGTTGCTTAGAATAAATTTATTGGTTTTCTAAGAAAGTATAAGAAAATAATAAATATAAAACTAAAATGAAACGTAAAGCAAAATAAAACGTAAAGCAAAATAAAACTAAAGTGAAATAAAAAATAAATTAAAATAAAAATATTTCGTTTTAATAAATTATTAATATTTTATATTTATATATTTATATCAAGAGTTATTTTACACAAACGAATTTACACAAGTCGTCCATTACATTATGTTTCTATATATATATATATGTATACCTTCGACGTTTATAAAAATATTGCCATCACGTCAAAAAGGAATGGAATAGTTTTGTTTGAAATTTGTTATAAAGAAAATAAAATATATCAATGATTAAGTTTCACACTTGATTAGAATACGTTAATAATTATTGTATAAATGAATAAAAAATTTAATCGAAACTAATAAGTTCAGCTGTTGCTGGTTCCTCTGGAACGGCAGCAGACACAGGCTCAAGTTCGGTTTGTGGTGGTGCTGGTGCAGCAGCAATTGCCTGTACCTGCGCATTTGCTGTATTAGTTTGTGGCGCAATGCCACCACCAACCGGTGCTGGTGGCATTTGATTCGGCGGTGTCGCTATCGGCGGTTGAGTTTGTATCACATTTTGATGTTGCAACATGACATGCGCAAGTTGAGGATTTTGATGAGACGGTTGTACGTTCTGTTGTTGATTATTGGCAACATGTTGCTGCTGTTGATTATTGGCAACATGTTGCTGTTGTTGATTATTGGCAACATGTTGCTGCTGTTGTTGTTGTTGTTGAGTTTGGAGTAAGCCTTGTGGGAACGAATTTGCTGTAGTAAACAAAAAAGAAATAAATTAATTCATATCAAAAATATATTTTAACTATAAAAACATGTTATATACCTTGACCCTGAAAAGCATGTTCGCCCATAATACCCATACCCACAGCTCCACTTGGCATCATATTACCATTTGTGGGCAACATACCACCTGGCATACTCGGCATTGAGGGTAACATCATACCAGCATGTTGATTTGAATTTGGTAACATATTTCCGGTATACATGCCAGGCAATGGTGTTGGCCTTGTTGCACCTGGTAATGTAACACCTGAAGTTGCTGTAGTCATTCCACCGCTAGCTGCCATAGATGTGGGCATTTGTTGTGATAAATTGAATTGTCCACTTGCCATTGGTCCAGGTGAATTCGGATTGAACCCATAAGTATTGTAGGCATTATTTAATTGATGAGATGGTGAGCTATGTACACCACTATTATTGACACCACCTGAGGCTATAAATGGAAATGCTGTTTGACCCATTAGATATTGAGCTTTTTGTTGTTCCTGCCTCATTTGCATTTCCCTTTCCTGTTCTTGGATCCTTTGTAAAGCTAATTGCTGTGAGTATTGTAGATATTCCTGTTTCTTTTTACGCATTATTTCTAATTTCTGTGCCATTTGTATTTGCCGCTGCAATTCTTGTTCTTCGGCAATGCGACGCATCTTCTCAGCATGTTCCTGACGCAGCACATCGAGAGCAGCACGTGAATCTTTTATTTGCCCCAATTTATCCTGCAATTGTTCATACCACATACGCTTATCATCCATTTCTTTGATATAAGATAGTTGTTGCGAATGTAGTGATGTCAGGGTTATGAAGAGTGATTGCACAAAGGAATCGTTTGTAATACTGCGACCACGACTTGAATTTGATTTCATGCGATTTACAAAGTTCTGAACCTGATTTCGCATATTTGCGACAAACTCATCCAACTGTGCTTCATCTGCATTCTAAAAATAAATAAAAATAAATATTTATTAAGTGTGCAAGTTAACATAATTATTTATTTACGATTAGTTTAAACATAAACTTAGTTTATGTAGATCACACCCTAAAGATGTTCCCTAGCTATGAGTTATATATAGATTACGGTTTATTATTACTAATTGTTTTATATTAATAATACATTACTTTATCTTGTATCATTTAATTTAATAAAATCTGTAATAAATTGTGACTAGTCTCAATGGAATTAGTGGAGAGAAATCAACTAATCATTTAAAAACACCTTTTTTGTGTATTTTCAGACTAGCCTGATAATCTGTACCAAAACTAGATATTTAGCATGTGCATTATTTATTCTTATAGGAAAGGAATAGTACACTGCGACCTAAAAGATCTATTGTACCCCTTAGTCGGATTAGAGTGTTTCTTTAAGTCCGATTTCTCTAATAAAAACAGTATAGAGCACATCTTGAATAATGACATAACATAGAGTCACTCTCCACTAATAAGTGGAGTGAAGCATCTCACACTGCCCATAGTGTAACCCAACAGAGTTGCAAAAATTTTAGAATGAAGTCGTTGTGAGAGAACTTAAATATACAGTTTAATTAATATTGTATTATATCATATTGTTGTAAAAGCATATTACATTAGATAATTTAAGAATAAAATAGCTTGTTACTTGTTTGGAAGTGCAACATATATTCTGTTGAATAAGACGCTTATAATTTTAAAATATTTTATAGTGTAAGATTATTTGACATACCTTTTGCAGCATAGGTTGCAGCTGAGGTTGCGGTGTTGGCATTGGACTTGGAGCTGATGGGCTTGCTACAGGTGAATCACTGACTTTACGATGTTCCCAATAATTACGATTTAGATATTTTGCCAAATCAGGATTAGTTTCTTCTTGTTGTAGAACAGTTGGTTCTGGACTAGGTGAACGCTGCTGTAAACGATATGCAGTAGCATTGAATGTCTGTGTAAAATTAAAAACCAAAAGTATAATTAACACTATATGTATAGTTTATTTAATATTAGATTTACTTGATGCTGTTGTTGTTGCTTTTTCTGTTCCGCCTCGGATTGACTTAAAGCAATAGCTAAATTAAGTTCCTCTTCCTCCTTAAGTTCTTGTTCTGTTTTTCGTGGTGGTGTCTGAAATTAATTTGTTATATTGAATTTATATAATTATAAATATATATTTTATAATTTATAAGCAAAGCATTGATGTTCGGACATACTTATGTTTTATATTACGTTATATTCTAATGATTATATTGCTGAAGTATGACGAACTGTTTAAGAATATAATATCGAAGAACTAATTAGCTCTTCGCGCACCTTGTATATTTTTAAACATTTAAAGTGTTCGAGTCCGAGTATACTTAAGCTACTTAGTCAAAGACTTTAAATTAGTAATTTATAATAAAATATTATTATTTACCTGTACTTGCTGAGCCAACGAACTATTTACATACTCGGCCGGCAATTCACTATCCGTGGTGCGTGATAATTGTTTGCCTTGAGGACGTTGCAATGCAGTATAGCACACATCACAAACGCGCACCTTTTAAAAAAGATATACCCAATTAATTACCTAAATATATTTATCTCCGAAATCTACTCACATCTTTTTCAATACCGTATTTCGGCAGTGGACACTGTTTGGCAGTGCAATCGCCACAGAAAACTTGACCACAATTACGACAATGATGCTTACGTATGAGTACACTAAACTCTTTGCGGCACCTGTGACAAACCTTGCCGTCCGCCCAATTTGGCGCCGTGTCAGCAGTGAACATAGCGTCCGCTTCTTTTATTTCAGGAAATGAATGTCCTTTAGTTTTTAATATTGTCATAGTATCCTGAAAATATATACGGAATATGAAAAATATATATCTTTTCATATTTATTATATATCTTTTGCGTATATGAAGACAATTCGTGTGAAGACACTTAACTAACTTAATACTTTAGCTGAGCTACACCCATTTAACTGCCTTAAGCTTATGACAATCACAAATAATTTCGAGAAAACCAAAATATCCATTTATAATTTTCGACTGAAATTTTTCATATCTTCAAAACGAATTAAAAATCTTTAAATAAAAAATTATTTTAAATGTGAATATTTGATTTTACAAGCAAAGTTATTAAGTACTAAAGATTTTACTTCTTCTTCGAAGATGATTTCCTCCTCCGAACTCATGCTGACTTTCTGTTATTCAATTATTCTAAATTTAAAATAATTTAAAATGTAAATAAACTAAATTTTTACGTGCAGAAATCTCGAATACAATTATTATTTCCTTATCTTTTTTCCTACTAATTTAATTAGTGAATATCAGTGATTTTCCAATTTTTACTTTGCTCTTTTGTTTTACTAATTTGCTTTCATTATTTCATTTCACTTCAATTCGTGAAAGCACCCATCCCTCACCTTTATCGCTTGATATTTTTCAGACGAACGAAAGGCCGTTGCCCAAGTCTGCACCAATTCTAGCATTTTCTGTCGCACATTCTCGTGCGGTGTTTGCTCCAAAAATTGACTGAACATTTCACAATTTTCTTTAGTGAAAATTTCCTCATGGACGGGTGTGCCGCAATTCTTTACGACACTCTCCAGTACCAAAAGTGCATAACACGCCGAATGCGGATTTGGTGAATTCATTTTCTTTTTGATTGCAGTAAATGCAGTTTTTGGATTCACATCTTTCTGATTGATTTCATCACAAATTGACAAAATTGTTGGCCAATCCGGTTCCAAACGTAAATGACTGGTGGCGTTATCTGCAAAATATATAAATCATTAAACGAATATCTTTACAACATATTATTAATAAAATCATTTAATAATTTGCCAATTTGTCAACAAAAGTATGAGGTTGGTGACTTTTGAAAATATTTTCTCTTTTGTGATTGTTTTTATCAGCTGCTATTATTTATTGATGATTCATATTCTTTCGAATTGTTTGATTTGCAAGAAAAAGCAACGAAAAAACGAAATTTGTTACTTTCATTTATATCATTTTATTAACTAACCTAAACTCTTTTCAAAATTTGATTTAAACATATTTTATATTAAAGAGTATTTAATCAACTGAAAATTTTATTATTTATTTCTTTATTAAAAATCTTTGCTTCTTCCAAGTTTCTTCACGAATACTCTACTGAAACTATTTGGAAAAGGAACAAAAACTGCTGTTCTATTGGAAATGTCAGCGCACTGGAATTTTGTACCACAATTGATTAGATAAGCACAGTTTGTAGCTTAAACACTCTTAACTCATTTCGGACCACACAGTTAGCTTTGAATATTTTTTAATAATCAAAGCATATTTTATATTTTTTAGGTAAAGATAAAGTAAGAATAATCTTTCAAATAAATATTAAACTTTTCTCATATACTTAAACTTGTTTTATTTTACTATTAACTATCTAAAATTGCCTGGTACTCAATGGGTTAAATTGAACTAACTACAAATATTCATTTCGCAGGACATAAAATTGTTTTTCTTGCATACGTATCTCAATTCTTTACAGACACATTCAATTATTATTACTATTAAGAAAATACTAATAGCATTTCTATGTAGTTTTTATACATGTTATATACATATTCCTCAACGTTGTGCAGTCATTTTTTATGAGCAACAACCTACACAAAAAAACATTTTACAACAGGTGTAAATACAACTGTCCAAAAAGAGACATAAACAAAAGGTCTCTTGTTGGCATATTGGCATCACTGTTGCAATCTGTCAATTATTAGGCACTTTAGCAACAAAATTGTTACTTTTTTCCGTATGGTACTATGGTACTCGTTCTAATAAAATGGTACTTTTTTTTACTTATTAGCGCAAACTTAATTGTAAATACGATTATATTATCCAATTAAATTTATTTATAGATGCAACTGTGCACTATGGAACTAATAATAATAATTTTATGTTTTTATATAGTAAAAATATTGAAACTGCAAAAAGTAAAAGAAAATTTCGATTGAAATGAATTTTAAAACTTTAAACAATATTATGTTATGCAAAGAACTATTTCATAAAAAAGGCAATAAAGTAATCCCGTTTAAAGAAAATAAAAATTAAATGTTTTTTATTTTTTAAAAAAGAATGTCATAAAATATTTACTTATATAAGTTAAATCAGCAGACTTAGTTGGTTTGTGTCAAAACTAAATGTGTGTGTCAGACTTGATCGGATTACGTATAGAATAAAGTTGAGAAGAAAAATATAATATAGTTTTTATTAACTGTAATAAATCGAAATAAATACATTACACACCAAACTCCAAAAATAGTGATTTAATAATAAACAGCTCTTACGTTTTATCAGTAAACTAATAACCATATTTAATTAAATTATTTGTTTATGGATGTTAGAATCTCCTTGTATCATATGGACTTTGCTATTATTTTAAAATGTCATCAAATTACATATTACACCCAACTCTTTTTTTACACGGTTTCTTTTTACACGGATTTGAAGTTACACGGTTGAAAAAAAAAATTTTTTTGTAAAAAATTTTTAATTTAGTACGGTCTCAAAATCACTGTCTTGTTTGATATTTGGCATTTTTTTTACACGGTTTTTTTTTACACGGAATTCTGAGGAACGTATCTACCGTGTAAAAAAAGAGTTGGGTGTATTTAAGTTATTATTGTTCTTCGTGATGTACTGTATACATTGAGATTTGCGTGAAAGTAACTCGACATTTAGTTCAAATCGTAATACTAGAAAGAGGATCTGCTTCATGTAAATTCATGTAAATAGCACATCTGTATGATTTGTCAAATATTAATCACCACAACGTTGGTGTTTTTCTTTACAAACGGAACTTCAATAGCATAATGACAAACAAAATTAAGATTTTCTATGTGAATAAGTTTTTAGCAAATACAGTTAAACGTATAAAATTATAATCAACACTGTGGTTACTTGTATTGTCTAGATACTCCATCTATATTTTTCTACACATTGTATTCTGACAAATCTATTATATTTTATATAACTCCAATAAAATAATTAAGGTACTCGTATGTAATTAAAAATTAATAATATAGCTTTTGCTATTTAGTAACATAATTGATACGTGACAAATTCAGTGTACCAAAGTGAACTAAACCAATCTACAAATTTCAGAGGAACCTCTAATAATCAATTATATTAAAATTATAAACACCTTTTCTAGTTAGCAAACCGACTTCTTATATACCTAAAATTGTTAAAAAGAAGTGCTGTTGTGAAGCATATTAAACCATTTTCATATACCACATTGATTACACAATGGTAACAAAAATTATGTAGTATTTCCTTACCTAATTTAATGGTTTTCATCTAATTAAATTTTCTACGATTTGAAACAGAAAGTCAGTTTTAAGCGCCAAAGAAGTTAAAGTATATAAAATTACTTCTGGATTAAAGAAATGATGAACTTAGTCAGCAAAACAAAATCTCTACATTCAGGATTTACATAGAATTAAGTACATGCTTCGTCCTATTAGTGTATGTAATTTATTTATTTTTTCAGCTCGGTGATGAAAGAGGCCTCGCAATTTTGATAACGCCGACGACTAAATTTGGCTTAGCTCCGCCACTAACTCAAATGAATGTTGTAAATGTGATTTGGTACTCAAATACAAGTCGACTTCAAAATTGAACGTCGGCGGTTCTCAAAATTACGGAATTCGAAATAAACTCCTTTTCAAGTTGTTTCAAAAATTTTTGTTTTTTGTAATTAATTATTTAAGTGCTTCAAGAGAATATTTTATAAATTGAATATAAATATATTTTGGAAGCTAAATGATTATTAATCAGGTTTAAGTTGAAATCTTATGTTAATATACTGGAATAATGCGTGAAGAGAATTCGAATATATGTATGTTTTCACCCCACTGAGTTCCATACGTAAAGGTCTCAATGAAATAATTTTTAAGTTATTTTGACATTTTGGATGTTTCTGCAATTGTATCTTTTTGGATGAATTTAAATAAATATTCATAATGATTAGCAATGGTTATCACGGATTATGCCGTGACCGTATCAAGGAGTGTATTCCATTTACTTTTGTAGCTAAAATTATTTAAATCTCGATCTAGACCTCATTAGTTTTTATTATCTACCTTGATATCTGTCAATATTATTTTAATATGCATATTTTATTGAACAATCAGTAAGTACTAAATTTTATAGACCAATTAATATTATAATATTCATATTAACATTTTAAACTGACAATGTAGTCGGAAAACGAAACTCTGGGCGTCCCTTATAATTCACTATTACGAGCATCTGAAGTAGATTTTGTATTATGCAAAATCGACAATTATAATTCAATAAATATTCAATAATTTTGAAAATAAAATTTCAAATGAAATTGTATTTTTATGTCTGCTATTTTACATGATACATTTTAAAAAAATTAAAAAATTTACCTAACAAAGTTTATTACCCTTATTTGATTTATATCCGCAATTAACTCCTTATATGGTATTTTGCAATAATATTTTTATTTCGAAATAAATAATTTCATTTTATTTTTGACGTTTTAAAAACAAAACGTATTCTAAAGTTAACTCAACGTGAATAAATTATTTTTTGATTTCATTGTATGATGAAAATCATTTGATTTATTGCATTAATAAAGAATAAATAATATATTTATGTATATGGGTGCTCTCTTTATTTAATAATGTTTATCACTAACTTCTGAGTTTAGATGAAAAAGAAGAATCATTGTTGTTATAAGTGACAACCCGATAACATCATCAGAACTTGTCCATGAATGTAGGTTGAATGTTATGTCGGTAGACACAAGAGCTTAACCTTTTAATTGGTTCCTGGCTATTTCAGCTTATAAAGAAGCAAAATTGCGGACTAACTTTTAAGCACAGATTGTAATAAGGTACCTTCTGAACCGCAAACATTTCTTGACTTAACTAAATTTGTTGTGAGACTACTTATTGGTGGTTGGATTCCAGTTAATCGTACAACAAATGACAAAACCATGATGCCTGAAAAAACTCAAATTGGTTCAACCTACAATCAGTAAAAAGGCTACATGGTTCTTCAATCACTGAGACTGTTAATTGTTAATTGGTGCAATAAGTGGCCACACTAATAGCGTCAAATGCATCTTTCTTCTTATTTTCGCTCACAACGATTATGCTACTGTCATTCTCTCTCCAGACTTAGCATTAGTTATTATGCTACTGTCATTCTCTCTCAAGACTTAGAATTAGACGACATAAGTACTTCTAATATTAGCTCCTTACCACTTTTAAATGCCCTCCACTTCTATAAAAGTTTCAAAAATTTTGTAACTATCGGCAGATTGTTCAAGAAACCTTCACAGTGTGAGAATGTTGGGTTTCTCCCTATAAATTATTTTTATTAGGTAAGTTTAGTGCTTTAAAATTTTATACGTTGAGTTTTGATAGTTTTCACCTACTAAAAAAAAAACTCTGAATTGACCTACACAGACGACTTAAATTTCTAATGGTATTTGCTAAACTCAAATTTCTTTCATTATATTTTATTAATTAATTTTTGAATTTATTTCTGCACCTGATTTTTTATTAATGTTCTTTATATACTTTATATTCGATTACAGACATTTCGACTCTCCTTGAAAGTTATCATCAGGGTAGGAACTAATAAATAAACATTATTTGATATTAATAAAATCTGTATCTATTCGATATGTTTTTGGTTCCGTTATCCAAATTTAATTTTTAGTTTATTTAACAAAAAGGTGACTGTTTCCGGATGTAAATTAAATAAAAAAAACATTATATATTAATAGAATATAAAAAATACATAAGGGACAGAGCCCTGAAGTTATATGCGAAAATTGACAGGCTATCCTACTTACCACTATCTAATCTTAGAGCAATCAGTCTCCGCACGGGGAGGTACGCAGATCTTAGATCAATCACTGAATGATTAGGAAGTTTATGAGTGATATACAATTTAATCAATGAGATGGGTGGGACCCTGTAGTACCCCCAGCTATCAAAGAGTAAAAGTGCCCAGTTGAGCTGACACGAAAAAAAGAATCAACAACATAAAGTTAACCACTTATTTAAAAGCTCTGATCTACGTAAGCGTTTATCATACAGAAAAATTTTCTGTATATATAATAAGTGGCGCCTATATAATTTAGGCCACAAGTCCTAGCAACCTTACAGTCCATACGATTAGTTCTTTAAATATACGCGACCTCAATGATTAATGCATCTATATTCTTAAACAATTTACACATTGGAATTTTTGTTGTCGTGTCGGTCGCATTTATATTAATTTCAAGGAGGCTTTATCTGATAGTACTTGATATAGTTGTACAGTAAGACCCCGATTTGCGTCGTTAATTAGGACCGACAAAATGCGATGCAAGTCGAAACAATGCAAATCGGTTCACATCTATCCATTTAATTTCCAAAAATATTTTAGTTTTCGATCACTTGTTGATGGAGAATTACTTTTTAACTCATTGAATATCGACAGAGCCTTATTCTGAAGTCCCATTTGGCTTAATGGCATTCTTCTTTGATTCTTCTTATTTTTTTTTTTTGGCAACACAATTCGAATCAAAGCAAGTCGGGGTATTAGTGTATATCTTTTCGAACCCAATTTTCTTTTTCTACTAAGAATCCTTTAAATCTACAAAATAATTAAAACAACAAATGCATATAAACGTTTTTATGAAAATTTTTATTACGCATATATAAATATTTGTTTTTTCTTTTATAAAATTGTATAATTATATTTACTTAGATTTCCAACTCCTCTCAAATCCCCACAAATAATGATTATATACAACTTTTTTTTTTACAACTTTTTGTTTTTTTGCTTTGTGAAATTCTTTTAAATTTTTACTTAAAATTAATACTCTACTAAATATTTGACTACAATATTTTATATATATAATATTATTATCCTAAATAAAACTTAACCACTTAAATTTGTTATAAGTACAATTATTTTATTGTAAATTAAAAAAATTATTTTTTAATTATTTTATCACGGCTACATTAACGTACAATTTGGATTGTCTTTGATAAAAGACTGCAAGCAAGAATAGGTGAAGCAGTATACGTAATACTTTTGTAATCGAAATATTATTAATTTTTAATTATAATTAATTAGAACTAATTAATTATTTTCTGTTTAGTACTATTATCTACTTGGCATACAAATCATTAAGATATTGTTTCTAATATGAAACAATAATATAAAACTTTTTACTATAAATATTTGCATATAGGACATCTAACAATATTCACAGGATAATGTCATATGTATAAAACTAATATTCTATATCACTTTTTGAAAACTTTTCACAACTTACAAAGTGGAAAACTTTATAGCAAATTACTGCGTTAATTTCCGTTTCAATGTGTAATAGGCGAGACTTTTGAAAAATGTCACTTGTAAAATAATCATTAAAATATTAAAACCGAAATTTCCATTTTCCATACCAAAACTTTTGAGAATTGTGGCAGCATTTCTAAATGAGAACACATAATATAATTAATTATTATATAGAATATAGAATATAGAAATAATTAACAGCGATCTAAAACAGTGATCGCAACTTACTTGAAATGACAATATATGACATTCTCCGGACAAATCGTGTCTTCTCGGTTATTCGCATAGACTGAAAGTATCATACCCTCAACTCCATATCTCAGTGGTGAAAAATAAGAAACAAATTTCATTAACTGTGACATATGCGTTAACAGTATTAGAACTCCGGAATATATAAGCATAAAGCAAGTTAGCACTGCGCCTACGAAAGTGCCATTCTAAAATTAAAATAAAAAACACATATTTAATTCTAATGAATTTTATTAAAAAGGTGTAAATATATATATATCTGAAGTGGATTTAGTTTAATTGAGATTTTAAATTTTTTATATACAATGCTATATACAACCACAGGTGTCGCCAGAAAGGAATTATTCTATCTATCTAAAAGTTGTTATCCCTTTGTTACACTCTTGCTACTGACGTTGATACTCAGTAATGACGTCAGAGATTTTTATAACTATAATGCCAATCTAGATAGCCAATCTAGATAATTAAATGTAAAGCAATATACATATTAATTTTGTTAATTATTTTCGTTCGTTATGTCTGTAATTTTTATTTATTGTTACTTTTCTTTTCACTAAACTGCGTAATTATACGAAACCACAACTTATTTTCATTAGGAAATATTTTATAATATGACTATTTTACGACTCAATGGATGTATGCTCACTTACAATTGGATTTAATATGGTGCCCAACAAAATACCCAAACTATCTGCGCAGATTGTGACCACAATCGCCGTCAGCATGCATTTCACGTAACGCTCTACTTCGAACGGTTGATCAGTTAAGAGGTAAGTAATTGTTATATAAACCATGGAAAATATTATCTAAAATACAAAGAAAATATTAAAAGAAAATTATATTTTATTGCATTTCTTTTATTTTTCAAAATAAATAACTTTTAACGAAACTTACATGAACCGGTGTGGATGTTATAATTGTGGCTAAGTAATACGTTTTCAGTTTGTACCAATTATTGAACGTTTCTTTTTTAATAATATTCATTTCTTGCGGAACTAGGAAGCGGATTAAATTTAGAGATTAAAAGTTAATAGAACTCTTGTTTGTTGTTGTATATTTATACTTACAACGCAGCACACCCGGCATCATTGTTGTATACCAGAGATAAACGCAATGTATAAGGAAGGAGGTGAGATTAGATACTTGTTTTGTCGCATTCGAACCCGAATCTCCATAAAGAAAACCAACAAGGATGGCACAAAGGATATGCATTATCAATTTTAAATAAGTAACTGTCTGTAATAAGAATTTAAGTATGTATTAAATATAATATATTAAAAATGTTAATAAACAATATTCATATACAAAAATAGAATAAATAAAAGTGTAAGGAATAGATAGCTCCGTAGTTTTTACATATGTGAGAGAAACTAATATCTGAAACTTAAATTTTAATCTTTGGCGTTTTGTGCTACAACCCGAAACAGTATAATCTAAATACTTATTCATCTATAAACTTATAATTTAAACTAGCTCCTAAAGCCGCTTTGTATCCCATACCTCGTTAGGGGGTACATGTGCAACGATTAATTCTCCCATTTCGACGGCTGGCATATGAATTTTGGGAGTGTCGAGTTTATGTTCAGCAAACGAAAATACAGCTGTTACCTTAAAAAGAGGTCCTTTAGATTTAAAAGAAATAATGCTGATAATAATTACAACTTTTACTATAATAAACCCAAAAAGTTGACTTTGATGAATACAGCTTCAATTATTGTTTCATTATATTGTTTTTATATGAAATTATATATTTTCACATATAACGTTTATAAAAATAAATAAAGCAAATAAACTAATAAATCGCTTTTTATTAAACAGTTGAGCTCGTGAGCTCTCGGCTCGTGAGACCTCATGATTAGCTCTTCAATATGAGCAACTTGAAGGCTAACACTAGTGAGCAGCTCTTCAATATGAGCCAATTATGGGCTCACGCTCATGAGCCAATTTTGGGCTCACATAAGAATTGGCTCTTGCTTATGAGCCTGAGCTGCTTATGAGTGAGCAAATACGAACCCTGCTTTTGACACAATTTTTGAGGACGTGTCGACTCATGCGTAGCTGGCCTAGGTTCAACCATAACTTAAAAGATTTTCATTTTAAAAACGTAGAGAGTTTGAAGATTATCCGTATAAACATGATCTATTTATTTTGATGATCAATTCACGTCATGAAAGCTTGAAATTAGACATACGGAAAATTTTTCGCTCAAGTAAGTCAAAAAATAAATAATGTATATGACTTATGATACTATTTTGGTAGAACCACAGAGCATCTACATCCATATCATTCCATTTTAGGTCAAGAATATATGTAATTATGTAGCTGTAGCAAATAAAATCAATGATTTGTATCACAGGACTATTTTTATAAAAAATATGTCACTCACATTCCCAGACTAAAACCTACTACAAGTATAGTAGTTACTTGTAGATTTTAACGCTCCCTAATGAGACAATTTCGATTGTTTATATACACGCCTGGGGAAAAAAGAGCATCATTATTGAAGATGTTGGAAATTGTCACCGGTTTGATACTAACTCATTCAAAGTAAATGGTAAATGATCTATATTTTAAAGTGGCGAAACTTGTTTAATATGTCGCAGTTATAGTACTACACAGTGAGAACTACTAAAAGAATAACCCCTTACCTATCTATTAAATTTGGATTATTTTTGACAATTATATTATAAAAACTCTGAATGATATAATCAATCAATTTTTCATATTCTTATCAATAGTATTTACAAACAAGGTTTTATGCTAAGTTTAATTCTATTGGTTAATAAACTGAAAGATAGATTTTTCTACACTTAGATAGCCAGACAGATGAATGAGTATCACTAAATCAATTTGTCCTCGTCAAACTCAAATAGAACATTTCATTCTAATAAAATTTATTTTTCTAATTGATTGATTATTTAATAAATTTTTATTAATTTTGTCATATTTTCCATTTGTCTCTTAACATCATTTCATCGTTTGATAATTTTACTTACCCAATCTCTAAAGAACAACACATGACATCGTCCTATTAAAATCCATAAACGCATCCATTCTGGCGGTGGGTATACATGCTGTGTAGAGTCCATTGGTGGGGTTAGAGAGATTTTATGATTTCGTACATCATTTACATTGGCCATTTGTACAATTTGGACATCATGGAAGAGATCGTTTTGTTCACAATTTTGATCGTTACGCCATTGGGGATTTTGTGCACTATCCGCTAAAGCCTGTGTATGGTTCCCATAATCACCATTTACACATTCAAGCACTAAAAAATAGTTCACATATGCAATTTATTAATATCATTCAAAATTATTATAACTACAAATTATATTAAATGGAAATTTATGACACTAGCTACCAGGTTTTGTTATTAGATAATGTAAATTAATTATACAGGAAAAGGATTATTTGGCACATTATTTTAATTGTGATTATTACTTGTTTAAGTAACTGATGATCAAGTAGTGATAAAGCGATTAAGTTACTCGAAGCTTATTAATTCCATTATTCTATCTCAGTGTTTATAGGAGGCAAGCAGTTGAACTGACAGCACTAAAAACTAATATACTATATACTTCATTATATGAGTGTATAATTATAATTTTTAATAACATAAGTACTTTAATTTATATTATAGTATATATATATATATATATAAATACTTGTATTTATTTAAATACGCAAAATTTATCCACAATAGAATAGCAACCGTTTATGGCTGTTATTATGAATATTGAAGTGTTTCCTTATCAAAGTTCACTGTGCTACAATATAAAGTAAAAATTTCTTATTTAATAGTAAAAATATTCAAATCAAAATGTTATATTTACAATAAATTTTAAAAAACAAGTTTGTGAACCGATTAGGAGTACTTTACAAAGACTATAATCGTAGCTTTGGATCAGAGTAGTTCGGCGTAATTCTTGCCGGAAACACATATGCACTCTGAATAATACTTTACATATAAGTTTTTTCCGGTACAATTCAAAGATTAAATAGCATTTCTCATCACCTCACATTATATAGCATTTTAAGCTTTGTCAAAGATTCAAGATGGTTTCAAATCTCTGAGTTTGTCTCCTATATGGTCACACAATAGGCGAATAAACCTAACTGAATCCTTTTGGATTACCAGTAGAACCTAACCTAACCTAATTAAGAGATAGTACCAGCGCCAAAAACTAGCCTCTTTACTTTTTCATTCAGTAATCGTCGAACTTTGTGCCTAAAAAAGAAGATTTGCGGTAAGCATTGTTTTTTTTTATTCCATCAAAAGAAAAGGCAGTTGAAAGTCACCGTTTGCTTTTGAACATCAAAATGAGAACAACTAGAACAATTTAGCACAATTAGAAAAGGTTTCTAACAACATTAGTGTGGTTTGAAATAAAAGTCTCTCTAGCTGCATTTAAGTCTTGGTATCAGTAGCACTACGGTATCTGTGCTGACGGGACACTGCGTAATAGAAAGGCACGCTATGAGACTGGGTCTCCCCTTTAACGACTTTTGTCGAGGTTGTGGCTCTGAGGATAAGGAGGAGACTGTACTCCATCTCATGTGTCAGTGCTCTTCCCTAGCCAGAAGAAGATTAAAAATCCTTGGATCTCCTTTTCTAACTGACCTGACTGAGTTGTCATCCTGTAATGTTAGGGACCTAGCCAAGTTCATAGAACTGTCAGGTTGGTTTTCCTTTACCTAATAGGGGAGTCGTTACCTTTCTTCGGCGTTAAATGTATACTGATTAAAATCTATATACAAATAACGTAACTCCTGTGGTACCACAATGGGCCTTTATTTGTGCTTAAGTGGGCTTTTTGGGATACAAGGCCGCCACTCCAACCTATACCTAGTCTTGGTACACTGATATGAAGTTATCAGTGTTGGTTTAAGTTACTATAAGTGAAGAGCTGATAATAAGATTTATGGAATCAGAATTTGTGTTGTTATATATAATTCCAAAATTTTTTAAACCTAAACTTCACCCACAAAAGCTGCATATTTGAATGCTATGGTAGCGGACTTAAGTTGCTAGAACCTAAATATTCAACATATAAAAGACATTCATAAAATTAATTTGACTCTGGCGCTGGACCTTATTTTCAATAGGATGAAAAAATTTCTCAGACCAAATTTGACAATAGTAAGACAACAGAAACAAGGTTCTTCTATAAAAATGGGATAAGATATTATTTTAAAACAAGTGAAACAGCATTAAAAATAATACAACCAACTGCAGGCTTTAGTAAAAATTTAATAAACATATTCTTAATATCCGTAGAATCTAGTATTATTTTGACGTAAAAATCTTGTTCATGGTTAGATGGAATTATCTACAAATAGATAATTCTGCTAAGATATTTGCACTGAAATGTGAATACGACTAATACTTGTTATTAACTTTAAATTGCGTTTATATAAAATTGAATTTAATAGATAATAGCAGGCATGTTAATATTAATGGCGTCTAAAATTATATATAATTAACATCAGAAAATAAATTAACTACCTTATATTGAATCATTACTATTATCATAAAATATCTAGTCACTTTTGCAGAAGATAGAGATGTTTGAAATTAATAACAGTCTTTAAAATACACTATCACAAACCGTAGTAATAGTTCAGGAGGCTATTTACTAATAGATATTATTAAAATCACATGTAAGTAATTTGAGGAAAGTATATAAGAATGTTCCAAGTTAATGGATTTCCAACCTATTTTCTTTTTTTTTAAATAAATCAAAGATTGAATTAATAGTTTGAGAATTTAAGTTAAGATCTGATGTTGAAAAAACTTCTAAAGTAAATATTAATCTATAAATTTTCACTTACAAAAATCGGCGGGATTATGATATGGTGGGCAATCCAAGTTAACTGACTTCAAAAACTCAATTGTATTATATGGTGTACCCTGATAAGTACAGTGACCTTGACTCATCACATAGATCTGATTGAACATATGATATATATTTGTTGAAGGCTGATGTATAGTACAAACAATGGTACGACCTTCATTGGCTAAGGTTTGCAGCAATTGTATTGTATCGCTTGACGATGAACTATCTAATCCACTGAAAATAATATATAAAATATTAAAGAAAATTTTCAACAATATACACATATATAAATTTGTTAGAATGAACTTACGTTGTGGGTTCGTCCAAAAATAGTACAGCTGGATTATCAATTAACTCTAAAGCTATAGATAGACGTTTCTTCTGACCACCAGACAATTTACTACAACGCGTTAATTTTGTCTTCGAGAGTTTCAGAGTATCTAAGATGTGTTCTATCTATAAAAGCCAAAAATTATTTTCAATTTATTTTAATCATTTGCTGATATAATAATTTATTTATAAAAATATTGATAGTCGTATATATATATATATATAACTAATAATTAAAAGCAAAGTTACTCAAGTGTTGTTAACCTACCAACATTTTCTTTTCCTTAAGATTCATTGAATTGTTTGATATTTTAAGTGTGGCAGCGAGCATCATCGTTTCTTCTACTGTAAAAAATGAATAGAAGTGATCGTCTTGCATTATATAACAGCAGAGCTTTCGTGATTTCAGTGCTTCCCCGAATTTTACTGTGCCGGTCACACCATTTTTACTGCAAAAACATACATAAGATATATTAATTTTTTTTAGTTGTTATATATGATATATAATATAGCATTAGATATAATTAGAAATAAGTAATTTATACACAATTTATATTTATATGTATGTATAATTGCTATCTTATATGAAATCGGTTTATTAGATTTGGATTTGTTATATTATTTGAATTCAATTATCTGATATTCGTATAGTTTTCTAATAACGCGATATATTTATCGGTATTTATAAAAGGATTCAAGAGTTTAATTCTTAATCCGATTATTTATGATTTTGTACTTTTGACTATTAGTACAAATTTTTTGTCATCTCCATACTTAATGGGGACATCTTTCCTCAAAATTCTGAATGTTAATAATTTCCTTTAGCACCATAGCACCTGAGCCGTGGTATATAGTACTCCTGCTAAGTAAATTCCTTTAGATCAGCGAATCTTATTTGCAATTTTTAAAAAAAATTAGATATATTCAATATATAGGTATTGATATATAGATTATATAGATTATTTTTTTAAAAGACTGAAAGCTGATCATAACAGCATTTAAAGTTTAGATGAGTTTTGTCTTAGAGATTAGATAAGTATAACAAATACATTTACAATCAAATAGGTAAGTTTATCTATATATGTCAATAGTATAAATATTTTAAAATAAATTAGTTATCATCTAAACATGTTGCTTTAAAATGAAGAGTGGAAGAGAAGTGATTATCTACTGGAGAGAACTGCAGATACGGTAATCTCTAACACTTGCAACGTTATTCAAACTAAAACACACGCAATCGATAAATCAATTAAATTAAATGCTTTCCTAGAAAATTTCTGGGTTCCTGGACATAGGAATATTGAAGAGAATGATTTAGTATATAGTTCTGAAGCGGTTCTGAAATGTAAATAAATCAAGAATAAGTCATCGGTACAAGTTAATATATGTGAACTATATGAACATTACGAACTCTACAAAAAATTCACCATTGTGGTAATAAATGACTTGTGGATAAGAAATAAAAACTGTGAGGTTACCAGAGTCGTATAGCCGAGATAGACATTCAATTTAATAGCCATTTAGGCTTAAGCAAGATTGTAGTTCGCGTAGTTACTACAATGTTAACATGGCACTATATCATTTCACCGATACATCAATGGTGGTGTTTGTTGACAAATAACGATTAGTGTCACTAGTATTTCCTAGCTAATTTTAAGCGCATCACAGAAGAGAAAGGTAAATTGCAACGTCCCTTCTGCACTTGTCCAGCTCTACTGAAATTCAGATAAAATTTTTTATCCATTTTTGTCTTAAGTTATTTTACAGAATCGCTTAGATTTAAAATAGCCAGCGTTTTATTAGACTCTCGAAATGGTTCCATAATTAACTAGCAATAACGGTCACATTTTAAGTTGTGGTATCGCAAGGGATCATAGGGTCTCATAGGGATCATATGACCAATTAAATTGACTGTTATAGTAACCTAACCCAACGTGTCTAAAGAACAGAGATATATATAAAATAATAATTAGGTTTATTATTAATGACATTATTTCTTTAAAAATGTAATAAAGTAAAGTAAAGTACTTACTAAAAGAAGAAAAGTAAAAGTAAAACTAATATAAAGACAAAAAATTATATATTCACTTACGTGAATCCGGTTAATATATTTAATAGACTTGATTTTCCTGCACCGGAAGGTCCCATAATTGCAGTTAACTGACCAGATTTGAAGCATCCCGAAATAGTTTTAAGTACGGTTTTCTTCTCTGAAAAAAAAAAAAATTATTTTTTTTTTATAAAATTATTAACAAAATATATAAAAATATTAAGTGCAAATATATAAAAAAATTGTTTAAATAAATACACTGTATAACTATAGTGAATTCCACACATTTCTCAAATATGAGGCAATCTACTTTTAAAAATGTTTAAATATTTTGTATAAACAAATGTTATAAATTAGTAATTTAATTTGTTTATCAATTTGTTTATGTGCGAAATATTAGTCAGTAATTTAGTCGAATTTACATTGTAAATATTTAGATAATAAATTTAGATAATGAGTAATGCACGAGAGAATAAAGTGTGAATATTATCTATTTTTTTCAATACACTTTTGAACATTCTGAAGTGAAGTAATTACATTATTTGGCATAAATAAGTATGGTTGAGGTTAAATCATTAATAATAATAAAAAATATTAATAATAATATAAACAGTTGTAGTTTACTTTACAAATCCATGTATCAAATTTCTAATAAACAATCAATTTCGTTGAATGGGTTATATTTTATGTTGAATAATAAATCGATGCGCCTCTCTGTGAATGCCCAGCTTTCGCGTCCAGAAGACATAGGTTCTTAGGAAGACACTTCTTTGATAGTTTATCACACTGTTCATCGGTGAAGTCGAAACACCTATTAAATTATTTAAATTCGGCGGTATGAATTCAACCTCTACTCTTCTATACTAGGGTTCTTGCGAGCGATATGGTAGCAAAATGGTGAAAGATCGCTAATTGAGGTACATGGAAGTTATCTAATGACCTGCCACTACAACCAACCAACCAAGTGGATGCAACTTTTAATTTTAAGGATTTCGTTAGATACAGTTGAAATTCCGAAAATTATAAGTTAAGTTATAATTAAAAAATAAAACTTTCGTGTCATGAGGTAAATTTATTATTATATATATGGGTCATTCTTAAACAAATCGGACAAATTATGGCAAAAAAATGTCCTGATCACCTGCGATTTGGTTGATATTTTTTTTATAAGCACATTTTATAAAATAAGAAGACCCGTATCTCGGGAAACATTTTTTTTAGGAGATTTGAAGCAATGGGGTTTTGAGAATTAGCTTTGTAGACACATTTTTAAATGGCTATATCTCAAGCTATATAAATGATAGAAATTTGAACATTTTTGTAGGGTTTAAGGATAATTTATTGAACTTTTAAGAAATAGTTTAAACAAATAAGATTGTTTATATTTAAGTACTAATAATAGCCGTTAAATTTCACAAAAAAAAATTTTCTCCAAATATATAAGAGAAATTTTCATTTTTTATATTTTATTAAGATTCAATTTTAAATTTTATTGCGAAATAAAAATTTTTAAGATGGCATTATGTTTTGAAATTTTTTAATATTTTTTTTCTGCCGCTGAACACCTCAAACATGCGTACTATATTTCTATTAAATGAATTTTCAAATAATATACAATAAAAATTTTTATATAATATTTTTGATTTCGATTAGTCATAAACTTCTACATTAAACTCAAAAATTTCCAGACAATAATGTCCTTAGAAATACTTCTTAAAAATTAATTCATCCTTCACATCACACCAACTACATACACATGGTTTCTTAGTAAAAAAAAAAGTACTTCTGATTTACATTAAGCAATAAATTTTTCTTAAAAAACAAATATTTTTAATGTGGCATAGCTTTTAGAAGTAATAAAAAAAAATTTATTTATCATGCGTCCTAAACGTTACTCATACGCACCATAGTAACATTATACCATATTATTTTTATTTCTGAATTGATTTATCATTATATTCTATATAAAAATGAAACTTTTTCGGAAGTTATTGTATTTAAAATTTTTAATATTCCTCCTGATGACTCTAACAACAATAAAGAAGATGACCCGCATCAATTTTAAAGGATCTACAGGATTTCGATGATCAATGAATAAATAAATCGATTTGATCAAAAACACTTGCGTATAAAAAGTTCATTGCATTTAAAAGCAATCAAGATGTGGTGGAAGATTTGCCTTTGAGAATTCTTGACTTTTCTAATAAACTGAAAAACTGTTTTAACATGTGACCTCTACTTGTAAATAAGGGTGCAAAATATTATATATACTGGTGGAACTAATGCCTAGAATTCCCTCAATCTCATAGTATGTCACATGACGACATACAGTTGTATTATCAGTTTTTGCACATCATCAATGTTTTCCGGCATAACACAACTGATTTTGGACAACCTTAACAAATTTGAGTGAGGTCAGTGAGCGAATTGCAGCCACGCTTAAAATCATTGTAGCAACATTTCACAGTAGCAAAGGATGGAGCTTCATCGTCAAATGTAGAAGTAAGTTGATCGAGTTAATCGATGCACTCTTGTATTGGTAATCCACGTCGAAAGCCATAATAAATCATAGCACGAAAATTTTCACGCGTTAATTTCATTTTTTCGCAAATACTCAATTTACAAAACACTATAAATACGAGTAACACAAATAACGCTCTTTTGATAAAAAGTCTAAGGTATATTGTGTTTAGGTTAGGTTAGGTTTGGTTATACTTCCGATCCCAGAGAGATTCACTTAGGCCTATAGGCTCATTGTGCTACCGTATTATTAAAAACCCAAGAGTTTAAATCATCTAGAGCCTTTGGAGGTCCTAAAGTTCGCATAGATCCTCAAAAAAGAAAGCCTCTAAAATGTTAAGGTGGCGTGGAGCATGTACCGGACAGGTGGAAGGTACTTTCATCATTTTCACCACAACTACGGCAGATATGGTTAAAAGGAAGATTTAGTCTCCTACCACGGTTACCTAGAATACAATGGCCTGTAAGTACACCAACTGCAAGACTGATGTCTTTACGAGGCATCTCTATGAGTGAGTTCGATTTTCTTGTATTGGTGTGCGGCCAACTTGCATACGTAGAGTCTTTTATTAAAAAGTTCAGCACAGGAAGAACTCAATAATAATAATGTCAAACTTTCGTATTGAAACGTCAGATAACACCTGACAACAATCAGTGCTACAAAGAATCAAAATATGAATAGTGACCTTTGTATAATCTTCAGTTTTAAATAAATTAAGCATACAATACATTTATCTACTATTGCAATAACATATTTTAGTACTAATGATCTAATTTCAAGATGACCCTTTTTTGTGGTAGACTTCAATTGTAATTTAAGGTAATTATCAACCGTTCACATATAATTTGTTAAGTCCTATTTGGAAACATGATGGTGAACAACTGATCAATTGATGGAATTGTTTACATCTACACTGATTTATATTGAAAGATACTGCATTTAAATAGACAGTTTAAAAATTAGTTTATGTTGAGCCTTTTCCGAGTTAGTGCATCTGGGCACTTTTATTCTATGATAACTGGGGGGTTACTGCAGAGTCACACCCATCTCACTGACTAATTTGAGTATTCCTCATAAATCATTAGAAAAAGTCTTGAACTGAATTTGCATTTAGATCAAATCTAGAACTGAAATGAAATTAAAGGAATGTGATAATTATCGCCAAGTGAATTATATCAGTTATATGTGCACAAAGCTAGATAATCTATAAATGTTTATAATTTATTTGGAATTTTTGTTAAAAAATTATTTCGAATTATTTGTCGGTATTTTTTTCGGATTTATTAAGTGGATTAACTGTAAATATTATTTTAAAATATTTAAGCGAATGTTTAATGTGAATTTACAAATTAATTGATTTAATTGCTCAAAAACTGTTTTGTTTAACTGATGGAGTAATAAAGTACTTAATAGACGTAATTAGTAACACTTTATTTAAAGAGAATTATATTGCTATAAAAAAGTTATTAAATGGCAAAATTGACAACAATAATTTACTATTTGATTAATTAACGTTTTAGAATTAACGTTGCAGCTGCTTCAGATGCTACTTAAAATTCATCAAAATTCATCAAAATTTTTTTTTGAGAAACAATTATTAATATTTTTCGATCACGATTTGCCATTTTTTTTCTATAATTTCTTATAATATAATAATTTACACCGTCCTCTAGATCGATTTCATGTCAAAATAATAGTTTTACCGAGATCAGAACCAATTGCAATTCGATCTAACAATATGAACATTACTAATACTTAATCAAGTTTTCACAATTTTGTTAAATAACAAAATTTAAAGTCCATCCTTGTCAGGATAAAAAAAAAAACTGCTCTTTTAATTGAATCCATCCTGTGTTATTATCTTGCTTAAACCGCAAATGGACGAAAGCCTCAATTTAAAACTGCTTAGTGATAACTATTGTAAATCCTACCATAAATATATAACTATATATAAACCTATAATTAACAATATAATTGTGTTCTAGGCTCTAGGAAAAAATATCAGTAGTTTACTTTAAAACCTACTATAAATATATAATTATATAAATAACCATATGTTATATATTACTATAATTTACAGTATAATTGTCTTCTAGGCTCTATGTTTTGGTAGCAGAAAAAGTACAAACTAGAAAAAAAATAACAGAAGTTTACTTTAAAACTGGCTTTGACTCTCATTTGTTTTCTCCATTAAACGTATATAAATTGTGGATTGACCCTCATTGTTCTAAAACGTTCCATTTTTTAACGTGCTCTGAAATAATACTTCCCCAAGTTGTTTGCAGTTTTAAACAAATTCTTGGAAGTTCCATAATAAAAACTCCATACTTCTTCCCACTATATCAAACGTCTCATCTTGGTACATGATCACATCCTCATAGTTTGCTCTACTGCAGTTTTTTATTAACCAATACAAGTTTAATAAAATTTTTATTTCGATTCAGTGCATTTGTTGGCACGATTCCGATTCCCTAGTCACACCTATTTAACAATAGATTTTAATAAAATCAGCTATTCTGAATAACTTTTTTTTATATGAAATATGTATTTCTCAATAAAGCCTACCTTTAGGAATGTTCGACTTTAAAGTAGAAGAGTTTACATATTGTCATCAGTTGCTCGTGTAATCAATGAACAACTGCATATGATAAGATATGATAAGTTTCAATGCCCCTATTTAGCATTAGATGACGTGTGTATTTTTTTGTTAGTATAATCTGAGTAAAAAGTTTACAATTTTAAACTTTGAAATCATGAAAAGCAAGCTATATCGGCATGTAATACCGTAGAAAAACCTGACATTATTATAATCCACTATTAAATGTGCGCAAAATCGGTCTATGATCTAGAAAATCTAAATTGCACCTATTTTACAAGTAAGTTTGAACAGTAGAGGCTATCATCAAACTAAAAACATGTTTTTCTATTACCTACTCTTCAATGTGGTGAATGAGTGTAAAGGTAATTGGACTTATAAACACAGTTCCAGTTGAGAGTATCCACTAAACAACAGATTATATTTTTACTGATATTATTTAGTACCCAAAAACCATCCACAGTTTTTTGATTTATCGGCGATGTCACCTCTTGTCTGTTATTAAGGCGTCTAAGCTCTTTTTTATGTGTGTGCAGTAAAATTTTTTTAGCAATAACACAGATCGTATCATTTGACACTGTTCTATAAAAGCAGACGACATGCAGCATACCTCATCTGTGAATCTGTGGACCTGTGCGGAATGTCATGTCTGCTTAGTTTTTTCTACTGTCCATTTAGATACGGCAAAGAATATGGTGGAGTCTATAACTACTATATTGACAGAATAAATTTCATTTTATTTTGAGAATGACTTCTCTTGAAGAAAATACACTTAAGCGCCACATACCGGTTTATATGTCTATAACTCTATTCAATATGTCTCTGATAGGTATTGCTAAGGATCCGGAAATCTATGTACGGAAACTTGATGTCATGACTGCTTAGTTTTTTGTACTGTCCATTTAGGTGCAGCATAAAATATGGTAGAGTCCACAATAACTATATTGACAGAATAAATTTCATTTTATTTTGAGAATGACTTATCTTGAAGAAAATACACTTAAGCGCCACATACCGGTTTATATGTCTATTACTCTATTAAATATAGGTATTTAAATATATGTATTGCTAAGGATCCGGAAGTCTATACACGGAAACTTGATGTCATAACTGCTAAGTTTTTTCTAATGTCCATTTAGGTGGAGCATAAAATATGGTGCAGTCCACAACTATTATATTCACAGAATATATCTCATTTTACTTTGAGAATGACTTATCTTGAAGAAAATACACTTAAGCGCCACATTGTGGTTTATATGTGTATAACTCTATTAAATACATATGTCTCTGATAGGTATTGCTAAGGATCCGGAAGTCTATGTACGGAAATTTGATGAGAACCAATGCTAAGTATCTAGCTACTATTTTACTTATGAAATATGAGTATGTAGAAAATCTGTAGTATATGAAATGAGTTTCAAGGTAAATCAGTTTGTGTTTAAATATTTAAGTATTGAAATAGTTTGAGTTATTTTCAATGATTTACTGATTATTAAATGTGTGGCAGTTAGGTTTCAACTAAACTAACTCTTTTTCAATATTTCATTACAAGTATTTTATATCAATGTTTTGTATGCTCGTAATATGCATATTAATTGATTAGTTAGCAATTATTTTACAAAAATTTAAATATTATGCCAATTAGTTGACAACAAATATTTTAATGATTTTTTATAACAAGACCTAGACCGGAGTATAAGCAGCAACTGAAGTGATTTCACATTATACACATTTGCATATAGTATAAATTCTAAGCGTTCGTATTTAGATATTACTGCCCAGATGTCACATGTAATGCATAAACAAATAAAATTCTTAGAATAACAAAAAAGTAAATAATTTATATAAATGAAGCCGTACTGAGCCATAGTTAGGTCAATAACTCCACTGGCTATTTATATTCCAAACAATGGCGAACAGTACAATACACTTTCGGTTTCTATGAAAATCACTTGCCATAAGTGAATAATAATAAAACTAATATAAATATAACAAAGATAAACATAGAGTATAAAAAAGATACAAAAAAATGAAATAAAAAGTGTTGATATAGACCTGCAAGTATTTTAAAATTCTAATAGCGTAAACAATCTAACACTATCTAGCAATGATATTGAAGTTTTTATTGATGGTTTTTTAATTGTCTGAATAGGAATTAATTGTCATTTAAAAAAAATTACACTGTGAACATATTTAATAAACTTTTAATATTTTCACATTAATAAAAACTTAACATATATGTGACTAAATAACCATAAACTAATCTGTAATTAAGATTTGAATAATAAGCTTTTAAATAATTATTGTGATTAAGCGAAGGAGCAGCACCTATAGAACAATATCACTTTAGTGCAGCCTTTAGTATAGCTAATAACTCAGAAAGCAAAGTCAAACTCAAGTGTTCTTATATATAATCGTAATCACATCATTATGTAAAACTGAAGCTTGATGAGAATATAGTTTCACAAAGGAATATCGGAAACATTACTAATTTACTTCAATTATAAAATGAGTTTTAATTAATAGGTAATGCCAAACAAAATCCAATTTTTAATTATAATTTAGTATTAAAATTTGTCAGAAAATATATTCCTATAAATTAGTACACGTAAATAAGCAAATTAATATGTCGAATCATGCAATGAATTTTCGAAATTTTCTGAAAGTCATATTGCAATGGAAATAACATAGTAGGTACGAGTATTTCATAAAGACTATACATTATACAACTGAAATTAGTAATTACCTGTTCCTATGTTTATTTCGTAACCAAGTAGTTTTAATTAAAATGGCATAGGTAATTAGAATTCCAGTGAAGCAAGACACAGTGACAGTATTTCATCATTCATATTGCCTCAGAACCGAACAGAACGTCTTCTATCTGCGTAAATATAACCAATGTATATTTTGTTGATTCGTATCTGATTACTAACGCACTCAAGACAACACCGTCTAATTATTTTTACACCTATTTAAACAGAGATGTACGTACCATCTGAAAACATAAATAATTCTCTTAGCTGAAATCGTAGCAATTAGAGAAGCCTGTCGGCAAATTGCAAGTCACATCGCGGACAGATGTAGCGTTGCCATTTTCATTGACAGCCAGGAAGCAATCAAAACCCTTGAATCTTTCATATCAAAATCAAAAATAGTAAAAATATGTAGAGAAGCAATTGACAAGATAAATCGGTTGACTGATATCATCTCCATCTGGGTTCCAAGACATAGGAACATCGAAGAGAACGAGAAAGCTGACAGTTTAGCCCGCTAAACCGCTATGGTTTATATTATCCTAGAGACCATTAAGAGAAGTACCTTCCTCTACTTTCTGCAACTTGCCAATAATAGATGGAAAGCACTTAAGTCAACTCTCAACTTCCAGGTTAACATGGCCCACTTATAATAAAAATATATCCTCGGAACTCATCACCGAATATTCGAAGATTCCGGATTTACAAAAAATCCAATTTTATTTTCAACTCCGAAGTTTTCGTTGAAATCCGATTAATCGAATAATCAGAGAACTTCAGTTTTTAAAATATCCAAATAATAAGAACAGCACTAGCAAGTATATAGTATAAGACTAATATTACTTTTAGACAAAACATCATTCTCTCATTTCAGACAGTCACATCTCGTTGATATGGTAGCATTGGCGAAAATATTACTACCTATTAGCCATTTGCTATTTCCATTGAAGCTGGTAATTCTGCAGTAGGAATATTTTGCATTGAGCTATCCTCACTGCGAAGAATTCTTTTAAGCTTTATGGATATGTCAACAAATAAACTTATTGCATCCGGAGCAGTAGAAATCCACAAGTAACTGTCGAAGCACTATTATATTCACAAGATATCACTATACAGTGTGGCATTTAGTCTTGACGGTGATAGGCCATCAATTCTGATCACTACAACCACATGATTACCAAGTTTCTTATGTCAAGAAATTTTAAATATGGATGTAAGAGACACGTGATTTGAACAGATCGATAACATATTTGACGTGAAATAGTCGATATGGATGTAAAAGCTATATAGTTTCAACAGGTAGCACAAAATGTCCGGGCTTGACTTTTATCTATTGGTGATGTGAACTCGCCAACAAGATGATATCATTTCTTTCCATGTTATGCAAATGATTGTATTTATATAGACAATCTTCAAATTTTCGAAGCAAGTTATGACCTACTAAAGCTAGATGTGTGCTATAAAGCTACTCAAAATAATCTAGTACTATAAGATGATACCTGGAGATGATACTTACTGACAAAATTCACGGATACATTGTTAAAAAAGTTTTTGTCTAAATTTTTACTATAAATTGTGTAACCGTAGTCTTGATACCATACTGGGTATAATAATATAGTATAGTGCTATCAGACAATAAAAAAAATTGTAGAAGTATCTTGGTTTTTGAATTATAAATTCCTGTTACTTTTTTCGCAGAATGGGACAAAGAGCTGTGTGAATTGTATTGAGCATATAAAGATCAAATGATTATTTAACTTTTTTAGAATATCCTCCATTTTATAGAAAAAAAACGGTTTAATCAATACTTGATTATTATGATCACTTCAGCATGCATATGTCTAATGAGTCATTGTAAAAACAAATTTAAGTTCGAATAATTTTTAAAACTATAATCAATATTAATTAAATTAAAGTATATCCATTTGACACTTTATTTATTTATTACATATTCTTTATTTTGTATATACTTATACCTATTTTGCATATAGAAAACTTTCTAGATAAAGACATGTACTTGCACTTTTGTAATAATGCCACTAAAGTAATAAGTGTTGTGTATATTTAAATGCAGATTTAATAAAGTAATTTTATTTTGTTATTCGGTATAATAAATCTAAAATTTGCTTTCTTTTTAAAAAAACATATAAATTCTTAAAATCTATTTTGCGATCTCTAGATTTTATCTAAAAGCTACCCTCCGATGCTAAATATTTAATGTATCTTTACATTTTATTATTTGCACATAAAAAACGCTATTTAATTAATATTTTATAATTTAAAAAATTTATATAAACATACCTTTTTGTTTTTGTACACTGACTACATAAGTTAGATCCTTGAAGGATATGTCAACAGGTCTCACGCGATTCTTAAGTAGTTTATTACTTGATTGAACATTCATTTTGTTAATTTCAATAAATATATTTTGATTAAGAATCAAACAAATTTATCATAAAAATTTAAATACTTTGCAAATAATTAAAAATAAACAAAAATTATAATTAAATAATTTTAGATAATTATTTTGCTTTTTTTAATCTAACGCATTACTACACCATTAGGCAGACCCAGTGAAAGCTGAAAAAAAAAATGTATTAATTAGTTTTTACAGAAATTTTTGGTTAAATACTAATATATAATATTAAAAATAAGTTTAACATAGGTAAAATTATTATTGGATAGGTTAAGCCAAGTTGTCGTAGTAATAACTGTACATTACATATATGATCCATAAGAATGATATAAATATTCACGTTATCATAAGAAATGTTTTTTTGCCTAATTTTATTTTTAATTTTGTACTTATAACAAGTGATAAAACTGCAATAATTTAATATATTTTCTAAAATATTTTAACTTAAGAACTTGTGTCTAAAGAATTCATTCGTGTGAATGTTTGATTAGAATTTGTCAAATAAGAGAAACCAAATTAGTTCCAACACCATATAAATTTGGTTGGACTACTTAATACTGCATCTGAATCAGTATGTCCAGCAACTTTAACGATATAGGTTTCAGTATTGAGTAATACTGATATTTAATGGTTTAAGTCATGGTTTAGTGAATCACCAAACCTACATTTTTTTGGGACACTGATCGTGTCCACCATTTTATTGCGTTAACTGTATCTTAACAATCACTGAGTTATTTACTACAACTGATTCAATTATTGCATCTATAATATATATTATAGATTCCTTTATTCCACACTCTATCACTCATATATTGCGATAATTTTATATTTCACTACCTATTCTACTTTCAAAATAAGAAAATTATATTATATTGTAATTAAAATTATTATTATACCAGAATTGTTCATTTGTTTATTCGACATAGCAAATCATGCACAAATATCCTCCATACAACAACAATGCAGTTTCTACTACATACTATCTCAAGAAGATGAAGTTATTTGAGATGGCAGAAAGCCGCCTCTTCCAAAAAAAGGATGAGGAAAGGGGGTATCAGTCTTGCAGTAGGTTTACTTATAGGTTATTGTATTCTAGGTAAACGTGCTAAGAGACTAAATCTCCCTTTCAACCATATCTGCCGTAGTTGTGGTGAGGATGAAGAAAGTACCTCCCACCTGCTTTGCTTCGGAACATGCACTTTTAGAAACCTCCCTTTAAATAGCTTGATAAGCTTTACCAGAGATGGTTTACTTTTAGATGGTTTTAACCTCTGGGTTTTTAGTAGTATGGTAGCACAATAAGCCTATAGGCCTAAGTGGATCCCCCTGAAATCGCTGGTACAACCTAACCTAAAAGCAGGCAACTAAGCCTACAACTCATGGGTTTTATAATAAAAATAGCTTTTATTCCGAAAAGATTCACAAAACTTTAATCATCTAGAAAATTGGTTGGCGTTCGTAAAAGAAATCTCGTTTTTTATGTTATTTTAAGGTTTAAGGTTAGTTGTGAAAGCGTGTATTGCAATGTAATTTTACTTCACTTCTAAGGTTTTAAGGTTTACTTATTTAACACATTTCTTAGTAAAATTATATGCTGAATCTAAAAAATTCAGCACAAACAAGCTTTTTAAAAATCACTATGATATATGCGTATAATACAAAAAAATTAATAACATATAATTCAAAGATTCCACTAGTTTTCACTAGATATTTATAGCATTTAATTAGGCATTGAGATTTATTACTTAAGTAGATAATTAAGTGAACTGCAGGTGTTCTTGTAGTTGTAGTAGGTTGTTGAGATTGTATCTACAAAACTGTACTAAGTTTACTATACAACTTTCATCCCTAATTGCCCATTGATAACAAGTTGAACACGTTTACAAAACACTATGGATACTTCCAGTATTCACTGCTCAGTTAAACATGTTTTAATCAATATCTAGAACACGCAAACCTACACCTGCTGCGACGGAAGATAATGTACTTTATTATGGTCCCAATATTATTCTTCGTCAATTTAAGGTACCTGTTTGCCCTGAAATAACTCATATAAGGAATGAGAAACTCGTAGTTGTTATGAGTAAAAGAAACTTCCGACGGTTGCTTATAGTTTATGTATTTATTTTACGTTTTACAAATCTAAATCTAAATATTTTACAAAATCAATTTAAATAATTGATAATTAATGATTAATAAGTTTGAGATAGGTTTGATATTGGGTTTTTTTTTGTTTTTTTGCATATACTCGTCGAAATTAAAAGGTGCACTTTGTATACTTAATGTAATTGCTACAATTTTGAATAGAATTATCATTAATTAAATTGACAACAACAACTGTACGACAACATTAACATTTGCGGACGATACTGCCATTCTCAGCCATAGTGACGACCCATTCGCAGCCACAAAATCAGTTTAAGACCACCTCAACAAACTGCAAAAATGGCTCGATCTCTGGAGAATAAAAGTTATCGAATCGAAAAGTGTACACATAACTTTCACTTTACGACGAGATACCTGCCCTGCCCTTCGTATTAATGGAAAAGTAATACCACAATGCAATGACACAAAATACTTAGGAATGCATCTCGACCGAAGGCTTACGTGGAAAAAGCATATAGAAACCAAAGTAACCCAAATTAAACTCAAACAACAAGAACTAAACTGGCTGATAAGCAAAAATTCTAAACTTAATCTCACCTATAAAGTGCAACTTTGCAATACAATGATAAAACCCATATGGACCTACGGAATTGAAATGTGGAGCTCTGCTTTTCCATCAAACATTGAAAAACTCCAAAGAACTCAATCAAAAATCCTCCGGCAAATAGTCGGTGCCCCCTGGTATATAAAAAATGCAAATATTCATAGAGATCTTCGAATTGACACAGTCACAGATGTAATTATCAGCAACACAGAAAAGTACAAAATCAAACTCAGGAACCATCAAAATCCACTTGCAAGCAACCTTACCGAAAGCGCTGGTACTCAGCGACTCAAAATAAACTATATAAACCCGGCTATTCAAGAATAATCCCCGACATGTTAACGAAATTGGACGAAGCTTTGGCTAAGGACAATTAATTATCTATTTTTCTTTTTTTTCAAATATTTTAATACAGCAATTAGCAGCGAAAATTTATTGTTAGTTCTAAGTTGATTTTTAGAAGATTCAATAAAAATCAAAATCAAATTTAAAAAAAAAAAAAAAAAAATTAAATTGAAAATAATTAACACGAGTAATGTTTTGACTTTACAAAGCCTATATTATTTTAAATATACATGAATCAAAATATTTTTATCAAAACTTGCATATTTAATCAAACCTGATTGCAATTATTTCAGTCTCCGCATGTCATAAATATGATATCCATTAAACATTTAATATGCAAATTTCTGCATATTAATAGACTTTTAAAATTATACGTTATAAATATTTATACTGATAAAAATTTATTCTTGATTCAAATCTAATACACACAATTAATAATCAAAAGTATTTCTAACTTAGTTTTTTTTTAATTACAATCAGCCCACTTTCCCTTTTGTGACCAAAATAGATTCTACCTTGAAAATTTTAATCTATAACACATAGAACATATAACCTCTTTGAAAACACAAGAACTTCTATTGAACAACAAACTACAAAAAGAGTTTTCAAAGAATTTTCGATATGAAACCGATTTACCGATTTGCGGGGAACGACCATATAACAACGTATTTTAATAAAGTTCGCTGTTCTGAACCAGTTTTTCTACAAAGCCTTACTTCAAATATCGAAAACTACCAACAAGAAGCATCTATTCGTCATCTGGTATTTAAATTGCAAGTATGTAACTTTTGTTAGTGTAAAAAATATATAATATAAGTATATTATATATTTCAAGTATGTTAGTCGTTTATACCTTCAGACCTTTATGTCTCAGAAAATAGGCTATAGAAGTATATGGTGTGGTGCAAAAAATTTGCTCAAAACAGCTCATATCAAAACGGAATAGTTCTAATAAAAAGGGTCGTGCACGGTTAATCGAAATCTTACCGAATTTACCAATTACCAGAAACTGTTTTTCTTATAATCGATCTTTTAAATAACTTCCTATAATATTTTACAAAAAAAAACATTTGATATTTGATATTATACATTAATAGTTATAGGCAGTACCAAATTAATTTATTTCTAGTGAAAAAGCAGTAGATCACTCGCTGCAGAGAACGATTACTGGAATATGATACAGTATATACCATATATATATTATGTTGTGTATGTATTGTAAAAATATTGTATATGATCCACTACAAATTTCATTCCCAACAATTAACTTAGGACAAACACTTTATTTGAAAACTTCAATAACTTTTTATAAAAGCACTACGGAAGTGGACGGATTCAATCAGGTGATATCAACAAACTGTAACGCCAAACAGATTTTCGTTAGCAATTATATACGGCCCAATTTTCGAATAATATTTAGGACATGTGCGAGTTAGGCTAAGTTGCGTTCTAAATGAGGGAAATTCTAAGATGAGCCGATAATGTAGTGATGGGTCGATACGTGTTGATAAATGGCTAAATGTGTGCAGTGCACAAAATCCCAAAAAATCTCCCATTTGGTTTAGCATCAACTTTGCCTAACTCGCACACGACCTTAGTACAGCATTTAAATTCAATAATGGAGTAATAAAAGACGCCATCAAATAAATCAGATATATTAACAAAAATATTCACGCCTTAAAATTAGTTTCAATGCTGTTACATATAGTAGTTCAAAAATTTTACGAGTTAATAAGTTGTATTTTAATGCTATATTATTATTTATTATTATTATTATTATGACATGTTCTATAAATTACAATTAATTTATAGAATTAAAATTCTATAAATTTATTTACATATCCAGAGACCCCTATTACGCGCTAATACTCTAAGCTCGCTAAATAATTTGTTAGTTTCCCTGTTTATGGATCTTCTCCATGTGCTTTTCGACCGTTCACAATTCCTTCTACTTTGTGGGTTCTATTTTTATGCTAAGTGTGCAATTTCACTAACCGGTTTACGCAGTATATGTCCCAACCAGCCATATTTCCGTTTCATTATCTGCTTTTCAATCGGCTGCTGATTTGTAATTTCCCATAGCCGATTATTACTTATGGCTCTCGACCACCAAATGTTTAGAATCTGACGAAGGCTTCTGTTAACGTATGCCTGCAGTTTTTGTGGTGCTATACAGCACCATTTAAGTAATCTCTAATAAGACATCAAATAGAAATTAAGGTCAATCTTTCGAAAGATGTAAAATAAATCCAATTATTAATAAAAATCTATTAAAAATATATTCTAACAAACTTTAATATATACATTTAAATTATTTTGTTTTTACTAAATATTAAAATAATGAATTGTTCTTACATAAAGACCAGAAATTATAGTTTAAAATAAATTAAAAAAATTATTTCCAACTTTTTAATTAAACTTACTAAATGCGTTTAAATAATTTTTACAATATTTTGAAAACATTTATTTAAAAACTTTATTCATTATTATTACTCAACTAAATACTCAACTTTTATTAATTATTTAATCAACTCAATTCATTTAGAAAATCTTAATTTAAGCGCCTGCCATGCAATTTGAGTTTATAGATGTCGCTGCACTCATAGTTGGCTTCTTGCCATTCTTATCAGAAATTAAGTAATCAAAACAAACCACCAGAGACGATAGTTTTTTTTGCTGTATCGTTTATACATAATAGTAAAAATTTTTTTTATATATTTAATCAGAAGTCAGAGCTTATCTACATTTTATTTCCAACAGTCACATATGCATGAACTAATTACTAGGAATTAGTACTCAAGATGTGATGCACGACATTTTTATCAGTAATTTATTTTTAAACTTTCAATTTTTAATCAATATTTAACTACCAATCCAGACTTCATAAACTAGTTTTAAATACTAAATAAGTCACATAAACACTAAGCATAATATTGTGGGCATAATAATATTAATAAGGCAGTAATTAACTCGCTTGAGAGACCTATAATAAACAAACGGTGCGTGTTAGAAGGAAATTTGTTTTGCACAAAATTTTCATATGATAAAAAGATATTAAAAAACGATATCCAAATACCCGAATATTTTGAATCATTTTCCAAAAACATCGGCGCTGGGAACGCCGATCTCAGTTTACTTCTCGAGATGTCAATATCTCGAAAACTAATCTATATTGATATAAAACAAAGTAAAAAAATATTTGACTCTACTAAAATCCATTACCAATTGTGAGTGCCTACACCATAAATAAAGTCATACTAAAAATTAAACCAATTTAACAAATAAAAATAACTATTATTAATTAAATTAATCAGTCTATAAATGGTTTATAATTTTGTTCTACTATAACAAAGCAAGTAAATTTATTAATAAAACTTTTACAATAAATTAACAAAACTTCAAGTTAGAACATACAACAGAAGTACGGCTTTGGGTCAGTTGGATAAGTAACACTGGCTCTGAGTTTTAAATTTGGCAGGGTATGAGTTCAACCCTTGGCATTTGCAGTCTTAAAATGTTATTTACCAATAATTATATACATGACATATTTCAAAAAGACCACTGATAATAAGTATTTGGCAATACTCGAAACAGCTCGAAATAAATAATAAATAAAAAATGTTTGTTGTTGTGATTTACAACTGTTCAAAGTACCTCCCTATTAAAGCAATTGTTTATATTAAGAAAGAAACATGGTTTCTTTCGTCATAATTGACTTTAAAAATCAAATTAAATAAACCACTTTAAGTTTAAAATTAAAATTAAATACAAACTTAATATATATATTTAAATAAAATTAATCAATAAAAATAAAAGATATTATTTAATTAATATATTTATTATATAATTAAAATTTAAGATATATATAAAATGAAATTAATAGACTAATATTTTAGGAATAAATTGACATCGTTTGTTTCGATATATTGTATATTGATATTGAATATTTTATACACTACTGGTGGCTTTACAATAACAACAAATAACCATTTGCAGCTAACCTTTTATCCTCATCAGTCACAAAAACTATGAAATCACATCTAATTTATAAAATATAGTGAATGCAATAATAAAAATAATAAAATAAAACCCGTTTAAATATAATAAGTAATGCGAAATCTATTATGCGAAACATTAGGTCATGATACTTCGTACATACGAAGTACGAATGAACAACCCTCTTATACATTTTTATATGGATCTAATTTTTAATCATTTAGCACCCATTCCATAAAAAGACTCACTAATTTCTTTCCTACTTACATTTCCTTTGTTCTTGCATAGATTTTATACATAGTATATCTTAAATAAATATATAATTATATATGTTATTAAAAGGATACACTTTTTCCACGATGCCTTAAACTTTTCCAAACAATAATAGGCTCTCTAAATTGTAAATTATATGAATGTTCTAAACCAGTGCTGTCCAAAGCACGGCCCAAAAACACGGTTTAATGTTTGAGCTGGCCGTAATATGTTTTTAATCTACTACAATTACGCAAATTTTACCGGTGTACCGGTGAAATTGCATTATTTTATTTATATAGTATACCACACAAATTAATTTAAGTTCATAAATTATTAAAACTAAATTAATCATTATAATTATTTATCATAATTATATGAACTATGAACTATTGGCCCGCGATCGCATCTGGTCTGAACAGCCCTGTTCTGAAATACTAATTTATGGCGGATATTATCTCTTCAGTTTTTAAAATTTGTTGATCCCTTAGCCAAACTTTCGACTTTATAAACGAATAATTAGCATTAGAAACCATTTCTAGAGAATAAAGTTTATTTGTTTATATTACTAAATGAATTTATGAATCCCAATTACCAAAGTATGGGTCAATGGACCACCATGCTGTACTAAAACGAAAAATTTAAAAAAAATGTTCACACATGAAACTTTTATTTTATCTAATAATATTGCTTATACTTTACTATAGCACAGTCTTCGCCTTCATCTTCTTCTACGGTCTTTCAGATGTTTTAATCTGAAATCTGTGCCTAATACTTGAAACACTCTGCGTATTTTCTGAGGAACAATTTTGTAATCATATGAGTTATAGTTTTAAACTAAACCAACTATTTTTGTAGTTATAAACTATTTTATAATACGTGTTATTTGATAACGATTATTATCTTAAATATAGATCGCAATTACCTACGAGTAAACTCTTTTTTAATTAAAATTTTTCTTAAGAATATTAAGGTCTAAATCTAAACAGAAAACGGGTTCCAAAAAAAAAATTTGTTTACCAAAATTCTTTGGTCTTTGCGGAAGGTCAGTGCAATGGAGCAAGCCGTTTTAAATCTTTATCAGTTAGGTTTTAATATGTAATTACAAATCTTGTTCACGTCAGTCACAAACGTACTACGTGTTATTTTCGTCACATAACCTCAAATGCAAATGCAATTTACCTCGCAAATTTTAAACCGTTTCTTAATTTTAAATTCTTTCTCAGTCTCTTGCAGTTTTTGTTTTTTTTCATAATTTATTTATTTAATTTTCGCAAATTATTAATAAAATTTAAAGATTAAAAAGATTTTGAAATCGCAACTAGAGTTTCAACCAGTAAATTTTGATGGCGATTGAAAGATTTGATTTAGAAGACGACCTTAGCCAGCAAACGAAGTCATTTTTTTGTCTGACTCAAACTGGAAATTTTTTCAAAAATTAGTTCCACTGTTTTCGAGAAACGAAAAAGAATTCGAATAAAGCCGTTGTAGTTAATTTTGTTACTAATTTATTTTATAAGGGCGACAAGGTGCGAGCAAAATATATAATGCCAGTTGAGCATTTATAGTGTGCCCATGAGATTATGTTTTATACTTAATGTAGACATAAATCGATATGAATATATGTATGAACATCGATAAATCGGAATTCATACCAAGCTATATACTCCAGTAAAATTGGCGCAAATTAAATTAAATTAAATTGAATATACAAACAATATTCTTAGAACTGCAACGACGTCATAAAAACAATTAAATCCAAACAATAAACGATACGTACGTACGTACGATACGATACGTATATACACTAAGTGACTATATTACGTTTTTTTTAAGCTTAATTAACATACATTAGCATTCGAAGTTTATATGACTTTTAAACAAGTTGTGTTATTTATAAGCTCCGACCTACTAGAGTCGTACAACACTTTGACAACGAATTACATCTTTTTTTGTAGAGTATCGAAACTATGAAATAAGCTTTGGTCAAAGAAAATAAAAATTATTTAATTTAATCACAAATTTTTTAAAATTTAATACACTTATTTTTTCGAACCCAATAAACAATTTCTCTAAATGGTCTGATCGTATAAGCTCTTTATTAGAACTTTTCTTTTATTACAGTTTTTACACATAGGTATCTACTACAGGTTTTGCTCTCGCTAATCCAAAACTATTATAAAATAAGAAGACCTATAATTTGAGGAAATATTGTAAAATGTTTTTTTAGGAGTTACGGGCCCATGATATTTTGAGAAATTGCATTTTAGGCTAATATTCTAATAACTATATTCCAGGCTCCGTAAATGGCAGGAACTTAAAGTTAACTGATTTAAAAGATGATTGATTCTATATTTTATAAACCGTTTTTACAGTTGAAAGTGTTTGCATGTAAGTCTTAATATTAAACATTAGCTACGAAAATGATTTTCTCAAAGACTGCATTTTCAGAACTAATCAAAAAATTAAATCAAATTTTAAAAAAATACTAAAAAAATTTACTAAAAAAATAATTGATGGAGTACCTCATATCAAATGAATATATACTACATTTGCCTTGAATGAAATTTAGTGTTTTACAACAAAAAAAATGTATTCCTTATAATACTGAATTCAAGAAGTACTCTCATTACAAATTTAAATATAAAAAGTGTAAAGCCACAAATATCTTTAATTTACTTACAGACTGGCTATTGTTGGATAGGTTTACAACTAAATCTTCGGTATGATTGTTTATTATGGTATTATTATAATTGATATATTCAGAAATAATGTTTATGAACTTAGTCTAAACACAAGAGATTTCCAATAGCTCACTAAATGATTTGCACGTTTCTTTATTGATGGTTCTTCTCCATGTTCGGGATTTATTCTTCCCTGCGTATGCAACTCGAGTGCAGCATGAACAATTTCGGTGTTTGATTTGCGGAGAGTACACCCCAACCATCCGTATTTCTTGTAAATCATTTCTTTATCAATTGGCTGTTAGTTAGTTCGTGTCATGAGGGGTTCACTATTAATAGTTCGTGACCACCATATTCCTATAATCTGACACAGATATCTATTTAGAAACATGTTGAAACTTATGAGTGATAGCTATACTCACATACCACGTCTCAGATCTATGTAACAAAACAGATTAAACGCAGGTGTTTAAAATTTTGGTATTCGTTTTAGGATGGATACTGGATAATTTCAAAACATTTTTAAGATTGGCGAAGGTCCCGTCGCTTTACAAAGCCATGTAGAAACATCATTAATTAAAAAATTAAAAAATAATACTAAACCCAGTTTATTAATTTTGTCAACTTTAAAGAAACACAAAATCGCTTTACTTAACCAGTCAGTTTGAATATAATGAAGTATTACGGATCCGTGGCGTATAAAATTAGTTTTTTTAGTCTTGGAAAGAATATTGAAATAAGTCTACATTATCAAAAGTTTACTGAAAGTTTGAAATATTGTAGTACATTATAAATCTCTTTTAAATCCAACTTTCATTATATTAAATTTTAGATGAATTTTAAATAAACGGCCTTGCTCTGACAAGGTCGTTTATTATCGTATCAACAATTTTTAAAAGTATCTAAGTACTTATACTAGCAAAGATCTTCTTGAAACTAGAACGTTTTTGAGATTTCAAAAGAATATTACTAGTAGACTGATAGAGAAGCCAGTTTATTTGGATTGGATTATTTCTGTGATAGTCTTCTCTTAGTCCTGTTTTGCGAATATATTAGATTGTTTAATAAATTCTCGTAAAATAAATAAAAAAAAAAGGTTTACTTTTTTTCTTTAATCAAACCATTAAGAAATTTACTTAATAAAAGTGCTTGAAAGTATCTCACTTTTGCTTCTTATTTACTCAAATTTCTTAACAGATTTTTAGTATTTAAAAAGTTGTCAACAATTTTGAAAGCGTGTTCTTTTAATAGTTTATGTTATAACTTTCTGTACGTTAAGATGAGGTTGTGTTAGAGACTGTTAATAATACAGACTTCAGATATAGAATCTCTTAGAAGTGTTTGAATACTACATTCTCAATATTTTCGCTATATGTGTATATTATAGAAAACATGTTTTGTAAGTCCTTTAAACCGCATAGGACCAATAAAGCTATACTAATTTGTTCATAATTTAAAATATATATATTTACAAACAAATAAATATACTAAAGTTATAGGGTCATTTTATCTGCTGTCATATGTGCTTTTTGACCCAACCGAAACATGTATTATAATTACGAACAGATGCCTCACTATAAATATATTTTTTTAATGTCTTGTTTACTTGGCCTATAAACCTGCACAATACTGAAATGTTTAGTTGAAATGAGATAAAGTGATCATTTTAAGATACTTATTTCTAATTTCATGAATTTTGCAAATTATTTTACTAATTTTTGATGAATTCGTACATTTTACGGTGTGTCAGTAAAATATCTCTCTATGTTTAAAAAGATATATATGTACTTTAAAATGCTCCTTACAAATATAAACTCCTTTAGCGCACAAGACAATATCGTTGTTGATGCAATTTTGTTTTTGTTGCTTTTCGCACGTAATTTTACACTTGTATTTTTATTCTTTCAACTTTCTTCACTTTATACTATACTATTAATATACTATATCTTTTGTTGAATTTAGTTGATTAGTTATAGTAGCAGGATTGTAGACTCTTATTATTCCTTGAAAAAAAATATAAAAAGTTAAAATATAAACCCATATCATTGAATATAGGTTACTTAACAGATCAATAGTCCCTGCCACTGAAGAATCCGACAAACTGTTAAAAAAGTATTTTTCTGAAAATTCAATTCTTCTAGAAAACAGAAATGGGCAGCCATAAACACAATTCTTAATTGATTTTTTTTCTATAAGTTTTTACAACTTCTAAAATAAGTATTAATTGGTATGAGTATAATATTAATATACTTACTTTACTAACAGTTAATAAAATTAATAGTAATCTGAAGCCAACAACTCCAGCAAGTCAATACTTGCTGTACAGATTTGCAAAAAAAAATTACCAATGGACTCAACAGGCCATACAACTGTTTTGAGTATCACCAAACACCCATCCTTAAATATTTTTGAAAATAATTGTTGATTTTATTAGTTTACATGTAATTGTTAGAATTCAAATGTCAGGTTTTTAACATTGCATCTGTCAACTTAGAAGAATATTATCGCTGTCAATACTTTTAAAATTAATGTCATATTGTTATTATAAATGTGAAATATTAACAAATTTAAAGTGGTACAACCAAGAACCATCTATTCGAATTTAAATCTGTAGCCTCAAAAAATTATAAAAGAAAACTTTTTGGGGGGTCAGTGTTTGTTGCTCCTTAATAAGAAATATACGGATTACAAAAATCCTTTGTCCATAGGCCGATTAAAAGTTTACATATTATAACAAGAACCATTGGCTAATACAACTCACCCATAGGTTGCCCACCTGAAATCATATCATAGAATCACTATTTAGAATCACTATTATCACTAATGTAATAAACAAAAGTTTAAAATTATTCAAAAATATGTAATGAACTTAAACAGAATTTTAAAAATATTTAAAAATCACAATAATAACATCATACAGCTTCAATTTATTATCATAATATATATAATAATTGTAGTTGACTACTACCTTCAACCATTACATGGAATTTTTCTCAAAAACAATAATTTTAAGTAAATTTAGAGATTCTAGTTAAATGTCAATTAAATTTAATTATAAACGCGAACTTTTTACAACAACAACAACAACAATTGAAAACAGTTTAGAACTTTGGTTTATAATTTATTGACAAAGGTTAGAGAAATACTTTTGAGATATATTGCACAACATTTTAAACGTAATTTAAAAGAAAAAATAATAAAATTAATATGAAAATTTTTGTAACGAATCAAGACGAATTTTATATTGAATTGATTTTTTAAAATAATTAAGACTTTTTGAGTTTTTTTTTGTATATTCGAACCTTTTTATATGAACTTCTTTATAGGGATATATCTCCGTAATGAAGTCTTTTCAAATACACGCACAAATGTTTTTATATAGAATTATGTTTCCATTATTCTATAATGTATTTTCAAAAATAGATTATTTGCATCACATTTAACCGAAACTGCAACAATAAAATATATATAAAAACTTTAAAAATTACATATAATAAAAGGATCAATTTTGAACTCCTCGAATTGCTTTTACATATAATATACTATTTATATTTATATATTATTATATATATATATTATTATTATATATATATATATTATAATATGTATGTTATTATTATATATTATTATATTTTTGTTGTTATATATGTAATTTACAGACATATGTACTTAGTTTTAAATACCGTGAAACCTCTCCATAACAAAGTATTTCGTGTCCCGCCGATTTTATTTAAATCTTTTGTGAAATCATTCAAAAAAAAATTTTTTTATTATTTAAAAAATTTGTAATTTTATATTAGTTGATTACAAAAATAATTTAAAATAAAACCAAAATATTTATTTTAATATTATGTATAATATGTAGGTTTAAAGAAAAACCATAAAAAAGTAATCAACACACACCATCTATATGTCGATTCAAATCGCTTCTGATACTACGACTAGTAGCACTTTTTGAATTCACTAGAAGCTATATCCGAATTCATCAAAACTTATACGATATGAGAAATAACGCTAAGCACCTCCGCCAGCTCCGTTAGATTTGGAAAGAATCTCTGGAACTGTTTGATATCAAAAGAGGTTTCAGACAGGGTAACTCCTTTTCGTGTGACTAATTCTATCTTATGTTGGAAATAATAATCTGAGCCCCAGATTCGAACCATATTGGCACAATATTTTACAAAAGTGTGATGCTACATGCGTTGATTATACCAACTTAAAAATACAAATAAAGCAAATGCGTCTTGTTTCCTAACTATTTCCTGAGTAATTCTGTTAATCGAATTAATTTTTTTAAATTATTTATAATAATAATAAACAAAAAAATTTTTTCTCACATATTCAAATACTAGACGGTGAAGTTTAATAATTACAACTAGTATATATATTTATATACATACATATATATTTATACATACATATATATACTCTCTCAACCAATTTTATTTAAATGAATAAAATTTTAAGAAAGTATATAAAAACTGTGATTAACAAAAAAGGAAAAAAAATTATTAAATTAAAAAAAATATATCATAATCGATAATTATAATTAATTATAAAATAAATGTTTGCATTTTATATTTATTATATAAAAATTAAAGCAAAAATAATTACCGTCACGATTAAAATAATGATTAAGAATAGTTTTAATTAGAAACTGTTTTATTTATGTTAATTTTTTTTAAAATTTAACACAAACCACAATATTAAAAAAAGTTCATTAAACTTTTTTTTTCTTTTCAATTTTTATTACAGTTAAAAACATTAAATTCTATAGGCATATTTTTTTTTTTCATATCAATTTGTTATAATAAATAACAAATCTGAACAAACACTTGTAAAAAATTACGAAAATTTACGATTTACAATTTATGGCTTAACGACGGCTTAAGCCAAACTTTGAACATCCTACCGGGTCACCGTTGCGTCAAAAACTGCGGAAGCATATCAAAATTTTTTTGCTGAAACCAGACAAACCTACTTCATTTGAAAAGAAGCAAAACAAAAACAAAACAAAAACAAAAAAAATAAGAAAAAGCACAATCAAAGGCACTAATAATACAACAACAAAAACAACAACAGTAAACAAATTCAAATTTGCCGATGCAAAACGTGTCGCTCAACCAAATAAAAAAATTATAAATCAGCAGAAAATTAATAATAAAATAAATTGTATTGAAAAATACAAACTACAAAATAAAAACAGAGACAAAAACAAAAAAAAACAAAAAGAAATAAAAATAGTGTACTTTATATACCATATTCAATCACAATAAAAACACCAACAATTAATAATGCAATTTTTTCAGAACACATTAAAATATTATAAAACGTATATAAACAATATAACATATATACACAATATATGTATGTATGTAAATTAGAAAATAATCAAATTTTATTTTTAGGCCGTGTGAGAGTCCGATTAAGGTAAATTGAGGTAAAGTAAATTGAAATTTCCTAGGGATTTTTTGCACTGCACTTATGTAAATATTTATTTATTTATTTATTGTACTTACTTATTATTTTTGGTTAAAAGTTTTCAAATTTATTTATTTATTTATTAAACATCTTATAAAATTTTCACAAAGTTAATACCTAATTTACCTAATTTTTATCTAATTTATTCTAATTAAAATTCTGGTAAATACCAACATTCGCTGCCATACCGGTATAATTTACAATTTCCCTCAATTTGCGATCAATTTACTCGAACTCGCACACGGCCTTAATGCTTATTGCAGGTTCTTAACTTACACCAAATATTCCATTAAAGGTTTTTCAAGCAACAGTAAAAACTTAAACGATTAAAAATAACTTAAAAATATATAAAATCATAAATAAGCGATCAACCTTCAATGTGCAAGGTAACAAAAAGACTTAGACTCCACATGAAAAACTAAAATATATATGTATGTATGTTAAATCAAAATTTAAACTGAAATCGATGTTTAAGCTTTAATGAAAAGCAATCAAAATATAAAAACTACAACAACAAAAAACAATACCTCATAAAAATTTTGTATAACGACAATCTGGCATACATGACGTATAACAACAACACCGACAACAGTGCTGTAATGTTAAGATAATTATGAAGTCTCTAACAAACAGAAAAAAATTCTAAATATTTATTGCTAAAAGCCGAAAATAACAACAAAAAATAATAACAACAATAAACATAAACAGAAGTACAGAAAAATGGGTAACAGCAAAAATTAAGTTTACAACTTCGTGCAAACCAAAAAACAAAATTACAAAAAAAATATATATAAAATACGTAACAAAGCTTGTACACCTGCGCAGCAGAACAGCCTTCAATGCGTGCCGGCATAATAACGAAAAATGATCATGGAAGTAAAAAAGCTGTTCTCTTTCAAAACAAATAGGAAATTATGCGCACAAAGCACATATAAACACGAACAGTTTTGAATGCTGCGGTTCAAACGACTTAGCTTTTAAAATGGTTTTGTATTGGAGTCAGTGAGAGAGAAAGAGACAAAAAGCGTTAAAGAGATAGGGAGAGGAGTATCTGGTTAATATTAAAAGAAAAAAATATAAATGTGACCTTAACATTGAAATTTTTTTGGGTTGATAAACTTACGTACTGCTAAATACAGATATGTATATACATAAATATACCTTCACTTAATTTGATAATGTATTTTATATACATATGTATACTTAAATATGCAAGCATAAAATGCCTTAAATGATTATATATGTATATGTATATTTATGCTTTTTATTTGCATATTATATATGATATTATGAAAAAACGCTTAAGACTGATTTTACTACTGCCATTAAAATATTACTATTATAATAGATAATAATACCAAATATGTGTACGCATATTTTAACTATTTATTTATTTTTAAATAAAATGCAATGGTTAATGAGATCAAAAAAAACTCATTTTTGTTGTCAAGGTTAAAAATATATTAAAAAAAAATATATTAAAAAAAATTTATTTAAAAAAATATATTAAAAAAAATTTATTTAAAAAAAATATATTAAAAAAATAAATTAAAATAATGATATACATATAAAACAATTTTAAATCTATGCAGAGAGTCGAGGGGATGACATGGTGACATGTGATTTAGGATTTTTTAATAATTTGGAACAGGTCCGCGATAGAAATATGTTGTTATAAGGAATTCATATAAATGATTTCTTTTTTTTTTCTCAATTTACTTTTATTAGAAATTTTAATAAAGCAAAAAACCGCTGTAGAAACTAAATTATATGTTAATGACATGCATACTAGAATACAGAATTTTAAATAAATTGTTTAAATTTTTTTTGCAGATAGCAACAGCGGCAAATCAATGTCGCTTCAATATTTTTAATATTGAAAATTTATATATATAAGAATTTATAAGTCAGTTTTTCTATTCTGCACTTGCATGGTTGTTGAATTTGTTCTTTATGACTTTTTATCTTGTTCTTTTACATCACTAATAGAGTTATGGAGCACAAACTCATTGTTCTATTTTAATGCAGAGCCAATAAAATGCAGAACAATAAAAAAAAACCAAATTTTGCAACAAAAACAACGTTGTCTTGTATAGTTTAAGCGCTTTTTTTTCGTATGCATAAAATGCATTTAAACGAAATAAAATTTTGTAAGTTAATTAATTAATAATATGCTATATAATAACTTATATGAAAATGATATCAGAAATTTTATATAATAAATCAGAGACAATAAATTTTGTTTGAAATTAAAATATAGTCTAAAAACACAAAAAAAAATTGTTTAAAATATTTGTGGAGTTATTTAAAATATATAATAATGGTAACAAAAGTGTTTTGTAAACATTTTCATTTAATTTTTATACTCCTAACATTTAAAAGTAATTATATATATTCACATATTCAATGTTATTACGAGAATATTTATGTGCAGTAATACGTGTTCATACCAATAATTATTTATAGTTGATCAATTAATTATAAATAATATTAATAGCTTATGTTATTTATGTTATTTATTTTACTATTTTATTTTTCACACATAAATTTATTAAACCAACTAACTTAAGCTATCACCATATATTATTGACTAAATAAATTATTGCACAATGTAATAATTATAGCTATAATGTAATATAGTGCATAGTATCGGTGGCTTCGGAAATTGATTAAAAGCTATACATTTGTATATAACTTTTACAATATATTAGCATTATTGCTAATAGAGCAAGACTAACATCGAAGTTAAGAAAGCAAAAGTACACCATTGAACTAAGATGTGAAAGAACTTTGTGTTTTACTCACATATTTCCCATTCACTCCTATAACATAAATCTTTTAATGTGATTTTTGAGCTGATCACGCTAAGTTTTCTGTAACAAAACTACTTTGAAACTAGCTTGGCTTAGGCTTATACATATATTAGTTGCTCAATAAGCAATAAAAAATATGAACAATAAACTTTCGGTATCAAAACCTACAGATAAAATCTTTGTTGTTATAAATAAACCGGTGGTTTATTGAATTTCTAAATTTCCTTATAAATACTTTAAATATTCTTAATGTATAAATATGTGTTAATATAATTATGTGAAATTGATCAAAGAAAACGTGTATTGTTATTATTAAACTTGTACATATTTAATTTATTAATTAACGTAATACATGTTCTTTACTGTTTATGTTTTCAATTAAATACATTTTTTTTAGATGTTTATGGAATTTTCGATGGTTACGCATACGCAAAAACCTAATGACTTACACGTTACTTACTCATAATTTGAAACTGACAAGTGAATGGCGGTATTATATGTAATATATATTATTACTGACAAAAATATAAACTCAAAATATTAACGCGGTAAGAAGGTTGTTCTGAAGGCTGTTGAGGTTTTTTACCGCAAAAAATACATCTTGACAATTAAATGATTGAATATATACACCGACATACATTAAGACCGAAAAGTTTTCGGAAATTCTCATTTAAAATTCGCGCGCTGTATATTTTTCGATATTTTAAGTTTATGTAGTTTGGCAGCACTGTCCTTAATTACTATGCCAAAAATGAGCGCGATCTGTCAGACAGTTCGTTTACGGCAGCTGTTGAAACCAGTTCACCTCAGTAGTGCGTTGCGAAAAAAACAATGGAAAAAAATATTGAACAAAGAGTTTGCATCAAATTTTGTGTTTCGAACGAAATTTCGTGTGCAGAATCGTTGCGAATGCTACAAAAGGCTTATGGGGAATCAGTTTTATCGAAAACTCAAGTTTATGAGTGGTACAAAGCCTTCCAGGACGGTCGTACGACCGTCGAAGACATTTCGCAACGCACTACTGAGGTGAACTGGTTTCAACAGCTGCCGTAAACGAACTGTCTGACAGATCGCGCTCATTTTTGGCATAGTAATTAAGGACAGTGCTGCCAAACTACATAAACTTAAAATATCGAAAAATATACAGCGCGCGAATTTTAAATGAGAATTTCCGAAAACTTTTCAGTCTTAATGTACAAACATTGATTTAAAAACAGTTGAAATGGTCTGAAGAAGAATTTTTAAAAATAAAAATTATTTATTCAGTTTTCATGGGAAGTACATTAATAAAATAATTTAAATTCAGTAAATACTTTTAAGGAATACTTTCATTGTTGACAATTACCATTAATTGATTTTTAATTAAAGGCAAATAATTTTTTTAACTAATTTCCTTAAATAAAAAAAAATATTTCTAACGCCTTAAGCAAAATTTACAGTATTACTTATATATAAAATTATAATTTATATATATATAGATCTTAATATAATATATATAGATCTTAAGTTTAAGATGGTGACCATAATTATGTCAAGCTTAGATCTGAATATTGATTTTGATCAAAAAAAAAATCCCAATTGGTACACCAATATACTGAAATACAAATCATTCTGTCTAATAATTCACTGAGGTTAAATAACATTGTAAAGTTGGATAGACATCATCAAAACTCTTTAATCACTTTTAAATCATATCAATATTATTTATTTATAATATCATTACAATAATCACTACTGATGTTACAAACAAAGATTATTCTCAATATTAACATCAATGATTTTTTAATTTTGTTTGCTAATTTTCATTGTCTTTCAGTTATGCAACCTTATATTTCTCAGTCCATTGCACCTTCCCCATTGCTTAGTTTAAAAACTATTCTAAATATCTTTATAAGGTCCATAATTCATAAAATTTGTGTCTTTCAGAGCGATGCTGATTTCAACTAAAAGCTGTCAAAGATAATTTGTAACATAAATTTGACAATGATATACTGATTAATACACCATATAAAATAGTTTCAATAACTTTTTTAAATGCTGATTCCTCTTGACTTAGTACAATTAGAGATATCTCCCATTTTAATCACTTTAGCCAAACGACTAGTTCTCCAACTGTTCAGTCGCTTCTTTCATAATACTTTGCATAATAGGTCAATAACCATTTGGTGCTAAAACTAGCACTATTTTTCCTAGATGCTTTAATGTTTTTGAGTTCATTAAGTACAGATTTTGCTTTTACTATAATTAATCGTTCTACATTTGTGGATCGAAAGTGCAGTTAATAATATTGGTATTAGCTTTGCAATAACAATTCTAAACACAAAAACAGTATCAGAACTCACATAAAATTTTGAGGTCTATTATTATAGTACAGAAGAACTTATCTGCCTATATTTTCACTCAAGTCTAATAAACCATATAAAATAGTTTCAATATTTTTTCAAATTGCACATAACAAATCAGCTAAACCAAGTCTTACCAAATCTTCAAAGAAATTATTGAAAATCACTTAAGATTAGGAACTATAGAGCTAAATCCTGAATTAAAAAAAAATGTGTTGAAAAAATTCCTTTAGAATTATACAAAAATAACTATGTAATTCATTGTAATGTATATACATATATATTTATATTGGTACTAGCAGTCTTAAAAATTATTTACGTATAATTCAATATAAGAAATAATCCCAAGACCACTGATGATGAGTATTTGGCAATACTCGAAACAACTGTATGGTCAGCCAAAAATTCAATTAATTCATAAATAATAAAACTTTTGTTCTTGTAATTCACTACTGTTCAAAATATCTTTGTATTGAAAACAATAGTTTATATTAAGAATTTATTTCTTTCGTCAAAATTGACGTTAAAAATCACATATATAAATATGATATGATATATATATGAAACTGAATATGATAAAATTGTTGTTCACTGCACCAGTACCAGAACAATCTGAAGTATATGAAACGAAATTGAAAGAATAGTGTAAGTGAACAAAGAATGTATATTTTGTCTTTCTGATAAAACTTAAAATAAAGTGACTTATAAAAGTTGATAATAAAATAAAAAAAAATATTAACAAATAAGATATAATTTGTAATGCAAAAAACAATCTACAGAATTTTAATTGCAAATTAAATGAAATATTGTGTGAGAGCAAAAAATCAATAAACAAAGTCGATTCATATTACTCATCTCCATTAACCCATTAAGTACCAGGCTAGTTCAAACTTGGAACATTATAGTGAAATTTCCACAGTAAGTAGTAAAATAACACAAGTTTAAGTAAATGAGAATCATTTAAATTTAAGTATCTTTATCATTATCTAACGACTTCATCATTATAGTACTAAGGGACTCAATGTGTGGTTAACCACACGCCGTTTTTCGCCGGCGTCTGGTGGCAAGTATGTGTTACTATGGCGCCGGCAAAAATCACGAAAATTATATTTATATATATAAAAAACATTGAATTAATTACTTTTATATATTTTTGAAAAATATTCGAAGCTAGCCGTGTGATGACAAACACGGTAATCTGAAATAGGTTAAGCTTGATCCTATAAGATTTAAATAAATTAAATGCACATAGTTACAAATGCATTTTATTTTGATTTTTAATAGATCTAAATGCATTTTATGTTAATACATAGTGCCCTATAGGCTTATTTATAAGACGGTTTTTTATTTAAACTTGAATAAATAAAATTAAAGAATGACTTAAATCAGACAAAGTTCATTATTTTGAATAAATCGCGTTAGTCATTCTGCAATTATTTTTTTATTTAAATACAGTTTTTATGTAAAAATCATCAATTCAGTAACGACGTTTTAAGTTAAACAAAAATTCCATCCAATTAATCATGAACTAATAAAAACATGTTTCTTTAGAATTCAAGTAGTTTTGAAGAAAAACATGTTATGAAAATAGAAAATTGAATAATTAGAACTATTAATTGAATGGGATAATGTTATTAAATTTCAAATCATATAAGCACAAAACATACAGATCAATCTCCATCTCCATCAAGACAATGCGAATGCTCACTTAACTGGTCTAACAACCGACTATTTGACAATCGATATTTAAAAAATCTAATTGATGGGTTAACCACCATACAGTTCTGATTTGACACCCAATGACTTCTTCGTGTTCCCGAACGTAAGGAATAAATAGTGTGGACAAGGATTTTTTTGAAGGAAGCAGAAGAATCCGTTGCTGCATTTACGAATAAAAACCATGCTTTGAAGGTGTCTGAAGAAGATTAGAAAAAATACTTTAACAAATGAATCGAACGTATGCAAAAGTATACGAGTATTAATCATAAAGTAGAATACTTTGTGACACAATAAAGCAATTTTCAAAGATAAGTTAGTATTTTTTCATTATTAGGCGCAAAATATATATAGTGACCCTTGTTCTATATTCTCTAGAATAGTTTCTTTTATATACGAGACAAAATAAGTTAGCATCCAACTTATTATACAATAAGTCTAAAAATCATTATTCCTATTAAGAAATTTTTAAAGACAAAAGCAGATTTGGCTGACTATTAAATTAGTTGAATTAATGAACATTACAACATTCCACATTCCTTTTATCTACTGTTAGAGACATGTGCACCTCATCCAATATCAAACTGTTTATATCAAATGATATAAAATTATCATACTTATAATTCCATCAATGTGAAATTTTTTATCATGATACATTATCATACAACCATTACACTAATTAACGACTTTATATGATATGGCATTTTATTAAAAAATTTAAATAAAAATGTTTATCGTCAATATGGTGCGGTAAATGTTTTATAAATAATCCAACCATTTTCATGCTGTTGTGGTTTTGGAAGCCTTGTGCTTGACATAAATGCACCGGTTGACCTCACTTCCTCCAGTAATTAAACGATCGCGAATACGGTTTCATAGACATGTGCGCAAAGTTTTCGTTTTGTTCCAAGAAAATACTACCAAGCTAACAAAAAATAGTGTAAAGTATTTCATTTTATTTTTTATTATAATAATACATTGGTTAAAGTAATCAATCTGGAGCTGTGAATAATTAATTAAGTGCTAAAAGATATACGATAATAACAAATGCATTAAAAGTTATATGAGTGCAAAAGCTGTAAATATCATAATTAAAATGCCACAAAAATTTGAATAATTATATGAAAAGTTAACAAAAAGAGCAGCAAGAACAATGTCTAACGTCTTTCTAATATTCGATTTATTTACAATGTATATTATACATTAATTTCAAATATATAATAAATATTTAAATAAGTCTTACAAATATTTACATCCTAACAACCGGATTTCGATAAGTATAATTGGGCATTTATCGATTATTAATTACCGTAGATATAGATATAAATCAATTAGACACATATAACGCAGTAACTAAGTAAAACGACATCATCTAAATGAACGATACTATAACAATGGAATGACTACAGTGATATAGTAAACACACTTTTAACGAACACTCCTCTTGGGAGTACAATTACTCGGAAAAATTTTTTTATCGTTATTGGTAACAAGAAAACATTCTTTGGCCGAACACTCCTCTTGATGGAACACACATTGGCTGATGATGAGTGACCGCCGAAATTAGGTTTCTTTGTATATAAAAAAAAACACATCAAATTAAAAGTAACATACTCTGGATAATATAATATCATTAATAATAATGATATTATTTATTATTATTATTTAAAAAGAAGGGATAGTGCACTGCGACCTAAAAGATCTATTAGAGTGTTTCTAAAAGTTCAATTTTTTTCATGAAATACAGTATATAGCCTATTTTTTCTAGTCTTGGATCCTTATGATCCAAGAAATACCGTCCTAGGTGTTTCTTCCGCTTGTTTCTCTCTCTATTTTATAGTATCTGCAGTTTAAGTTGGATTGAAATCCTAACTTCAATAATAATAATATATTTTAATAAAATTATAAAATTAACACTTGAGAGAAAAATTACATATCATTTATAATATACCAGCAAGTCTTTAATCACGAAAAAACTGAGTTGTGAAACTATAAACTCCATATTATTGACTTTGAGATTTTTTTATTCACTCAAATTTTAATTATCATAATTTTTAAAACAGTTTTTCAAATGTTTTTTTTTTGTTTGATGAATGAGAAACGTTTTATTAACAATTATTACAAAGCAAACCAATGTATGACCAAAATGGTTTACCAGTTTTCGTTCTGGAAATTTGAATATGCTAGCTACTCCTCACTGTCGGTATCCTATCAGTGAAATTATGAGTAAGGTTGAAGTGAGCTAACAAATGAAAAATCATAACATCTTTAAGAAATTTTGGTGAACCATAATAAAGTTTCAAACCAATAACAAAAAGTTGATTACGAAAAGTACCTTGAAGTTTAAGTATCACAGGTGGGTTCAATTTATTTGGGTACCTAGTTATAGGGATATCTCGGGTAATTGCAGGGCGAATGAGCTTAACATGGCAGGGGCTCTTCTTTCTGACATTCACTACTCAGGTATTGGCATTTCACGTGCAACAACTACAACAACTAAACTGGCAATGAAACAAAAATATCTAAAAATAGCCAAACAACAATGAGCTGATTAATCCAATTGTCAGATTTCTAGATCGATTTAGTCTAATTTGGACAAAAAATGTACCAGTCAGCAGATTCAACTAAAACGGAATCTGCTCAGCACTACGGTATTGGTGCTGACGGATAACTGCACAATAGAGTAGCATGCTATGAGACTAGGTCTTCTTTATAAAGACTTTTGACGCGGCTGTGGGTCTGGGGACGAGGAGAAAAATATGTTTTGTCTCATAAGTCACTGCCTATCTTTAGCTAGGAGAAGATTAATAATCTTGGGGATCCCTTTTCTTACCGATCTAATTAAGCTGTCATTCTGCAATATTACAGATTTTGCCAGATTTATAGATTTATAGGTTGGTTTAAATTCTTTTAATGGGGGAGTCGTTGCCTTCTTCGGCGTTGGTCGAATACTGACCACCTAGCTTATGTACGAACTATCACTATTCCTGTAGTACCACAACGGGTCATTATTTAGGCTCAAATGGACTTTTTTGGTACATAAAGCCGCCACTCCCATCTAACGTAACCTAACCATGGATGTCTCATAATTATAGTGGAAAAAAATTGTTTAACCGAATTTTCATGCTCAAATCGTTGTTGAAAGAGAACGAAACCGAGACAAAAAACCAAGTATTAAAATTGGTTCATAATCGATAATATATAGTATTTCAGAACGCTTAAGTAAGCACGATTAGTTTGAATATACTTAAATTCGGATTCGTTAAATTATGGAGTCAGTAGACAGATACACTGCCATTATATTGAATAATATAGAAGACCTTGTATATTAATAGATACAGCTATCATACTAAAATTGTCTCTACATCATATCTCAAAATTAATCGCATCTCACTAATAATTAAATACACATATGACTAGCTGTAAACATAATCATATTCGTTGTTACTTTAAAAACAAAGTATCGCAAAGTATTAAATGACTTTTGAACAACGAAAACAACACAGTTTGATGCCATTTACACTATGACCCATAACACGTTAGATAATACTAGGAAAATATGAATAAAAACACGGAAATTAGCTTAAACGCATAGTTAGCATGTCTTAAAGTTTAAAAGATTAAAACGTTGCGATAAGCTAAATTAAAAATGTTTTTTATGCAAGCCATAAATTAAAGTAATTTAATTATTATTTTTATTTAGGTGAAATAGCTAAGTAGCAGGCATCAGTTTTTTTCTCTATGTTTTTATTAATTGAAGATAATAGCTAGCAAGATGACAAGATTAGTCGATAGACAAAATATTATCATAGACTTTGTAGATTTAAAATTATAATTAGTTGTGAAAACAATTTCAAGTACAGTCTCATTTCAATTTTTTTAAACATTAAAAACGTGACAATTATTTTTTTTTTTATTGTTTAATTGTGCACATGCCAATTTGCCATTAGTATTTACTTAATGGCAAATTGTGTCTGTCAGTAATTCACGTTAATTTTGACATATTTTAATATACAATGAAAGAATGCAAAATATTTTCAATTATAAGAAATTTTTAAAACAAACGGATACTTCTCTCAAATATTTGATGGATTATATGGATATTATATGGATTATATCTAATGTGTGTGTGTGTGTGACACAAACGATATAATACTGAATAAATATATAGTATTCTAATTCCTATTTTTTGTCATATTACCCAATCATTAATATTTATTTTTCCCTTTTATTCTTTTAATTATATACAGTATATAAGCAGCTTATACTACTTCTCTAAGTGTCTCGGAAATATCTATAATATAATAACAGAGCATATAAAGACCAATAGTTACGTTCAACTTTGAACGTAAATCGCAATATTGACTGAAAGCCAAGCAGTTATAATGGCACTCCAACCAGGTAATATCTAAACTGGTATGGGAGTGCATTGACAAGCAGAACATACTCGGCTGGAATAATCAGATGCATCTAATATGGATTCCGGGACATGTTAGCATCCAAGGTAATGAAATGGTGGACAAACTTGCAAGAAGAGACGTGACTTCAATAATGATAGGCCCATAACCATTATGTGGTCTCGGCAAAGGAACTTTATCCCTTCTGGATAAAGGCATAGAAATGCCTTTGGAATTAAAAATTTTTATAAACAATTTTAATTTAAATATAAAAAGCATTAAAAATAATTCCACACAAAAATACATATAATTTTAAAAAAAAAAATTTTTAATATATAAAATAAAATAAAATAAAATAAAATAAAATAAAATAAAATAAAATAATATTAAGGCCGTGTGCGAGTTCGAGTAAATTGAGGGAAAGTAAATTAAAATTTCCTAGGGATTTTTTGCACTGCACTTATGTAAATATTTATTTATTTATTTATTACACTTATTTAATATTTTTGGTTAAAAGTTTTTAAATTTACTTATTTATTTATAAAAAATCTTATAAAAGTTTCACAACGGTAATACCAAATTTACTTAATTTTTATATAATTTACCCTTTTCGAAATTACAACATTTGCTGTCATACCGACATAATTTACTACTTCCCTCAATTTACCATCAATTATTCGAACTCGCATATGGCCTAAATGAAATAATATTAAATGAAATAATATTAAATAATATAAAGTAAAATAAAATAAAACAAAACACAATAAAATTAAATTAAATTAAATAAAATAAGAATGCAAATGCTCTTAGAATTAAAAATTTTTAAATATAATTTTAATTTCAGAATAAAAAATCATTAAAAATAATTTCAAATAAAATTATATTTAATTTTGAAAGTAAAATAACACTTTCAATAAATTTGAAAGTGAAAGTAATATTAAATGAAATAATACTAAGTGAAACAATATTAAATAAAATGAAGTAAAAAAAATTAAAACAAAACGTAATAAAATAAAATTAAATAAAATAAAATAAAATAAGATTGCAATATAAAAAATATAAAAAACATTAAAAAATAGTTTCACATAAAAATATATTTAATTTTGAAACTAAAACTTTTAATATATAAAATTAAATAAAATAATATTAAATGCAATAATATTATATGAAATAATAATTAATAAAATGGAGTAAAATAAACTAAAACAAAACATAATAAAATAATATTAAATTAAATTAAATTAAATTAAATTAAATTAAATTAAATTAAATTAAATTAAATTAAATTAAATTAAATTAAATAAATTAAATTAAATTAAATTAAATTAAATTAAATTAAATTAAATTAAATTAAATTAAATTAAATTAAAATAAATAAATTAAATAAATAAATTAAATTAAATTAAATTAAATTAAATTAAATTAAATTAAATTAAATTAAATTAAATTAAATTAAATTAAATTAAATTAAATTAAATTAAATAAGAATGTAAGTGCCTTTAGAATTAAAAATTTGTATATATAATTTTAATATAAAAAAACTTTAAAAATAATTTCAAATAAAAATATATTTAATTTTGAAAGTAAAATTTTAATAACATTAAATAAAATGAAATAAAATAAAATAAAATAAAATAAAATAAAATAAAATAAAACGAAACCCAATAAAATAAAATTAAATTGTATAAAATTAAATTAAATAAAAATGCAAATGCAATTCAGAATTAAACATTTTTATGTAAAATTTTAATTTCAATATAATAAACATTAAAAATAATTTCACACAAAAATATAATTAATTTTGAAACTTAAATTTTTAATGTATGTATAATACAATGAAATTGCCTTGGAGTTTTTTAATTGAAAAATAATATAAAAACTAAAATCACATAAAAAGATTGAACATCAAATTAAGTTGATAAATAAAACTAGCAACTTCCTCAGTCTTAAAATGTAAGACAATTTGATTGTGTTGACGTAGACAATGCCTCAAAATTCCACTTCGCTAATGTCTCTTGGATGAAAGTGAATCCTTGAACAATTGAACGAACGAAGCCACTTGAAACCTTTTCCGTACTATTTTTGTTGCTCGTGTGTTGAGAGGCAAACAAAGTATGCACTTAAAACTTTTGAAACAGTTTTATTCTTGTGCAAAGTTTCTTAAGAGTTTTATTTCTATGAAAAGTTGAAACTAAAGACTTTCATAACTTTTATATTTAAAGTTCAATAATTTTCACTGCTGTTGTGGTATTGCATACAATATTCTTATGATAACTTTTTGTATGATGCTCTGTTAAATCATAAAATAAAATCAGTAAATAATCAATAGAGAAGTTTAAATCGTATTGTATATTAAAACTTCCCTTCTTATAAAGTCTGTCCATCCCGCAAACAGAAAGATAATTTTAGTGAACGTATAAATAAAATAAAACTGATTTATTTTACTTCAATTTTAAAATATTCGTATATATTTAAATTTGAATTTGAATTTGAATTTTATAATATAAATAAGTGCGAATACATTTAACAGTCAATGGAGCCACATTTTAAGATGTTGCTTTGCCACGCTCTTGCCGGTTTGTTTCAATTATTTATGCAATTCACTTTTTGGCAGTGACGGGTTAAATATTGAGAGGTGAACTAACCAAACAAGTAAATTGTAAAAAAAAACTGAAAAACTGAAAAACATAAACAAAACAAGTTGCCATGTGCTGTAATTTCCTTGAACTTGTTGCTCAAAAACAAAACGCCATGAGAAACAAAATCTAAACAAAATATAAACAATAATATAAACAAAAATATAAACAAAATAATAATAAAAAATAAATAAAATTATACTTAGCAAAACAAAAATGATTTATGTTTCTAGTTATTTAACATAAAAAACATGTAGTTTTTAACATAAAATTATATGGAAACAGGCAGTTAAATTTAATTAGTTGAATTCAAACATCAACAAAAAAATATTTACCATTTATAGAATATTTTGCGATATCAACAAATTTTATTAACACTTTTTATTACATTATTATTACTCATAGTTTTTTTTTGTTTTTATTTGTTTATGTTTATTTATTTTTCTCTTATTATTTACCGAAAAAGTCTTTGTATTTTATTTGAAAAGCGCCGACATTGCACTAATAAGAAGCAAACAATTTTAATTCAAATTTAAATAAATTTTTTTTGGTTTGATATTTAGTGTTTACACTGTAGGGAACGTTTGAATCAAAACAGAGTATGAATATAAATGTTGACTTGCCAAAGAGAGCGAAAGAGATCTGCTGCTATTATGGATACAATAATGAGAATGCAATTATCTGAATGCATTGCATGCTGTCGTGTTGTTGCATTGTGGGTAAATTCACATATAAACATTACTATTACGCTTTGTATATGCTATTGTGTGTTTGTAACAAATATGATGACACAATTAAATTTTGCAAATAAAATAACAGAAAATACTGGAATAGTTAGAAGATAACAAAGAAAAGAAATATGAAATCTCAATTTGCAGTGCCCAATAGGAAATTGCATATAATATGCAAATGACATACGCGAGTAAAGACTTCGTAGCCTTCGTTCACAGCCCATCAAAAAAGCTTGGAATATGTGTACATACATAGACGAATTTAATAAAAAAATGCTAAACGATTTTGAGAAACTAGATCTTGATGTTGATAAAATAAACTTTGCATTCAAAGAAATGTACATAAATCACTTTTCTTTAACTTTTTACAAACTATCAAAACAGATCAGAATAAATATCCATAGACAGATGTGTACGTATATAGAATATGTAATTTAATTCGGTTAGCATAATCGATAAAAGATAATCCAAATAAATTTGTTGTCGCAAAATCACAAATAACATAGCATATACGGCACTAACCTGGAATCTGCAAGTCAATAGAATCCGAAAGGACGACTACGCAATTCTTGACATATAACCATAAACAATGAAACAAATAAATCGATAGGTGAAATGAGATATATCGATCTCGAAATAGGAAAAATTAGAAGACATTTGTATAAACTCTTTGTGAATAGGCTAAGTTTATACAATCAAATATAGTACAGAGCATGTCATAATAATAATATAGCGTAGTAAGAAAAAGTGTTGAGAAAAGCTAACCCCACTAAGTTTCTTTGTTATAGTACAATTAAATAAAATGCATTAAATACATACATAAGCATATCTTCAATAATTTAGTAAGATTGTAAATATTCGTATTTCACTACACATTTCACTACACATTGTTGTATTGAAGCCTCATTATAGAGTTTTATTTCTTCATTCGATATACATCGATGTTCAACTAAATACTTCTATGGGTTGTGCATCAGAGTCGGGCAAACTTTAGCACACTCTTTGCGGTCTCTTCATCTTCCCTAAAAACATTTCGTTAGAAACAATTGTTATCTTGCCATGCCCTGTCAGAATTCCTGTCATGATTCTTTAATGATTTCAGCTTAGTTGCCTACAATCCTGAAACACTATATGTATAATGCAAATATCTATACAATATATGTATATATATATATATATATACATATATGTGTCTGTATATACACCAGACAACCAGTAGCTCGATTTAACTTGTACATAATTAAGAGGAGAAAAAGTTACTGTAATAGATAGGAATTAGTGCTAATGATATTTCCAATAAAATCTCAATAGTTGGCAAAAACATATGATAAAATAATGAAATAAAAAAATTTTGAAAAAAAAAATTGTTGTTGTAGTCATAACAAATGATAATAAAGGACTTATCAAGGATCTAATAAAAGCAAAAAGAACTAAAGTTTATAGATTTTATTAAAAATTTTCTAAAATTTCAAACAAAAGTTGATAAATCTAAATAAAGGTTTTATAAAAAGCATACGAATTAATACTTAACATACGCACGTTCAACAAATTAACTGACCCATGGAACACTTATAAATTATAGTTTAATCAACAATTAGAAATAACAATATTTTTATATTAATAATACATAGAATTCAAAAACATTAGTTATAGATTTTTTCTTGAACGATAGTGTTATCTTAAGCTCGTAGACGTCAAGCATTAGAATTTTGAATTCCTAATGCTAGCTAACCAACTTTATTTTTGATTTTATAATTTTTTAATAAATGGTGAAAAATTGGAAATGTCATTTCTATGAAAATTTTCCAAAAAAAAATTAAGTTCAATGACATGAATTTCTAGTTTTCCATATTATTTATACCTACTAATGGCGTTTTCGTTTAGAAAATCTAAGGTGACTTTTTTACTCGAGATTAAGTTTTAGTATAATTTTCATTTTCAATTTGTTATTCTCAGACAAAATGTATTACTTTCAAAATTAATTTATAACACTCCAGATATTTTGCCAGAGTAAAAAAATTACCCTAATAATAACAGCTGTATAATATTTTTTGACAATTTAAATAAAAAAACAAAATTAAAGCAAAAACTAACAAATCGAGACCAAATCTAAAAGGACAAAATAGATTTTTACTTGATTGAATACCAATTAATGGAACCTGTTTCAATTAATTTTATTATTTTTAATTTTAAAATGATTAAAAAATAATATTAATAAAATAATTGTAATAATTATTTGATGTGCTTAAATTTCCGATTCGTAGTTATTTGAAAAATACCTATTATATGCAAATATATACACCTACCGAAAACATGACGACAACTTGACTTAATTAGCTTTGACTTTTGACTAAGGGTTGTTAAAAAATTGAATACCGTAGCCAGATAAATTTACTCACAATATATGAAATTCAAAAAACTTAACTAAACTTAACTTATAATTTCAATTGAAATAAAGCTATATTATTTAAAGAAATAAATTTTATACCAAGCTTGACCTAAGTAATTATATTATAGTATTAAAAGGTATGTATATTTTACTTACATATTATATTAAATAAGGTCTCAACTTGGTTGCAGATGTCGCTGATAATTACTATTATTTTAATAGTGTAAGTCTGAAAATAAAAAATAGACTAAAATGTATTTTAACTACAAATTATTTTCATTTATAATAGACAATTTGTTCGATTTTGCTTTAGACATACAGTTTATAGCAAGGCGAAATATTATTTAAAAATCATAAAAAAATTAATTATAATGTAAACACTTAAAAAAATTAACAACCACTTATTAACAGTTGTGGATCCCGAAAATATTTTAACATCCAAATATATAATAAAAACTCTTTATTACTCATTAAAATCGAAAATCTTATAAAATAAGTAATTTTAACTGAAAGTGAAGCAAAAATGAGAAGAATACATTTTAGGCGATGTGTGTCACAAGCTTCAATACTTAAAGAATACAAATATCTCAAACATTTCTTAAGGATATATTAGCAAATATTAGACGATACTACTACTCATAAGCAAAAATTTTACTTTTTAATTAAAAAGTGCTATACTGATGCATACAAAATGCATGCGAATGTTGCATATATGACGATCTTGACGAACTTCAGGATCTCTCTTTAATAGCATCATAAGTTTTGCCAAAGATTCTAGATGGTTTTAATCCTTCGGTTTTTAGTAAAACGGTAGCACAATAGGCATAAGTGGATTCCCCTAGAATCGCCAGTATAACCTAACCTAACCTAATGTTGCATATCTTAATTTAAAATTTGATTTCAACTATATAAAAGCTATTAGCTTTTTATATATTGTTAGAGATTCCATAAAATCGGTATAGTACATTAATATTACAAAATTATTTAGAAGTGTTCTACCGGTGGTGTTTGCAATATTGACGAGGATAATAGCTACACTTTAAAGAATACTGATTATATAAAAAAATATATATATTTATCTATTATTTAGTAATATAATATATAACTGTATTGCTACATTGAGTATATTGACATACTGAGTAGTGGGAAAAGGTATGCAAAATCGGTAACATCACTAAAGTCATTTCTCACACAGTACAATTAATAAATAGTTTGTTTTATTCTTAGGAAATGACTTTAGTGGGGTACCTATTTTAAACACCTTTTTCCACTACCCTTTATCTCAATATAGCTTAGATTCTGTGATTCATATAAAAACTATATGTTCTAGTTGACATTAGGTGGCGTGTGTATTTTTTACTAGTCTAACCAGAATAAACATTTTACATCTTTAACTCTCAATATATTAAGAAATAAATCATATATGTATATAGAGTAGCGAAAAAGGTTATTAAAAATAGTTCACTTGAATATAATCCATTGTCAAATCTGAATGCTGAAGACTTTGGAGCCCCGCCGTTATTATTTTTCCTATTCTAACTTTTTTCAATTTTTTTTTTAGATTACGATATAAGAATTCATAGTTGTAAACAGAGTTGTAGTTAGATATGTATGAAAAAATAGAGATGTTGAAGTTGAAAAACGATAGCTAAATTATTACTCGAATAACAAGAAAACAGTTTTTTCAAAGTACAGTTGCTAACGATAAAAGCTAGTTTTATTTTGATAACCCAAAGTATAAACCAACGTTTATAGAACGTAGTGAACCAATTCAATAAGATAATGCACCACATTTATTAATAACAGAAACATGTGGTGTATGATAAACTGCTGAACTAAAATGACACCATCAGTGACGACCACTAATGATGAACTGCTGAAGTAAAATGACACCATCTGAGGCGAATCCTAATAAAAATAATCAAATAAATACAATATATTAAAACTTCAGTTTGACAATTTTGGTCATGTAGTATTATACTTATTCATACTAATTGAGAAGACATAAAGACATTCTAACATTTCTATCATATTTACCATACATTACTTCATCAGACTGTCACCTGTTTGCTGAGCAAAAGTTCAGCAATTTTGAAGAAGACGATTATGAACACTGAAGGGAATAGTGTCTGAAAGTTGGAATAAGGGTATAACTTCTAGTGGCCAATATTTTGAATAATGAGATATATATTTACTAAAGATAAACAACCACTTTTTTTAAAACAAAGACTAGAGCTTTAGTCACATATCAAATACTAAATTGTATATAAGAAAACTTTTAATAAAATTTCGAAAAGTGCATTTTTAATATCGTTTTGCAACATCCATACAGTAAACCCGAAAGGAATTATTATTTTTTTGGATAACTGTTTATCAGAGATTTAGTAGTAATAAAACAGTTAATTAACGTAAGGAAGTTTCTAAAATACCTTCATTATACTATAATATTTCTTTAGTATATTTTACTTTTTATAAGCCGAGTAAACAATTAAAAAACAAGTTCCTCAGTTTACACTTTATCTTTTTTAAAATGTTGAATTTAAGATTTTGACTTTTTTATTATATATAAAATTTTTAAAAGCAATATATTTTTCTTAAAGAATTGAAAAGTTTTAAATTTTGTTAAATTTTCTCATTTTATTAATGGTCCCAAATATTTATCTTTAACATATTAAAATTATATGAAATCATCCATACTAGAAATCACGCAATTTCTTAAAAATTCACCAGTAACTTTACGGTAAAAAAAAATTTATAAAAAAGATTACTTAAAACTAATATAATTAACATCAAATACATTTGTTGTCTTTACATTAATAATTACTTCAAAAATTAAATGTATTGCTCATAACAATTTGAAACTTCCTATAACTAAGTTCATGTGACAAACGATGATAAAATAAAAAATTTAGAAAAAATAATTAAAATGTAATATAATTTTTTTTTATTTTTTTATTAAGAATTAAAATTACAAAAAATTAACTATAAACTTTATAGTTTTAATTTTTTTTTGTAAAAATTTACGACTACTAAAAACGGATCAAAATGTAATATAATTTTTTTTTATCTTTTTAGGAAGAATTAAAAGTTTAATTTGAAGAAACAATTAATTATAAACTTTATAGTTTTATTTTAAAGAAATAAATTATTTATAAAATTTATAGTTTTAATTTTTCTTAATAAAAATTTACGAAACAAATCAAAATTTAGTACAGTTTAGTATTTTTTTATGAATTAAAATTTAAATTTAAAGAAAACAATTAATTATAAACTTAGTAGTTTTAATTTAAAGAAAAAAATTAATATAAACTTCAATGTTTTAATTTTTCTTTATAAAAATTTACGGCTATTGAGAAAAAAACCAATCAAAATGTAATATAATTTTTTTCTTTATCTTTTTAAAAAGATTAAAATTTTAATTAAAAGAAAAACATAAATTGCAAACTTTATAGTTTTTTAATTTTACTTTATAAAATTTTACGACTATTGAAAAAAACCAATAGTATAGTATAATGTAGTATTGTTTTTATCTTTCTATAAAGAATTAAAATTTTGATTTAAAGAAAAAAATTTTTATAAACTTTATAGTTTTAATTTTTCTTTGCAAAAATTTACGGCTACTGACAAAAACCAATCAAAATGCAGTATAAAACAGTTTTTGCACCTTTTTAATCATAAACAAAATTAATAAATATTGTTTATTTGGTGTAAATAAATAAACATTAAAAAGATATAGCGAAGCAGAACAAGATAAATATGACAAATCATTAGTATATATGTTACTTAAATAATTATTTCTATCCACTTAATAGATTAATTATGATTCTATGAACATTAGGCAATGCATATATCCATAATAATAACAATGATGTATGCAAATTGCTGAAGTCAATTAACACTTAATTGCTGCATAATAAACATCATTTGTACTTTTTCTAGAGGGTTGCAAAGTGAACGTCGTGAATTGCCAGTAGCTTTTCGTATTTGCCTTTTGTGTCTTTGTATTTGTTGGCTTTGTTACTGCCACCTTCAGTTTTCCTTAAAGCGCTTCTTTTCTTGCTTCTGCGTTTCGTTATCATAAGTTTGGTATGCAAATAGAGAGGGCAAGGTCCAAGTCAATTAGCAGTATCATGTGTCATAATGATGACACCAGCAAGGGCCGGACGCATATGTATGTACATACTTAAGCGCTTGTAAAAAATCAATATTTTCACATACATATCTCGCAGTAACAACATGACCTTTATGCTGTGTAATACGAGTAGATCATCAGCAACTGAACTAGATTGTCACTTGAGTGGTTTGCAGGCGTCGGAATTTAATGAAGAAACTTATTGCTGTGCAATTTACGTCCTTTTCAAATAGTAATCAATATGTCAAATGGCACAATACTAACATTAATTAATTGTAATTTGCTATTCATTCCGTCACAATAAATAAAAATGAAATAATATATAAATATAACAATATTCGACGTCTATGTTTCACATTCACAGATCAAATTTATCGATTAATTGGATATACATACCTCTATAATAGTCTAAATTAAATGTTTACTATATGAAATTAAATTCTAATTAAATATATAACTATGAAAGTTAGTTTTTAATTACTAACTCAACATTTTTATTAATTAATAGAGTATTAGGAAGAGAAGACATGTGATCTTAACATACAATAGATTAGGAATATGGTTACTGAATAAAAAGCATTTAACCAGTTTAACGAAGGCCAGTGTTCTTCTTCTTTCAGAATTTAATTTTCGACAATGCATAGTACAAATTATTTGTCGTAATCCGCGATCCGCAGTCTTGCCACTCGTCATCTTTCCAAACAAAGGTCAATGAATAATCTATTAATTTAGTGAGAAACTTTTCTGATTTGCTATTTCTTCGACAATGCGTGCCTATTGTCGTGACTATAATATTATTATTTTAGTAAAACCGATTTTTATGTGAAGTTTCTTAAACACATGGGAATTGGTCCTGTAAACAGTCCATGGAATACTTAATATTTTTTATAATACACACTATATAAGGACTCAAACTTTTAATAATAATTCAAACTTTTAACTGACTATTTGAAACTTTAATGTATATATTATAAAATATATTTTAGTTTTATAAATTCACTTATGTCTCTTTTTCATTTAAAATTTTTTAGAGTGCAATTTTTCGCCATTGTAATACGTTTGTTATGAGGGAACCCTAATAATTAAATTTATCAACACTTCATAGCTTGCTATCATCTTCTCAATTGTGAAATAAAAATCAGAAGCCTTTCAAAGGTGCTCCGTTTGATAAATATTATACCATATGTTGGTTATCACGATCTGTGTGCTCACTAAACTTAAGCCAAACACTATAATGATTTGAAAGAAGATAAAGGCAAAGATTATGCTATCAGTTATATGTAAACATATATGTCAAAAAAAAGAAAGAACTTGTTATAGATGTATCAAGCAAAGAAAGCGAAAGTACCAACTATTAAACACGTCCCAGAAACTTTTAAGATTCTATTAAAAATCTTCTCCCGTTTTTTTAAAACAAATTTATTTGACAAGACGAATTCAAAAAAATAAACGGTCATTGGCAAGTTTTGAAGGTCGATTTTTAACCAACTTATGACCTTTATTCAGAATAAACGTGATACAGTAACTAGTACGTCGACCTTTCATGCAAAGCAATGCATACTTGCATGAACGAAATTATATATAATATAATATGTAATAATATGTAAATAATATATATATATATATATATATGTATGTAAAATTATACGTACTTATACGTACTTATCGTACCTATTATTGAAAAGACTATTTTATGTCAACAAAAAGAATTAAATGTCTTTTATATGATATTAATAACAGAGCTATGCTGGCGAGTGCAAGCGATTCATCTGAAGCATTGGGGCAGGCAGACAGACCTGCCCCAAAATTAAACTTAATAATATGATAATTCCGCAATCACACAGCACAAAATATCTGAGCCTGCATTTGGATAAACGTCTGACATGGAAAATATATATTTTTAAAACAAAATTCCTTGGGATTCAATGACGAAAAATGTTTGGCTACTCAATAAAAAATCTTCAATAACCCTAAAAAACCAGTGTGGACATATGGACCTATGGTCTTCAACTATGGGGAACAGCCTCAACATCCATTCTCTTCAGAGATTTCAGTCTAAAACTTTACGAGAAAAGGTAAACATATGTCCATGGTATGTAGCTAACATCGTGAAATATCATGTGAAATTAGGTATGAACCTATTAATTTAAATATATTCAGTAATTTACAAAAAATAGTAGTACAGTAGTGTTTAAAACTCAAACAATTTCTTTTATAAAAACAAAAATTTAATTCAAACACAAATTTACAACATCAACTATGTTGCCTTCTGTAGTTTTATAGTAGCGTGATTTTTTTTTAAATATCTATACTTGTACATAAGCTTGTGTTAGTGAGCTTTATCTACATGCATGAGTGAAGTGAAAGGGTTCACTTCGCAATTAATAAAAATTAAATTAAATACATACTGTAATCCATTTGCAGATTTACATGATGTAATAATATGAATCGACATATATGTACTTGTCATAACAAATATATCGTATTGTGTTATTTTTGTTGTAATATTTGGTTGTATAAGTACATGTGCAAAAAATTTTAATATCAAAATTATTATGGATTCTCAAACTTTTATTTTAACTCTTTTCATTTAATTGTATTAATTAAAAAATAAAAAAGTTGTGTAATTTTTTAAATTTGAACAATAGAAAAATTTAAATATAAAATAACATTAAAATAAAATTAAAACAAAAATGACTGAAAATGGCATTCGAACCTAGGGTTTCGTAATATGGACGTTTCTAATCTGTGATTTAAGTTTTTTAGCAAATTATGTGTCTAATGATAAAATATGTATTTAATGATGAAAGTTTGACTTTTTGTCATTTCAACATTTTTCACAATCAATCACAAAATAATAGATATTACGAAATAATATTTATTTAGTTTTTGGTACATTTCAACATAGATAAGTTCAAAAATTTAATATGCAATTATGACAATATTGTACAAATACAATTAGTTTTTATTTTAAGTTCTTTTGAATTAAAGTTAATTTTAAGCAAGTTTCTTAGTTTTCAAATAACTATCAATCAAATAACTAAAAAAATATACACACTTCAAAAAAAATGCTTGAGAATAGCTTACTAATGCTTCATATTGTATAAAATTCATATGGCTTGAAAATAGCTTACTAATGCTTCATATTGCATTAAATTTAGTTTTTACTATATAAGAATGGTCTAACTATATTATTTTGTTGAAGATTCAGTGGAATCTCAATTATATATTAATATAATTAAATAATAAATATGTAGTCCTGCGATGTTGTTGACAATATTGACGTTCGTAACCGATAATGTCGGTTAAGCATAGTATTGGTTTTAGCTTTTAATATTTAGCAATTATTTAACCTATTTGAGTCAAAAACACATTTAAATAATTTAAAAAAAAATTATAATTATTTTTTTTTGCTTTTATTTCATTTTTGTTTTGTTTTTTTTGTTTTTATTTATTTTTTATTACTTTTTTTTATTATTATTTTTTTTATTTATTTTTTATTATTTTTATTTATTTATTTTTTATTATTTTTTATTATTTATTATTTTTTTTATTTTTTATATTATATCAAAACAAATTTGTTCATAAATACTCATTCAAGCTGTGTGCGAGTTCGAGTAAATGAGGTAAAGTAATTTAAAATTTCGTGGGGATTTATTGCACTGCACTTATGTAAATATTTATTTATTTATTTATTACACTTATTTATTATTTTTAGTTAAAATGTTTTAAATTTATTTATTAATTTATTAAACATCTTATAAAATCTTCGCAGTGATATTATCTAATTTTTATCTAATTTACCCTATTCGGAATTCTGGTTAATACCAACATTCGCTGCCATACCGACATAATTTACTATTTCTCTGAATTTATCATCAATTTACTCGAACTCGCACACGGTCTTAGTGGCAAATTTATGAATTTGTAGGTTTCTGTTGAACTTTAAAGACCGATTACAAGAAAATATGCATGGTGCATAGAAAATTATTCACTTTTCTTTGACACTCCGTATTTTAGTTAGAACATGTTAAAAATAAATAACAACAACTCTATTAAAGTAGAATAACCAATTAGGTATTAAGTTAAAGTTTATTTAGTGGACTAAAAACTGGTATAAGACTTAAGCTTCTGTGACGAATCATTACACGACATTATCCATTTTTTGATTGAAATTTATTTTAGATAGATTTTCTTATACACCTCGTTCCTTAGTTATATTAAAAAATTAGTAAAAAAAATTCTAGTATATTAAAAAAACCAATTAGGCATTAAGTTAAAGTATATATAATGGACTAAAAACTGGTATAAAACTTAAGCTTGTGTGAAGAATCATTATACGATAGAGAAATTTTTCGTATACACCTCGTTTCTTAGTTATATTAAAAAATTAGTAAAAAAAACTCTAGTATAGTAAAAAAACCTATTAGGCATTAAGTTAAATTATATATAATGGACTAAAAACTAATATAAGATTTAGATTTTTTGAAAAATGACCCGCGTTATTGAGCCTTTTTTGAATAAATTTATTTTAAAAAAGTTTTTTATTCGACACCTTATACCTTAGTTAAAATTCGAAACTGATGACAACTAGACAGTATAAAGCTGGAATATAAGTGTTCTACAGATATTCTTAATTAATGATGAAATTACTTCCTTTTTATTATTTAACTGAGTTTGAAGATTCTTTTAAAACAACAATAAGGACGAATATGAGAACATCGTAGGATGTTTGTATAAATACTGTTAATATTCTAATCAATATTGAGAATTTCATTTATGAAATTAATTCCAAATGTGAATATATTACAGCCTTTCACATATACTAGAGATCTATATATACTAGAGATCAACTGTTTTTCATATAATAAACACATATAGTAGTACGAAATATACTTAGTCATCTCTATCTAATCTATTTTAATAACTATCTACTATTTATACATTTTATTGTTTTTATATATATAAAGTTGACAACAACAACAATTAATCTAAATATTTAAGATTTACTTTATTTCTTTTTTTATTTTTGTGGAATAATTTTTAATGAATTTAATTGAGCAGATTAATTTTAACTAATTATATGTATGTAATATAAAGCAAATAATACTAGTAAATTTTATTGCAATTATTGATAATATATTTCGAAATAATTTTCTATAATCTGTTAACCTGAGTTAACCTGTACCGGAAGCAATTTACAAAGTTTTAATATTATTTATTATAAAATAAAAAAAATAAATTTAAGTTTTAAACTTTATACTTTCAAGTTTGTATTAAAAATGTTTATTTTTTTTTTGCATTTTAATTTTACGTCCTTTTGTCACAGCTGTTTTTACTTGTGCTTGATGGAGTTGCGAAGAAAGCATACGAAGGAAAGGTACAAGGTATTGTATGGAGCCCAGTGACACCGAACATAAAGCTACAGTGTTTGGATTATGCTGATGACAAATACGAGTTGTCACACCTCCTTAATAATATGCGATTTAATGACCTGTCTTTAGAGTCCTGCATAGTCGGACTGAAAATCAATATACTGAAAACAAAAGTCAGAATAAACTATCGAGTTGATGAATTTTAGAAATCGGAAACGGAGAAATTGAACGCGTAAATGTAACATATTCCAGGATCTGAGGAGTATTGTGTCAGAAAATGGAGGTACAGCGAAAATGTGATAAGTAGAATAAAGTAAACCCTGGGCGCATATACGAGACTTCATAAAGTGTGAGGCTTCAACAACTATAGTGTACGCACAGAGATAAAAATCTTTAAAGCACACGTTTTCTCAGTTCTCTCGTATGGTTGCGAAACCTGGTTTGTTACGGAAAACATACAAAACGAACTGAGAGTATTTGTCAATCACTGACTCCGTAGATTTTTGTTCTTTTTCTGGTCAAACAAAATATCTTAACAAGACCTTTGGGCTAAAACAAATGTGAGAGATGTCAAGGCCCATCCCGAAATTTGTCAGCATGCGTTCATATACAACCCACAAGGCAGTTGAAGAGACCGTAGGTTAACTTTTAATGAAATAAATACCGTTTTGCAGCCCCTAGAAAGACGAATAAGCAACATTATTGATATAAAGGAATTAGTGTTGATATAGACAGCCTATGCCCAGTATAAGACATCATTCATGTCGAGCAAGGTTTATTATTATATACGCCACTTCGTGCGCAGTAAAAGAAAATAAATCGAAAAACTATTATAGTAATAATCATAATTTTAAAAATAGCTTTTAATGAATATATCAATGTTATAGCAATTATAGTACAATATTAATCATTAGGGGCGTATAATTGACAACTATTTGATAATATTTAATTCAATAGACTTAACACGAATGTATTTTTGAACATGTGTTTGTTCTCATATAATTTAACCATAATACTGAAAATCAATAAACAAATATTTAACAGTTATTAAGTGGAAAAACGTATTAATAATTACTTTTAATTATTTAATTTAAGTGAAATTGTTAAATTGGTCGGTAATAAATTGTTAAATATAGCCAATTTCCGATACTATCATATTCATAAAAATGGCTTGATTAGCAAACTTGAAAGCGTTTTGTCTAAAGTTCTTCATTAAAAAATTGATTTAATTATTTAATTATGTAATATAATAGTTTTATTCTATATGATAGGCTGGGTGGATAGTCTTTGACTTAACTGGATGTATATAGTATATAGATATCGGATTATATAGATTGTACTTAAATGTTTTTACATTTGCTTTGATCACAAGTGTTAACCACATTTGCGTAAGTCATGTTAAGGAAAACGATTATTTATGTTAGAAAGCTTCAAATAGAAATGAAAAGACAACAACAGAAATTTTAGTTAATTTATTAAAATTTTTGTTGTTGTCTTTTCATTTCTATTCGAACCGTTCTAACTTTTAAATAGTTTCTTCTCGTCATGAGACGCGTCACTTTAGTCAAAAAAAATTTAATATTAATAAATTATTTATCTCCAAGTTAGGTTAGGTTAGAATAACAGAGTTTAGTAAGAAAGGCGGGTATAGCAAGCGTGATGTTACAGCTGCTTTTACTGGCTTAATGGTGAATGAGGGCAAAACATGGTATATGTCGACCACAGGTTTAAAAGTGCGCCGCACGGACGCTCGGTGACGACTTAGGAATCTGTCAAGGATTTCATCTACCTTGGCACCTTTTTAACGAAAACAACGATATCAGTCTAGAGATCAGATTCACTATTGCCAATAGGTGCTACTATATCCATAAACGGGCTTACAAAAAAACAAAAATTACGCTGTATAGATTGCTTATCCTACCTGTGCTTTTGTATGGCGCAGAGGCATGGACGTTATCACATAATGATGAAGCAGCACTTGGAAACTTGGAAATTGGAGCTGTACGAGCCCTATCATGACATTGATATAATTCAGCTAATTAACATCCAGCAGCATCGCTGGTTTGATCATGTCATAAGAGTCGATGAAAATGCTTTAGCCAAAAAGTTGTTTGAAGCGATAGTTGGGTGAAGAAGACGTAGATGACACCGAAAAAGTGATAAATTTGAGAGAACACTAATTGGAGAAGGCGCGCACGCAGCAGAGTTGCCTTAAGAGATATACTGGGTCAGACCAAAATCCGGTAACAGGATGTTATAATCAAATAAGTACGTCAGTAAGTGAGCAAAGCACAAAAAAATAGGCGTTGTAAAACTGAGAATAAAACGTTGCTTATACGCTGACCGAAAACATCCATCAAAGTGGATATAAAGATTGAAGTAGTCGGCACAACTCGAGAAGAATAAACTTAACAACTTACGTTTCACAAACATAACTCTTCTAAGCAAAATTAAATTGGCTCCCTATTGGACCACAAACGCAATCATGCAAATGTTTCTACGCCACTATTACGAATAGAACGATTCAGGTAATACAAGGTGAACGTCTATACTCGTTTCATAACTGTTTATGAAAAGCGAATCCACCGCAACACTTCGAAGAACGAAAATGCGTCAATCAATCAATGAGTTGATTACATATGAGGAAAGATCACGAAGAAGGTGAATACTGTTCTGTTGTAATGACGTATAGATGATTGATTATCACGATAATGGACACATAAAAACGAAACGAACTATGTAATAGTACTAGATAAATTAAACATCACACAACTCATAACTGGGAAACGTTTCCATTTGCAAAGAAAAGTGGTTTTGAAATGCAATTAATTGCAGCAAAAAAATTTAATATATATCAAATATGTACTTATTATTAGATATCTTCAGAAATATTCGTTGATTTCAGAGCACTGATGATGAGTATTTGGCAACATTCTTCTTCTGTTAGCCAAAAAATTCGATTATTTAACATATATATTAAAATTTTCGTGCTTCTATTTATTGCAATTAAATAAAAAAAATGTTGTTTTTTATCACAGTTTAAATTGACTTAAAAAATAAATTTTTTTTAGAAAAAAATTTAATTTATAAATATAATAATACAGTTCAGCAATTCGCTGTAGTTGAAATTCACAAACTGCGTGCCGAGTAGCTATTTTTAATTACCAAAGTTGAAAGCCTTAGATCAAAGGTCCAAGACTCTCATCAAATTTAGAAGTGTTTTCTGGTATATCATGAAATATTATGAAAACCTTAACGTAATGTATTATTTCTAGAGAGTTAAGAAATATCAGTCATTAGATCTGGCGTCCAGTACCTATTTTTAATTAATAAAGTTAAAAACCTTAGGTTGAGGTCCAAGACTCTCGTCAAATGCAGAAGTGTTTTCGGTATATCATGAAATATCATGAAACCTTAACGTAATGTATTATTTCTAGAGAGTTAAGAAATATCAATCATTAGATCTGGCACCCAGTAACTATTTTTAATTACTAAAATTAAAAACCTTAGGATGGAGGTCCAAGACTCTCGTCAAATGCAGAAGTATTTTCGGTACATCATGAAATATTATGAAAACCTTGACGTAATGTATTATTTCTAGAGAGTTAAGAAATATCAATCATTAGATCTGGCACCCAGTAACTATTTTTAATTACTAAAGTTAAAAACCTTAGGTTGGAGGTCCAAGACTCTCGTCAAATTTCCGGCATAATGTAATATATTATTTCTAGAGAGTTAAAAAATATCACAATCATTGAAAAGAAAATGTGTCGAGGTCGACAGACGAACTATTTATTATTTATTTATTTATTTATTCATAAATTTATAAATAATTTTGTTTTTCTTTATCAAGGATCTATGTCCGTACTTGTGTTTAAAGAACGCAGTATTTATCTAGTTATATTCAAAAGCTGGTTATATTAATGGAAATAAATAACAAGTTTTTAAATTAAATAACATATTATTAAATGTGTGTTTAAACGATCTGTTGTTACTTTAATTAATCATTGAAACATTTATTTAACTTAAAATCACTTATATGCACTAATTTTTTCCTTTGCAGCAATTAGTATTATATAGCGATCATATTTTAGTATTAATTAAGAAGCTATAAAAAAAAATATATATAATAATACGAAGTGTCTGTATATTAGAATTTATGAATACGAATTCTACTGATTCAAAGTAGTCTTAAAAACTAGTTCTAGGTATGTACATAGTTAATTATAATATTATTATAATTATTGTAATATAAAACAAGTAAAGTAATTAGCTTTGGCTGCACCGAAGCAAAAGTTACTCTTTACCCAAGAATTTAAATCTACATTGAGGCCCTCCATTTGACCTCACATTTATGTAATTATACATTCATAATAAAAAATATATAATAATATATATGTTATATAGTATAAAATAGTACAAAAAAGAATTGCTTAAAATTATTCGCTCTTATATTTTGTTATCAATTAAAGTTAGAAGTTGGAAACATAACTATGTTCTTCAATGTATCTTCCAAAAAGTCGAATTTGTGTAAAAACATTAAAAAAAAGCTTTTTATAGAAAATGATGAAACTGAAATCTGAACCAACCCAAATCTGAACCAATTGGTACCACTTTTACCATGAATATATATTCTATAGCAGTTACCTAAATTCAGAATGAAATTGAATTTACTAAAAATTAATATCTCTTCGATAGCAGATACCTATATTCTGAATGAAATCGAATGTACTAAAAACTAGACATTTCTAAGAAAAACATATTTTTAAATTGCCGGTTTATACACGCGCTATATCTAAATCAAAACCGATCAGTCCTATTTTTCCATTTTTGCATTCTATAACTTGAAGTGAATTCATTGGAAAATAAAAAAGTTCTTCTAACAAAAATGTACATGTAACTGGATCGGCTGTTTATATGACAGCTATATTTAAATCTGAACCGACATGAATAAAATTTTGTGAATCTCTTTTATATATAAATGCATTCTACACTAAGTGTTACTTGAAAATGTTTGTGAAAAATATTATATATTATATTATGCAGTTTATGTGACAACTATAAAATTATAGCGATCTATTTTCCTTTAATCTGACAAATGATCAAGGTTATATTTTAATAAGTATGTTAGCAAAATCTTTATTTGCATAACTTAAAAATCGAGAAACTTATTTGAACTGAAACAGACAGCTGGACAGACAGACAAAGCTAAATAAATTCAAGTCGTCAAGCTAATCAAAAATATATCTACTGTTTGAGATCTGCAACATTTTCTTCAAATGCCTTACAAAATTATTCTTCTTATAAAGAGCATAATACGAGAAAAAATATTGCGAGAAGAAATAAATATTTATCCGTGTAACACTGTCCACCCTCTATTTTACTATGCTTGTCTATATTCAACTTTTTTCTGAGTACCTGTTGCTAAATATATATATTTTCTTCATTCTAACGTATTATAATAAACTATCTATTGCATATGTTAACTCTATTATATTGCTTATGCTAGATTAGATTACATTAGATTTTAAGATGGATTGAGAACGTGTCACCACGTTACTGCATCCTTTGAGGTTTATAGTGACATACCCATTTCAATTCCATAGACAAGTAGCAGTTAAGAGCGCCATTATTTCCTTTGGAGAGATGTTGCCTAATTCCGTTATAAGTGATTAGGCAGTGAATAAGTACCGAAGTCTGAGTCTGACGAGACTCTATTATACATATGCTAACTCTATTATGAAGTGAGTAGTAGACAACTAATCACTATAAAGCTTCATTCTGTTTCATTGTAAAACGATTTAATTTTATCCTCCAAGTGGATTTAGATTTGAAAATGTGGCTCTTTGCTTCTCATAGAATCTACGGGAACTAATTTAAATAGGTTATAATCATTGGTAATCAGATTCGGATCGATAAGAAATAAAATTCATAGTGCAATTCGTGGAATTTTTTCTTTCTCAGAATCAACTTTTTGAGATAGCTATAGGATATACACACACACACACACCAACTTAATGAGAGAGCACTTTTTTTCTTTATTTCTAGTATTTTTATCGTTTGAAAGTTCTTTCTTAAAATGCACCAATAATGTCATACAATATTGGCTATTATTTGTTCTTCTATTTTTAGAACAAATAATAAATAAATATTGAGGCACACCTCAATATATGTAGGCTAGAACCTTCCCAGCCTAATATTTGCGTTTTTGGTAATATATAAATGAAATATAATAATGTAATATTTAACAAAATCTAACGTTAATATATAAAATTAAAATACATTGTATATCAAATAGTAAATATTTTAATATATTTCTATTAGTATTATTAATCATTTTTATCATAGTATTATTAATACATAAAAAAAAATAATCTTTCCCATCTTTAAAATGCGTTAGTCAATATATCAAGTTATATTGCTATTTCATTAAGTCTTATAATTAATAATTGATATAGTAAATATTTTCTGCCAATTAATGAATTGCTAAATTCAACTTTCATTTTACATAAACATTAGCAATATCTGTATTCAAATTAAGTTGATTAGAATATCCAACAATTAACTTAAAAAACACTAATTATAATTAATGAATAATTACATTATTGATTAGTTTAAGAAAAAATTAACAGAAATAAAATGTTTTTACTTGCAGTTAGAATTTAGCAAAATGAATTGCATTTTTCATTTTCAAATAAATATAACTTTGTATAAAAACAAACAGAGCTTAATTAATCATTAAGCTCTCTAAGTATCTAACAAATCTCTCATATTTTGACTTAGAATCTAAGTGAACGGGAAATATGTTTTCAAGTATGTTCCGGATGTATTATAATCTATTATAATCGGTAATTACAATTACAAATTCTTGTGCAGCCAAGCACAAGTAAATATAAATTTTTGTAATGCTACTTCGTTTGCTCCAGTTATGCACGCCCTTCAATCTCAAAAATAGTAATCATGACCTTCCAACTAACCACATAGTCTTCACCTCTGTGGAATAAAATTTAAACGCAGAAAAACAGAAGAAGCTCAATGATGTGTACACAATGTAATGCTACCAGATCGATTTCAAATCTACTACGTTGGTTATTTATTTTGACTTCGTCTTCTACGTAGCTGCTTCCCTTTATTCAATTCACTATTTTTACTGATTTACTGCTTTTGATTCAAGTTTAATGCATCCAACATGCAAACGGCTTCTTCACGCTTAAATCTGTATGCAACATCTCTTATATGAACATATATGATCAAGCTAAATCTCATAGCTTTACAAGCTTCTCTAGTTCCTAATCGATAGTTATTCAATACGATTTGATTTAAATTTTAGATATTTTCGTTAGTTGAAGGAAAACAACTGCATTCATTTCTGACCATCTAAAAAGGTTATTCAAACTCTAAAGGCCAAAGCGTTCAAATCGTCAAGCACCACAGTTGTTATAGTTTTCAACACTTCCAATAGGGGTATTCACTCTGTCTTGCCAAATATAGAGGCCTCTAGTATAGAGGAGAAAACTGTTAAAAGTTTGCAATCTTTTCCCTCCCTATATAATGGTTCAATTAATTATCTTTAAAACGAAATAAATTTGTATAATTTATAGAGTCAGAAATATGGCCGTTTAAAAATGTGACTACAATGCTAATTCTCAAAACTCCGTGAGTCTATAACTCCTAGGAAATAATTTCAAAATTGTTTTCTTTAATATAGATTTTCAATTATTTATTCATTATTCTATTTGTTTGTTTATTTTATGATAGGAGCTCATAAAAAAATGTCAGTCAAATCGGAGGCGATGAGGTCATTTTTTTCCGAAATTCGTCCGATTTGTAAAAGAATAACCCATTTATATTTACTTTTGGACCCACAAAACGGATAACACTGTTTACGAAAACGAACCATGAATCTTATAGTGAAATAAAACAGCAACACTAGAGTCCATCTGGAACAAATTACGAAGTGCTGATTCTGTTACAAGATATGGATTTGAAAGCTCAAATTATATTTATTATTTATTCGAATTTTAAGTAAGTTCACTCATGATTAATTACAAGACCTCCCACTGAACAGCATTCTTAGCTTTGCCCAGAGTTCTAGTTGGTTTTAAACTTTGGGTTTCTTTATTATAAGGTAACACAATGGGCCAATAGGAATAAGTAAATCCCTTAAGGATCGACGGTATAACCTAACCTATCTAACCTGGAATTTAAAGTAATGTGGCGACCCAGTTGGCTGTGCATTTATTGAATTTAAAAAGTAAAATTCAATTTCAAATATTTTTAAGTTTTTTGTTTTGATTGAGGAGAACGTTTCGATTTTTCTCTCTGTAAAAAGTTGAATAAAAGTTTATTAACATTGAAAATTTTTAGAGTTTTATTAATTAGCAAGGTGAACAGATCATTGCTAAATTGGTGACCCCGACGTGATTTCGAAAAAGTTTAAATTTAGAAATATTAACTTCTGAGCTAAATATCTAATTATCGAGCTGTGATGTCAGTTGCAGACGAAGGTGTAGTAATGGCTTCTGATAGTGGAAGTGTCGTAAACCGTGTAGCAGTGAGGGTGCCACCGTTTTGGCACGAGCGACCGGAGATTTGGTTTGCTCAGATCGAGGCGCAATTCGCAGTAGCTGCCATTACGAGTGACATCACACAGTTCAACACGGTAGTAGCAGCGATTGAGTCAAGTGTTATCGCCGATGTAAGTGATGCAGTGCTTCATCCTCCTGAAACTGGAAGATACGCTAATTTAAAGGCTTGCATCATAGAGCGGTACAGTGAGAGCGAGCAGCGGAAGATTCAACGGTTGTTGTCAGAAGTTGAACTTGGTGATAGACGCCCAACACAGTTGCTAACGGAGTTGACAGCATTAGCTAAAGACAAGGTGAGCGATGAGTTCCTTAAGTCTCTTTGGCTGAAGCGTTTGCCACCACAAGTGCGCGCTATTCTGCAGGCATCGAACGTGGCACTAGCAGAACTGGCGAAATTAGCAGATCGTATTTGCGAGGCGGGTGATTTTCAACAGATAGCTGTAGCGTCAGCCTCTGATTGTCCAGCCTATTCTGAGAATGCTGTGATTTTACGAAGGCTTGAGCAAATCGAACAGCGTCTGAGTCGTTTGGATTTACGTCGTAGTGAGTCGGTGCAAAGTCGATCGTCATCGAGGAGACGTAGGCGAACTCGTTCCCGACCAGGAAGTCATCCAGATTGGTGCTGGTATCACGAAAGGTTTGGTGATAGAGCTAATGCTTGTCGGCAGCCCTGTAGTTTTGTGGCAAGCTCTCATCAGTCAAAAAACTAGGCACTCCTTCTACGTCGTCGAGCCGAGAAGGGGTTAGTGTTCGTATAGCTCGACTTAGTATTAAAGATCCCGCCACGTCGACCGTTTTCCTCATTGATACTGGTGCGGACATATCAGTTTTACCGAAGTCGTTCTGTCGTTGGAAGCAAAGGGCTAACAGTGTTGCATCAGTTAATTTATATGCTGCTAATGGTACGCCTATTCAAACATTTGGCGAGCGTCGACTGCTTTTGTCTTTGGGTTTGCGTAGAGATTTCCCGTGGACGTTCGTGATTGCGGATGTTAGCTGTCCTATTGTTGGAGCCGACTTCCTTAATCACTATGACTTGTTAGTGGATTTGAAAAGGAAGCGGTTAGTTGATTCGAAGACGACTTTGATGATGAAGGGTAAGGCTGCTGTGTCTCAAGAAGATACTGTGCGTGTGTGTGGTTCAGTTTCAGCTTATGCTGAGCTGGTTAATGAATATCGTGATTTAGGCATTATGAGTGCAAATCGGATGGGTTTAGTTACTAAGGTTGAACATTGCATCGAGACATTTGGTGCGCCGTCATTTGCGCGTCCCCGACGTTTAGTTGGAGCCAAACTTGAAGAAGCCAAGAAGGAATTCCAATTTTTAGTCCAGACAGGGATTTGTCAACCTTCGAAAAGCTGTTGGGCAAGTCCACTTCACATGGTTCGCAAAGGCGATGGAAGTTGGAGACCGTGTGGCGATTATCGCATGCTCAACGCGCAAACTAAACCTGATCGGTATCCGATTCCGTTCATTCATGATGTGACGAGTATTCTTCATGGTAAAACTATGTTTTCTAAGATAGATTTGCAGAAAGCGTATCATCAGATACCGCTTGCACTGGCAGACATTCCGAAGACAGCTATTACAACTCCGTTTGGCCTGTTCGAGTTTCGCTTTATGACTTTCGGTCTCCGTAATGCTGCCCAGACGTTTCAGCGTTTTATGAATGAGACTCTAGGTGATCTTAATTTCGTTTTTGCGTACATCGACGATATTTTAATTGCGTCAAAAGATGAAGCAGAACACAGAATGCATTTGCGACTGGTTTTAGATCGACTTAGAGAAACTGGTTTGACCGTGAATTTTGCCAAGTGTAAGTTCGGCTGTTCCGAGATCGAGTTCCTTGGGCACGTTATTAGTGCAAAGGGTTTACGTCCTCCGGAGAGTAAAGTTCAAGCTGTTCGTGATTTTCCTCTGCCAGCAACGGTTAAACAGCTTAGACAATTCTTAGGCATGGTGAACTTTTATCGGCCGTTTCTGCGTAACGCTGTGCAGAATCAGCAGCGGTTGTTTCATCTTACACCAGGTAACCGCAAGAATGATAAGTCGGTGATTTCTTGGACTCCAGAAGATGTAGAGGTTTTTGAGGCTTGCAAGAATGATCTTGCCCAAGCTACGTTGCTTAACTTCATGGCTCTGGATGCACAATTGACGCTCACGACTGATGCTTCAGACGTTGCGGTGGGTGCTGTTCTCCAACAAGTAGTGAAAGGTGTTACTCAGCCATTGGCATTTTATTCAAAAGGTTTGAGTCCAGCGCAGACTAAGTATAGTGCTTATGATCGTGAGTTGACTGCTATCTATCAAGCTGTCCAGCATTTTAAGTATGCATTAGAGGGACGTGATTTCGTCATTTTTACGGATCACAAACCTTTAACGTTTGCGTTCAGGCAAATAAGTGAGAAGGCATCTCCTCGTCGTGCAAGACAGCTGGAGTTTATTAGTCAGTATTGCACTGATATTCGTCATCTGGCTGGTGCAGATAATACGGTGGCTGACTCTTTGTCTCGGGTTGCTACGGTTCAGTTGGAGGCAAATGTTATTGAGTTAATTGCTGAGGGGCAGAAGACTGATGCAGAGTTGCTCGCTCAGCTGAAGAGCCAGTCTGAAGATGGTGTTGGGTTGAAGAAGTTGAGATTGCCGGATTCGAGTATTGAACTGTACTGTGATGTGTCAGGCAGTCGTGTTCGTCCTTTTGTTCCTGCAAACTGTCGGCAGCTGGTACTCTCAAAACTCCATGGTTTGGCTCATCCTGGTATTCGAGCAACGCGGAAATTGGTGCAGGCTAGGTATGTTTGGCTTGGTTTGGTTAAGGATGTAGCTGTGTTTGTGCGTAGTTGCATTGCGTGTCAGAAGTCCAAGATTCAGCGGCATACTAAAACACCAATTGGTTCGTTTGCTGATATTGATAGTCGGTTCCAGCATGTTCATGTTGACATTGTGGGTCCATTGCCTTTGTCTCAGGGGAAGCGTTATTGTTTGACTTGCGTCGATCGTTTTTCTCGGTGTCCTGTTGCTGTGCCTCTGTCGGGCATTACGGCAGAAGAAGTTGCAGCGGCTTTTATCGACGGTTGGGTGGCAAGTTTTGGTTCTCCGCAGGCTATTACCACTGATTTGGGTCGGCAGTTTGAGTCTGCTGTATTTCGGGAACTGACGAGATTGCTTGGAGTGAAACACTTTCATACCACGGCTTATCATCCTCAAGCAAATGGTATGGTTGAACGTTTCCATAGAACATTGAAGGCAGCCATTCGATGTCATTCCTCAAGTAATTGGACGCAGTCTCTTCCGCTTGTGTTGTTGGGATTGCGAACGACACCGAAATTAGACCTAAATGCTAGTCCTTCAGAGATGTTGTTTGGAAATCCTCTTTGTGTTCCAGGGCAGATGCTTTCGGATTTCAAGCAGAAGTCGTCCGAGACTGATTTTGTGTCGGCGTTGCGAAGGGCTTTAGCTAAGGTTAAATCCGTTGAATCAACAAGACATTGTCATTCATCTGTGTATGTTCCGCGTGACGTTATTAATTGTAAGCACGTTTTTCTTCGAGTGGATCGTGCTCGAGCTCCACTTGAGCAGCCTTACGAAGGTCCATTTGAGGTGCTGAGTCGTAGTGAGAAGACGTCTGTTATTGTTTGCCGTGGGAGAGAGGTGACTGTTTCGAATGATAGGTTGAAGGCGGCGTACTTAACGTGTGATGATCTTGAACAGGTTGTTCCAGAAACGCGTCAGCCTTCAGCGCTGTTGAATGGTGATCAGTTAGTGACTTCTGGTGATTGTAGGCGTGAATCCCTGTTGCCGATTCCGAAAGTGACACGAGCTGGTAGAGTAGTGCGTTTCCCAGCAAGGTTAGCGGAATTTCGGGATTAAGAGTGGTGTTGTCGACTTAGTTGTGGTGTCGCGTTGTTGCTAGTACTCCATCGCTAGGAGGGGGTACTGTGGCGACCCAGTTGGCTGTGCATTTATTGAATTTAAAAAGTAAAATTCAATTTCAAATATTTTTAAGTTTTTTGTTTTGATTGAGGAGAACGTTTCGATTTTTCTCTCTGTAAAAAGTTGAATAAAAGTTTATTAACATTGAAAATTTTTAGAGTTTTATTAATTAGCAAGGTGAACAGATCATTGCTAAAGTAACATATGAATTACGTTGTTCTAGCATGTAATTCATATATTTGTTTATAAGAATTTTTATCTCTCTAATTAATAGATGATCAAAATTTAACACTTCTATGAAAATCTATTCTTTGAAATAAGTGTTATTGAAAATAATTTAAGGCTTTATTTAATCTTCTCTTTAGTTATTGTAAAATTATTTTAATATATATATATGCAATATATTTATTAACATTTCCATTCACAGTAAGATATGAAAAGGTCAAAGCACCTGAGCCCTTCAAAGTTATATATCTAGTAATTGTACATAAAATTCTTTACTTAATAATAAAATAAATAAATAAATTTAAGACTTTTAAAATATTTTTATAAACAATGACACGTGAGTATATATAAATATTTTCATACGATTTTCTCTTTATTATGCGGGTAGATACACAACATTACAATTTGCTGATTTTTTTATAAAAAATAAAATGCATTAAGCAACATATTCTTTTAATTACAGAAAATTTGCATATAAACAAAAAATTTTAAATAAATATATATATATGTATGTATGTATGTATGTATGTATTTGACAAAGCCAGCAATAAATACTAAAAACGTATGTTTTTCTTTGAAATTCAAAACTTTGTCATTATATATTGTATTCTTCACAATTTTGCTGAATTGGAATTTTTTAATTCGTTGAAAACAATTTTTAATTTATATACATAAACATACATATATTTGTATATATTAAACTTTTTTGCTAAAAAAATTTTATTTAAAAAAACCTATTTGAAATGTATTTTTTATGGGAACATCAGAAAATGTTCTTTTAATATTGTTTAAAAAGATCATTAATATTTATTAAAAATGTTAACATGAATATTAAAAAAATATTTTTAACTTTATATATATGTATATTATAGCCAATATATTTTTAATATTAAATAAAATACTGAACACTTTTTATTAATATTGTTTAAAAAAATCATTAATATTTATTAAAAATGTTAACATAAATATTAAAAAAAATATTTAATTTTATATAAATATATATATTAAATTTAATATATTTTTAATATTAAATAAAATACTTTATAAAGAAGTTTTTCGAACAGTAGTGAACTAGAACAACAAAAATTCATTTTATATTATTTTAATTAATTTAATTTTTGGCTGACCATACAACTGTTTCGAATATTGCCAAATACCAAACATCAATGGTCTTGAAAATAATTCTTGTATTTAATTATTAAAATAATTTTTTGTAAATAATTTTTTGAGACTGCAAGTACCAGGAATCGAATTCGTACCCTGCCAAATTTGAAGCTCAGAGTCAGCGCACTTAAATTAACTGACCCAAAGCCGTACTTGATTTTTATGTTCGCACATTTTTCTGGAGTTTTGTTGATTTGTTGTTTTTCATTTTATTTATATGTATATGTATAACTGATATATTTTTAATATTAAATAAAATACTTTATTGAATACTTTTTATTATTACTTGTCATTTATAAGTAACTATATTCATATTAAAATTTAAAGTTTAATTATAAATTTATCACAATACAAATAGATTGTTTTATAATAATATTTATATTATTTATAAATTTATGTGTTTACTTTATATTTTTTTTTTGTTTATTAGTTATTATAACTTTTGTATTTATTAAATTTTGTATTTGTTTAAATAATTATTGATTTCAAAATACTACTACTACTAATTTCCTGAACTGTTTCTGGAGCATAGAGTCGCTGCATTTAATAAAAATTTTATAGTAAAAATATATTCTTATTTATATAAAAACGCGGTAACTATTTTGTTCAGTTTTATAAAATATTTTTATTATATTTAATTTTGTAATAAAACTTTTTAAAACATATTTTATATTTTTAAATTGTTTATATTTATTTTATAGATCGTTTTTATAAATTTAAAAAAAATATTATGTATATTATTATATTGTACTGTTATTATTTATTACTTATTTATTATTATTTAAAGCAATGAATTGTTTATATATATCAAATTTGGGTTAACAGTTGATTAAGTTTTATAATGCAATTATGTTTTAATTATATTTTCGTTATAAAACTCTTAAAAACATTTAACATTTTAATAATTAAAGTAAAGGTCATTATAATAAATATTTTTGAATTATTAAACAATTAATTTTTATATTTTTAACCGGGCTTAGGTCGTTTGTTTAACACATCACTTAATGGAAATTTTTTTTTAAATAAAATAAAAAATCACACTTTTTAAACAGTGTTAAATATTAAGTAATATTTCATTTTTATTAAAAAAATTAAAAAATTATTTTAATTACAGATATTTCAGTATACTTCTTAGACCATCTTCAATGCATAAACACATAATAAAGGTTTATTAACAAATAATAAACAATTAATAAAGGTTTATTATTTTAATAATTTTTAATAGTTTTAATAATTTTTATCATTTATTTATGATTAGGTGATCCATTATTAGTGATTAAAAAATTAAATTACTTTAAAGAAAACGAATGTTTTTCAATAAAAACTGCTAACATTTATTTTATATAAAATAAACAATTTTTAAAATATTAAATTAATTAAACCGATTTAAAATTTTATTTATACTGTATTTTTTTCCGCCACCAGTTCAGAGTTGCATGTTATATCAAAATGGTATAACAAATATATTACTTAAAATAAATAAAATTTGTGAAAAAATGATTACAAATTTTATTTATTTATTTAGTTTTTATATAACATATAACCACTTTCAAAATATTATTAAAATGTTGTGTAATATTAAAAATACAAGTGATTAATGTAGAACATAGAAGAGAAGGATTTGCATTAATTTTTTTTAGCTGAATATGCTAGTAATTTATTTATAAGTATTTATAAGTATAAGTGTAATTTTTTTTGGGTGTAGACTATTTAATATTATATTTTATTTTCAGTTAATTTTTTTTTTTTTTGTTTACTTGGGTTCGAGGGACTTCACCTCGGTTTTGATATGATAAATTAATATATTTTATAAGAACTAATTATTTTTTTAATTAATATTTAAAATAAAGACGTTTCGTTTATTAGGTTTTTTTTACTTTTATTTCGAACGTTTATTTTTGTGTATTTTCTACAAACGTTCGAAATAAAAGTTAAAACCCAATAAACAAAACGACTTTACTTGAAATAATAATTAATTATTATTAATTAATAATTAATATTGTTTTACTTAATATTTTTTGTTTTTGGTTGACTTACATTTTTTTCGTAGCTAAAGTAATTTTGTAAAAGGTCCTTTATATTATATATAGAATAATATATTTTTTACACATTAATTTATTTTTTTGATTACTTTCTTTAAACTTTAAGTAAACAATTTATTTCCCTTTTAAATTTACTAATATTTTTAATTGTTAATTTTATTTTTATAATATTATTGTATATTATAAAAATAAAAAAAATAATATAATTAATATTGTTTTACTTGATATTTTTTGTTTTTTGTTGACTTACATTTTTTTCGTAGCTAAAATAATTTTGTAAAGTGTCCTTTATATTATATATATAATATATATCTTTTACACAATAATTGTTTTTTTTTTAATAATTTCTTTAAACTTTAAATAAACAATTTATTTCGCTTTCAAATCTACTAAAAATTTTAATTTTTAATTTTATTTATTTAATATTATATTATATTATAAAAATAAAACGTATGTAATCACAATTATTTTTTTGTACTATTTTTTTCTCTTACACTATATATCACGCATTAACAAATTATTTATTTATTTATTTATTTAATATTTTTTAATTTCTGCACTCCCGCTTTAAAATCTCTAACCGTTTCGTTTCAAATATTTAAAGCGACTGACAACAAATTTAATGAAACTTTTAAAGTAAAACAGCTTTTGACTAATGACAAGCAACAAAAACAACAGCAACAAACAACAGCAACAAAAACAACAGAAACAACTAAAACAATAATGACAACAACAACCATCGAAACAATAACAAAAGCATGCAAATGAAAGCAACAACAAGAATGTAGTCGTTCGTACACCAGAATTGTTTAATTTCATTTCTATATGTAGAGTGAAATTAGCTGTAACCACAACAGCAACAACAACAACAACAACAATTGTTATTATTATTATTATTTTGAAATATTACCTAACTTAAGGAAACTCCTATATGTTCTATAAAAAACAAAAATCATTAAATAAAATTGAAACAAACATGCTGTTGGATTATAGTCCATGAGCGGCCACGTCGATTACAGCTCCAACTACGTTTTGTTAAAATTATTAATTAAAGTTGTTTATTATTTAAATAGAAATAATGTCCGTTATTAAAAAAATAATGCCCCAAAATAATAGAATATATAATAAATATATTACTCTTTAACCTGATTTGACCTGAGAGTAATTAATTTAACTGAATAGAATAAATAGGGAAGCAATGGATGTGGTCTGTTACGCCAGCAATTAACCCCATGGAGCATAAAGTGCAAACAGATATGAAATCAATGAACTGCATTTTTTCTACCAACCTAAGCTAGATTTGAAAATAGAAATAATTTATACTTTTACTGTAAAATCCTATTCACACAGCATAAGTTATCTTAATTTTGAATTCTTTTGTGTCTCGCATCTATAAAATAAGTTAAAATTACAATCTGATTCCATACAAAAACCAACCACCCAATTGGTACGATTGAGTTGTAATTTATACCAGGGCTATCCCTGGTATAATGCAGATGAGATCGCAAGCCAATACAAATCACTATACCGATTGGAGGGTCGCATAAACAAATGTATAGGTTTATAATTGTTTTAGAGAAAAATAAAATACGGTTATTAATGTAAAATTTAGTTTTATTAATTTAAATTTATTTATTTGTTATACTATAAAAAAATAAAAAAAAAATAATATAATTTCACCAAAGTACACCAAAAGAAAATTTACGTAATTGCGGTAGATTAGAAACATGTCGTGACCCACACAAATTTTAGCTGCAGATCGCATGTGATCTATAGGCCCTGCTTTGAACAGCCCTGCTTTATATAATTTTAAATTGAAATTCAATCAATTGGTTCATTTGTATTGGTGTCTAGACCTCCAATTGGAGTGCCGTCACCCTCATGGGACCATTTCTACCTTAGTGGTTATAAATTCATGCCCTCAGTATATCACCTTTAGCAATGCCCGAAAAACAGTGATGCTTGATCACTGAAACTATTTACAAACAGCAAAAAACATAAATAAATAAAGCATAGCATACCTACCCTATATTAAATATGACTCAAAAATAAACAAATAAAATATATATATAAATAAGGAATTTACCGTCCACGTCAGTTTGTTTCAGGGGGAACTATGAGATGAAAGACTAAAGATAATATCAACAGATGTCTGACACCGGTGTCATGTTCTCTGTACTCTAACAGTTTCCACTTTCGCGTTTCGCCTGCGAACTACCCAGGCTCATCAGAGTCTGGATAAGAGTATGTGTTATCTAACGATTTTATTTTCAATTTCCAAAAAGTAAAGGAAATCGTTAAAAAATGTCGCTGCATTATTCACATTATTCCAGTCCCACTTACGCTTTACTATCTCAATCTTGATTGATATTTAGTTGGTGATGAACCATAGACTTTCATTCGATAGTGTGTTTAGTCAGAACACTTGAACGATTATCTGTAAGGATTGGTTTTACATCCATATAGAGGGGTGGACTAAAGGCTTAAATTGTATATTTAAGCTTATCTTACTTATCATTGGATTTTCCCTTTAGAAAAAAATTTTTTTCGTTAAGTAAGTAGGCTTTTCCAACTTACATACAATGAATTTAAAAACTGTCAAATATTCACTCATATATAAAATACCTTGTTAGAAATTTTCGTTTCGGACCGCCACTACTAAACTCATAGTTACTTTCTATATACTGCACAAAAACTATAACTGCTTGTTCAAAATTTTTGTCGAACCCATTACAATCCTTACAATGAACCATTGCAAAACCCACTCCACTAACCATGGAATTTTAAATATTACAAATATGCATTGTACAATCCACTGCCATTATCTTTTTTTTAGGGATATTATAGCTTGAACAAAACACATTCGTCATTTACGGAACAAATTATCTCTTCGGTCCAATTAAACGATAAGATACGAAATACTTTAGATGCATCAGATATTGTTCAATGGCACACAAATTTTTAGAGGATTAACGAAAAGTTCATTTCTAGTATCGGCGTGTATGTAGAGACCTTTGCTTCACACATTTTTATAATGTTGTTTATGTTTATAATGTAGTTAAACTTTTATATATGGTATAGTTCACACCATCTTACTATATTCTTCAGATCATAATGAGATCGAAAGACCTGACAAAAAATTAAAATATAAAAAATTAATAAATATAATGAAAAATGAATAAACCAATGGAAAAAAAACAAACGTACAGGTTTCTGTTTATTTAAATGTCCACCGCTTAAAGCCCAAAGTAAGAATCGGCGACAAATAATATTAATAACTACATTTCAATCAAAAAATTATTACACTTTCACACTTCAAAAAAAAATCATTATTATTAACACAAATCAAATCCCCAAATTATAGCTTCAATAAGCTTTATAGCAGCACTATTTTAATTATTTGAACTAAATTATGTATATAAACTCATTTCTGACACTCCATTCAATTAAAGTCAACGTTAATATATTAATTATAACTAAGAATAAATTTGGATGTTAATTTTCTGTTACAAGCATCGAGATGTGTGGAGAAACCTTATAAATACTTATATAGAAACTTAATTTCGCTGAACTATCGTTTTCGAATAAAATTATCTCAGAAAAAACTATTAAAAGACTAATACAATCTTGAAATAAAAATCAATGATTTTTCTTACGCAGTCTAAAATAATACAAGCATTATAACTTATATAGACATTAATATCGAAACACCACAAAAAATACTTAAGAAACTGGAGATATATCGCCACAATTAATAACAACTACTGGCCCTACACTAATGATGGTCCTGTAAATGCCTATCAACAGCGTGAGAAGATATTATTATAATTATCTAAATATAAAGTTTATATATTATATATATATAATATATTAATAAATGTATTAGTATATACATGTATATATAATAACATATATATAATTAATAATAAGTATATTAATAATATATTTAAATATATTAGGTATTTTGAAGCAATATTAAAGTGGTGAACGATCTGATTGAATGTTAAATTAGTTTGAAAAGAAAAGTTTATTAATACAGTCAATAACTCGCATTTCTATAACTTAAATTTTCTATAACTCGAACCAAAAACAGTGCACCAAGGTTTCAAAAGTGCATTCTATAAATCGAATTTTCGTTCTAAGTATAAATACATTTTGCTGTTAGGGGAAGTCCCTTTTTTCAAACCAAAAGTTTAATTTTTTTTCTTATGTTGCTTCTTTGCGCAAATGCCAGTCGTTGGCAACGTGGTTTAAAGTAAATAAAATAACTTCCAATGCTATTCTTAACCATTATATTATATTGAGCTTGATAATAAAATTTGTACATCAATCTTTCCTACAGATGATGATATTATTGAGGACTATAGCTCCAAATTACTGGAACCAATTCTAAGCGCAACAGAAAGTGATGATGAGGGTTCCGTAGATGTAATTATTTATCAGTCTTCCATGAATGAAGTAGAAGACGCATTCAATATTCTGAATTTATATATGCAGACGAATGATACTACAACTGATGATCACTATATGAGTATAAATAAAGTCGAATCTCTTTTTACTGAAAATAAGATAAAAATTAAAATCTCAAACCCAAATTTTTTCATATTTTACTTTACTATAACTTCTGTGTTTTATTTGATTACAAATAAATAAATATCTTAAAATATAATTCTAGTTTCTGTCAAAAATAAAAAAGATAAAAAATTCTCTAACTCAAAGTGTCCATAAGTCGAAGTGTCCATCTTTGCAAATTTGGACTTCGAGTTATGAAAGTTTGACTGTATACTGCATACAGAGTATATTATGTATAATTAATTAAATGACTATGCTTTTGTCAAATTAAATTTTTTTATATTCTTACTAACATTACACCATTTAATTATACGTTTTTCAAACCATGAAAACCATGCATAATGGTTTTTTTTGCAAATTTTTTCTTTACATTAGCCATAATTTTTTCTTTCAGAGTAGTAAAAAAATACTTGCAACGTACGAAAGAAAACATGTGAAGCAACAACAAAGCTCTTAAAATTTTCAGAGTTAGATTTTGCTCGCAAAAATTTTTATGTCTTAAGTTTCAGTGCAGCCAAATTAAAAAATTGGTCTATTGTGAATGATCATTGGAAATATGTTACGAAACTCCAGTCATCTGCTGATATCATATAAGCATATCATTTACTTATATATTTATATATTATTTACTAATAATATATAAATAAATTTATTTAAATATATGATATAAAAATGATAACCATTGTTCTTCTAATACTCATTTTGTTTTCTTTTATTTTAATTAGTTAATAGGCGTTTTCGGTGGCTCGCAAGTACGGCAAAAAATGCATGTTGGCCTATGTTGGCCACGCGAGTCATTGGCATCACTGTTGCAATCTGTCAAATGTTTTGTTTTGACGTTTTGATGTTTTGTATATGTGCATATAAATCAGTTATATTTTTAAAAAAATATTATAAAATTAAAATGAACACGGAATTAAAAGGAATGGTAAGAATATTGGAAATTTAAAAATAAAACACTAAGATAAGTAAATTTTTGTAGGTACTGTCGATGTTGGGAGAAGAAAGCAACGTTTTGCAGCGGCCGAGGGATGCAAGTTGCAAGTTACGTGTATTTCTATAAAAAAATTTTTTAGAAAAACTTCAAAAATTATGTTTGTTTTATTAATTTTATGTATGTAAACTACAAATTAAATGAAATAAAATAAATGTTACTTGGTAATAACTAACATAATAAAAAATTCAATGTGCTTAATACTTACGATTTCTCCATTCTTATTATTTCTTATTTACTTTTCAATATTTTTCAAATTTTTGAATTCTGTTTGAATTTTTATTTCCTCAATTTTTGACATTTGATTGCACTATTCGTTGGAATTTTCAATGAAGGTTCACAATAGTTCGCTTATTGCGTTGGTAACATTTTTTTTTTTACTGGCCGATGTGGTTGGCCAGCATAACTATGCTGGCCGATGCAGAGAAAATAGTGTTGTTGTTTTGCGTACATTGCGGCCAGTATAGGCCTGCATAGGCCAACAACTTGCTGTTTTTTGCCGTACTTGCGAGCCACCGAATACGCCTAATATAGAGTGTTGACAATTTTTATATTTTATATATACACATTATTATAAAAAAACATATGTCAAAAATAAGCATTTAACATATTTTGAAATTTATGTCAATTTGTTTTAACCAGGCTTTATATTAGGCCTTTTCGATGGCTGGCAAGTATTCCAAAAAATACATGTTGGCCTATATTAGCTACGCGAGACATTGACATCACTGTTGCAATTTGTCAACTGTTATGTTTTGACAAATAGTAAAAATAGCATAATGCAAGCAAATTACATTTTGTATAAAAAGAAGTAATTGACAAAAATTAAAAATAAAAAGGGAATGGTAGATATGTTGAAAAATTCAAAATAAAACACTGAAATTTTTCTTTTTTTCCAATTTATGAAATTTTTGAATTCTGTTTGAATTTTTATTTACATGTAATTTTTGACATATGATTGCAATACTCGTTGGAGTTTCCAATGGAGGTTCACAATATTTCGCTTATGCGTTGGTAACACTTTTTTTTTGTTACTGGCCGAGGTAGAGAAAATAGTGTTATTGTTTTCCTTACATTTCGGTCAGCATAGGCCAACTTGCTGTTTTTTGCCAATAAATTCTTTGTATAAAATGTTATTATATAATTTTTAAACTTTTAACATTAATAATTAATGCTAAATGAACAGTATTAAACACTGTTTTATTTTTCTTGCAATTGTCTTTTAACTTTTTGCTTTTATTATAACGATTGTTTTATATTTATTCATGTATTGCTATTTTAATTAAGATAATAAAATTTCCTTAATAAACAATTAATGAATGAATTATTGAAAAAATACTTTTTAAAAATACTTAAATATACTCTTTAACACAAGCAACAGTTATAAAGAATAAACAGCTGATTGGAGTTTTGCATTTTCTTTCAAAACTCATTCACAATAGATCAGTTTTAAGATTTTTTTGCAAATTTTGTTCTAGCTTTGCATGTTTTATTGCAGCATGTATGTCAAAAGAATACACCTTTAGTATTAAATTATATGCATTGTATATAATAAAACTTAAGTAAACGTCTTTTAGTAGTTTCCAGCACTGTTCTGCATTTGACACTGGAAATCAATGTGAAATTGAAACATAGTGCAAAATGTCACAATTGGCAACACTGTTGGAAATACGTGATTTTTTTTTTATATTCGCTCTTCGCGCAAATAAAACGCTGCCAAAAAAAAGGGCAGTGCGAAAATTGAAAGTAGTCAGCATTTTTAAAAGAATTTAATGAAAAATCATTAGTGTATAAATTAAAATTATATATAAATTAAATACTAAAATGGAAGCTCTCATTCCCGTTATAAATAAATTACAAGATGTTTTTAATACCATCGGATCGGACTCAATACAATTGCCACAAATTGTTGTTCTCGGTAGTCAAGTAAGTTTGTGGATGATGCAAAGAAATTCAAAACATGCAATTGATTTTGAGTTTTAAACACAACTATGACTCAGTGTCCAAATATGTTTTGACATAAATATTTATAAATATGGACTGGTGAAAATTAAATTTTTCGCTAACATTGTATAAAATAGTATAATTATATAACTACATATAAAAAAGCCGGCTTAATGTAAAAAATATTCGCGAGATACTAAGTAAACATTAATATTAAATATCGAAAGAGTAAAGTGAATGAATGTCACAATACTTAATAAATAAAATCCTACATAAAAGTCCACTTATGCTTTTATGTAACTTCCAAATTGTGTCGCTTATGAAAAAAATCAATACTATTGTGAAAGGGTTTTTGACACATTCCAACACATGCATTCACGCATTCTACCACCTACCCCCTGTCCGACTTTGCAGCAGAATAAATAAAGAGCATGCCAAATTGTTTATTAAATTTAATTGCAAAAATTATTTATTTTAATTAAGTTAATTAGCTAATTAAATATTTAATATCCTAATTTTTTTTTTTTTTTAATTACGTATAAACTCAAGTAATGACTGAACCGACTTCTTTGAAAATGTGAAGCTGTTTGGTACCGAAGTGCGAAGCTCAGTTCTCAGTTGCTTGTTCATTGCCCTACAGTTATATGAAGACCCCTCATTTTGTTGAAAATTTGTTGTATTAAATAAGCATTGTTTGTTTTTATATTTACAGATATTTTATTTATTTCATTTATTATTTTTTTATTAGTTCAAGTCATTTTTATAAATGAATGTCTACAGGCTACGTAAGACTTCGTCTGCGTTTCTGACGTAACAAATATATAAATAAATGTTCGGTTATGTATGTAATCGCTGTGATTTTGTATATAATTGAACTGGTGCCATAAATCAGCGACAGCTGATGTTTTTCTTGCAAATGCAAATGATATATACATAATGCCCTCTGCCGATTACCCATTCTTCTGCACTAAAATCCGCATTCATTGCTTCTGCCGCATCTTTCTAGATGCAGTTAATGTACTTAAGTACAATTACCTTTGCTGCTTTGGTGGCACAAAAACAAGTGTACTGCACTTTGATCGCAAATAAATAATATTTAGATTTTGTTTATTTCAATTTAATTAGTGCTTAAATTACTTAAAACTCAACAATTAAAACGTTTAAAATGTTAAAAGTAATTTAAATGACACCGATAATGTAAGATAACCTCATAGATATTCTTTTTCTTTGAATAGTTACTGTTCACTGAAATATCTTCGATGACCAATATTATTTTGTTATGAATAGGATTAATTCTACACACTTCACAGAACCTTTCGAAATGTTGTACTTGTTTATTGCCTTTTAGAACTAAATCCACCCATCTCCAAACTATTCTAACTCCTAAATAATCCTCTCTTCTCTCTCTCACACTACCATCACCGATTTACATACTAACCCACGTATACGTCTTTAGAATTCCTTTCATGTTATCTGCTATACAGATCCTTGTGGACTACAACAGCAACAGCAAAAGATATGCTAATGACTATTCTATAATCTATTTTACAATCTCTTTAAAGCTACTCATAATAATGTCGGCCATTTAATTTCATATTTCAAAGCACAAACAAAATTGAACCCTTATGATTTTTAGCTTTGTCTTATCGGGTTGTCAAATTTTATTCAACTTGTGTCAAGTTAAGAACCAGTTTAACTTTGACAAATCTTAACCACGCCTTGTTATTATTTTTGTTAACAAAATTGACCTGGAAAGCAATATATGCAAAACTCACACAATAGCATAGAATAAGAAAAGTAAGTACACATAAAATAGGAATTTGAAAAGTGTATATCCTAATTCTAAATTGTGTACAGATAAAGGCATCTTGTCACGTTAATATGGGAGATTCAAAAATCAATGGATCTCAGATCTATTGTATGTACTTACAAACTAAATCAGTTGGGTAACATTATGATTAAACATGGTTTAAAATCACTGTTACACACACTTCTAACCAACCTATTCCATTGTAAAGTCTTGGAACACTTTCAACTACTTCTTTTTAGATCATTTTCTCAGAATACACAAAAAAAAAACTACGCTTAGTGATATTTAGAGTACAATGTTATAGTAATGAGAAATGTGTTGTCATCATAATACTTTATAGTACTAATATCATTTAATTTATAACCTGTCGAAAACTACAAATCTAAATACTTTCATTATTTCCTAAATAACATACTATTATTCTTATTAACTTGGTTGACATATTTCATATATGTTCTGTTTTAGGATATAGTCACATATTATTTGCAAGCATTTTAAATTTATATGTGCACATAAAGAACATATTAAGATTGCCATATTGTCTATAACACAGGAAAGAAATTGTCAAAAACTTCATCGATTAAATGAACAAGCTGAACTAGCGATGTATGTACGCTTTCTATATGAGAATACGAATCTGTTTTAGGTCCAACTACATTACATTTGTTGAGTTAGACAAATTAAATTTATCATATAGACTTCCACATTAATCGTAATAATCAATATCGTTTAACTATATAAATTTTCAGTTTTTTAATTACGCGAAAGGAAATTTGATATCTAAACTTTAGTTGTATGAAATTTGAACATAAGTCCATAAATGACCAAAATCGGGCCACTGTATAAGCAGTTATAAGTCTAATTAAAAGAAGATAAACTTCATATGTATAGGTTTTAAACATTCAACAAAGTGGAGAAAACCGACTGACAATATTCTTAACATATAAATTGAATATCCTTAACTCAAAAATCACTTTAATATTTACGGCAAATAAATTAAATAATTCAAACTCTACATATATACAAAGACCCTAATCATTAAGCAGAATAACCTTAATTCGATGAATATAGAAACTGAAAATTGTTAATGAAAATACTCAATCAGATTACATTATTATCAGAAAGTTTGGACATGAACTCTATTAAGAGTCGTAACCAGCGGTACATAGTCGTTGATTATAAGTGACATCGGAAAGTAGACCCGTGGTAGTCACTCTAGAGATATACGCATCGATTTAATTAAATTTATTACAAAAACAACCGGGTTTACGTTTCGGAGTCACTCATCAATTTCAACGAATAACTGTCCTTCACCACCCTCCAAAAGAACTAGTTCCCTCTTTCAGATCCTCACGGGCTACAACAAAAACATTAAATGAAATTAAAGCCTTGCCAATGCGTTTCTAAGCATTGGAATTAGAAAATTGTTAATTAAGCCGGAACAAATCGAAATGTGACGTTTTCAATAATATATATGAAATGAGATAAGAATAAAAAGATAGTGGGATGTTGCCACCTAACAGTTGAGGCTACATTAAAACTCATAGAGAGATTAACTATCCAACATCATTTCACATGTAGTAAAATGTACGGAGGAGCCTAAGATGGGTGTTAAAATCATAAAAACTACAACATTGGTTCAAAACCCCCTATGAATATAAAGCCAGCCTCAGCGAAGCAAATTTGCTTGTATCTAGACAAAGTAGTTCAAATACCTGAAGAATAGTAAACATAGTAAACGGTCTTAATATGCACCAGTAGTAATAGTAAAGCTTATTTGAGGGACCTGCAAACACTAGTGTGGATTCTATTCACGTTACAACAACAGCATTAAACGCCATAACTAAAATGCGTAACGTTACAGCTCAGTACGAGTTTAAGATTCGTAAATAACATATATTGAATCCTTTAACTCCTAGAAAGAGCATAGGATCGCGAAACCCTTTCCTGTATACTGTTTAAGTAGAACTATGTCATATTGTATATCTGTGTGCTCAACGTTGCATTGATAATCTTTGAGCAATGCTTTACTATCTGTCTTTAGCTTATTTTGTGGAAGAATTGAGAAAATTTTATACCACACATTGAGTAAGGTAATACCATTGTAGTCTCAATTAAGGGTTTTATTGTATATCTTGAGAATAGGTACTATGCCCGCAAATCGTCACGATACCGATAAATAGCCTGCCATTAAAATACGTATTATTATATATTGTGGATATTATATTGTTGAACAACATTTTATAATATCGCTGGGGCAAACTATAATTAGCCTTTAAGCTACTAAAAATATAAATTATATTAATAAATAATAGTACATTAATCTATTTTAACCTAAAAGAATGCAAAATCATTACGGTTACAAAATATAGCCATATATTGTTCGACTTTGTAGACAATCGAACTCCAATAGGAGTAGTGAGCACCATTTTATTGCAGTATACGTCTGACTTTGCGATGTCACCTAATCGCTTCTGCAAACTAATAATATTAATCTTCTTTTTTCTTCTCACGTAACAGACAAGTATATAAAGTATACTTAAAGTATACTAAGTATATAAAGTATAAATACTTTAACTAATCAAATCTTTTTATAAAAGTAATAAAAAAATATATTGTTACAAAAAATATTCCTTTCTTCTCTTTCATAGAGTTCTGGAAAAAGTTCAGTAATAGAAAGCTTAGTAGGTCGCTCCTTTCTTCCACGAGGTACTGGCATTGTCACACGACGTCCCTTAATTTTACAATTAATTCATTGTCCCCTAGAAGATCGGGAGCATCGTTCAGCTGAAAATGGTAAGCATCAATGTTAATTCTGCTATTATAAAACATACATTAACAGATTTCCTGTTGACTTTAGGTACCGCAAATACAGAAGAATGGGGTAAATTTTTACATACGAAAAAGACATTTACCGACTTTAATCAGATACGACAAGAAATTGAAGAGGAAACTGATCGAGCAGCTGGAAGTAATAAAGGCATTTGTCCAGAGCCTATAAATTTAAAAATATTTTCCACACGTGTAGTAAATTTAACACTAATCGATTTACCTGGTATCACCAAGGTACCAGTTGGTGATCAACCCGAAGATATAGAAGCGCAAATCAAAACATTAGTACATAAATACATAGAAAATCCTAATTCAATTATATTGGCTGTAACTGCAGCCAACACAGATATGGCCACTAGTGAGGCTTTGAAACTAGCCAAAGATGTTGATATTGATGGTAGGCGAACATTAGCTGTTGTCACAAAATTAGATCTCATGGACGCGGGTACAGATGCCATCGACATTTTATGTGGGCGTGTCATACCCGTAAAATTGGGCATAATCGGTGTAATGAATCGATCTCAACAGGATATTATTGATAAGAAAGATATTAAAGACCAACTTAAAGATGAGGCTGCATTTCTGCAACGGAAATATCCTACACTAGCCACACGAAACGGCACACCATACTTAGCTAAAACTTTAAATAGGCTATTAATGCATCATATCCGTGATTGTTTACCAGATTTAAAGGTAAATTATAATAATAAAACAAGTAGGCGTTTGTTATAATTTGTTCACTATTAAATTATTTATATTAAGAAAAAAATTTGAAGTTTTATAAAAATAAAAATATCTATCTATTTTATATACAGACTCGAGTTAACGTCATGTCATCTCAATTTCAATCACTTTTGCATTCATACGGCGATGATGTTTCTGACAAAAGTCAAACGCTGTTACAAATTATAACAAAGTTCGCCAGTGCCTATTGTTCGACAATAGAGGGCACTGCTAGAAATATAGAGACAACTGAACTTTGTGGAGGCGCACGTATATGTTACATTTTTCATGAAACTTTCGGACGTACACTAGATTCTATACATCCTCTATCGGGCTTAACTAAAATGGATATTTTAACAGCTATACGCAATGCCACTGGTCCTCGGCCCGCTCTCTTCGTGCCAGAAGTTTCTTTTGAATTACTTGTCAAACGGCAAATACGAAGATTAGAGGAACCATCGTTACGCTGTGTTGAGCTTATACACGAGGAGATGCAACGTATAGTACAGCATTGTGGTAATGAAGTACAGCAAGAAATGTTACGGTAACTATTATATTCTTTTGCTTTTCATTAGATACTACATTTGATTTTTTTTGTTTTTCTTTTGTTTTATAGTTTTCCAAAATTGCATGAAAAGATCATTGACGTAGTTACACAACTTTTGCGTCGTCGTCTGCCTGCAACTAATGTTATGGTTGAAAATTTAGTTGCTATTGAATTAGCATATATAAACACTAAGCATCCGGATTTTCATAAAGATGCCGCTTTGGTACCAAGCCTTCTGAAAACTGATAATATTATTGATCCTTTTGGAATGTCACGCAAATCTAACACTCCACGAGCTTCTAATTCATCGCCGCAAGTTTCGACACAAAGCTTAAATATACAACACCAACAACAGCAGCAGCAACAACAACAACAACACAATGACCATGAACAAGTAAGTGATTACGTCAATATTTTTATATTTATCTTTGTAGATTATTTTAGTTGTAGATTAGTGAGAATTTATCTGAGTTTGATAGTCATTTTCAATAATTGTTGTAATGCTCGTACAATGAAATTCGCTGTTGTATGTTTTTTGATATTGAAATTGATTAGACAACTAATTAAGTAGTACTAACAATTTATTTTGGCAATTGACATTGAAGTGATTAATAATATTTATAAATTTTTCTCTACAAAAGACAGAAGTACAAAAAGTTATATACTGTAAAGTCCGCATTTGCATGAATAGTAAAAGTCTCATAATGATATATAAAAGATAAATAATATTAGAAATAGTAAATTATTAAAAATTAAACTGCAAATTTTATTTAAAATTTCTACTGTGTTAATACCTTTGACTTTATTACTGAGCATTTATTAAATGGCTAACCAAGATTCAGTCGTCTACATATGACATATTGTTCAACCTGCTTGTAAAGTCCCTTTGAGAGATGTTGAACAGCACTTGGTCATCAATGTTAGATAAAGTGATGTTTACGGTAAACATAAACAAAATTCAGGAGTATGAACTCCTGTAATAGATATTATTATCATTTTTGTCCATTAATCTATATCCAAATCAAATATATATGATAAGTGAGAATGCTATATAATTATAATCCTAATATTTAGTAATATGTAAAGACATTGGTTTATCTATAACGATTGGTGACTGAAAGTAAAGACACAACTTAAATAGGAAACGGTTTTTAAACTACATTTTTTAAAATTTTGTCCCGAAAACGTTGAGTCTTGCGTTTTTTCTAACAGAAATTAAAAAACTTAACTGCATCTATAAGAGAAAGATATAAATAAAAGAAAAATAAATAATTTGACCAATAAAATTGCGAATTTTCCTCCCCATTTTCGAATTTAGTGGTAATACGGTCTTTCTTTGATTAAGAAATGTCTTATTATTTATCATTATTGATTTGAGTTTCATACTTTAAAATTATATTGATATATATATAATTATACTCTTCATAATATCGGCTTGCACAACACGGCACCATCCAGCCGGACAGATAGACTAAAATCTAAACCAAAGTTTATTTTTAACGTTTGTTTTTAGGATATCAAAAGGATATTTATATTATAATTATTTTATATTAAGGATATTTATATTATTTTATTATTAATGTTTAAGAACATAATATGCGCTCAATGCAGATATATTATCAACATAATATGTATTATTTCACAATTAAAACTAACTCGCTTATCCTTTTATGTCTAATGAACTTCAAAAATTCATTAATATCTTTTATATTATCTCTATTGACGTTAGCCAAAGTATTCTACTCTTATTTACTGTTCCAGTTTGAAAGACAGTTTATAAGACTATCATTACTACCAAATAGATTCTCAATGGCTTTAAGGATAAAAACGTCTAACAAAAACAACAAGAACTTTCTTGATTGAATTGAGTTTCGGACATATAGTCACATTCTAAAACCTGACCAATTCCAACATATGCTGTAAATATAATTTTTTTCCCCTTGAATTTACCTATCAATTCGTATGACACAGCGCATAAGCCAATTTTGGTCCCACTGAATTGAACAAATTCCACAACCTGAATCCTGGCTAGATTCAAATCATTTCCACTCATCTCTTTTTTTTTATCCTGTTCCAACTATCCACCATCATATTGTTGTTGTAGCCCATCGAATCTTAGAAAACAATCACATTATAGAATAAGTACATATTATATACAAAATAAATAGGAAGGTGTTGTGTAGATTTAATTTTTTATTAATTATAAATATTACTGTTCCTTAAAAGGCTTATGTGTACTTTTTCAATGAAAACCGTGTTTTAGTTTTACTTATATATATATTATATGTATACCTCTTCCCTATATCAAATTTGGCAAAATTTCTAAGTTTTATGGCTTCTTCATCAAGGTGGGATATTGAATAACTAATCTTAACAATTAACATATTAAGTTAGGACAATACTGTAAAAATAATAATTGAATTATATTTTAATAGAAAGGTTTTTTGAACAGTAGTGAATTACAACAACAAAATTCTTATTATAATTTAAATGGATTTTTGGCTGACCATACAGCTATTTCGAGTATTGCCAAATGCTCGTCATCAGTGGTCTTTTGGAATTATTTCTTAAATTTAATTATCGATAAATAACTTTTTTTTAAGTACCAAGGATTGTACTCGTACCCTACCAAATTTAAAGCTCAGAATCAGTGTTTTATTTTAGGAGTTAGCAGTCAGCTAACGTTTATGTATAATATTTAAATAAATAATTTTTATTTTATATAAAATTTAATTATTATTTGAAATAAATTTTGATTAATATTTAACTTCTCACTTTTTTAGAATCACATTTCCGAATCATCATCACATACAAGTAATTGGTTAGCCAATATATTACCACCAGCACCAATGCGTCCCGAAAGCATTGACAGTTCAACCAATAATACACCTATACACACTATTGTTAGTCCAGTAAAACCTGTAAACTTATTACCGGATGTACCGGCACATCACAATTCGAGACGTTTAACAGATAAGGAACAGAAGGACTGTGATGTTATTGGTAAGATTTTTAATCAAATACAATTAAATTCAATATTAATTAATATTGCATTATAACTAATCATCTGGTCTCCCTTACAGAACGTTTAATCAAATCATACTTTTACATTGTACGCAAATCCATACAAGATTCAGTACCAAAGGCTATCATGCATTTCTTAGTTAACTACGTTAAGGATAATTTACAAAGCGAACTTGTTACACATTTGTATAAATCAGAAAAGGCCGAAACTCTACTTAATGAATCCGATCACATAGCGGTGCGCAGAAAAGAAGCTGCCGATATGTTAAAAGTAATTAATTGCTTCTATTTACCATATATCCTTTATATGCTATATATATATTATATTTCTTTCAGGCACTTACAAGAGCAAATCACATCATTAGCGAGATACGTGAAACTCACATGTGGTGAAGACAGAATAATCATTAACCGCCTTTGATTTGTATTAAGCATATTGGAATTTTGTATTTATTATTTGCCTATTAAAATCAACTCCCAACAGCAACAAAATATTTATATTTTATATTAGATTTTTGTAAAAACCATCAAAATATTCTTTAAAGCTTATTAGTGCATGTCAATAAAATTTTTTTTATCTTTTCAAGTTGATGTGTAAGTGGTAATTTAACTTTTAGATACATTCATTCAGCACGATAAACGATAAAAAATAAAAACATGAACTAAACATTATTAAATATTTCTTTAAATAAATTTTTTTTATGAATTGCATACAAATTCAAAATTGAAACATTTATTTAAAAAAAAAAACATGTTTATTAAATTTTCTTTATTTGTGCAAAAAATACTTATTTCATGTTTTCGTATTTATGGTGTGCTGTTTTTAAATAGAAGAAATTTATTAAATGTATTCAACTGTTAACAAATGAAGCAAGAAATTCTTATCATTGTTACATTCAAATAAAACTGTAATTTTAATCTTTATATATACAAATTATTTTAATGAATTGTTTTAATATGTTAGCGTTAATAAAACAAGCTGTCAAATAAATATTTAATATATTAAATAAATCTATGAAGAAAGTAATATTTTATATTAAATAAATTTAATATTAAAATTATCTTAATAAGCTAATTGAATTTGATATGTTAAATATTTATCTTTCAATTTTATTTGCATTAATAAAACAAATATAAATTAATTTTACATTATTAAGTTATTTTGTTATTTGTTATGAATATAACAATTATAACTTTAAAGAAAAAGTATTAAATTTATATAATATTATTAATTTTTTTACTACGAAAATTAATAATTATTAATACAATTTTATTTTTAATTACAAAAATCAATAATTATTGATGTAATTTTATTTTCTATTCTATTTTTTATTGTTAAATCTTTTTAGTAAATAGGTTTCGAATAGTGAACTACAACAACAAAAATTACTTCACTATTATTTCAATTATGGCTCTGAGCTTCAAATTTGACAGTGCACAAGTTCAACCCTCGATACCTGCAGTCTTGAAAAATTATTTACCAATAATTAAATATTAGAAATAATTTAAACATCCACTGATGTTGATATTTGGCAACAACAACATTTTTATTGTCAGCCAAAAATTCACTTAATTAACATAACATAATATATTTGTTGTAGTTCACTACTTTTCAAAACCTCTCTATTAAATACCACAGTTTCTTTTAAAGTAAAAATGGTAACTACTGTCATAGTTACGATTTCTATCAAAGCAAAAATAGTTACTACTGTCGTCATAATGACGTCAAATACAAAATTTAATATTAAATCTTTTTTATATAAAAATTAAAGGTATTTTATTTAATTTTGTTTTATTGATCGCAATGTAAATATTGAACTTAAAGCAATACAATGCAAGTTAAGATATATATGTATGCGTATCTGTTAATTTATTTTATATAAGTTTTATAAGTTGATATTATTTTGGTATTGTGAAGTAACATAACATTAAATATATGTTAAAATATAAAATAATTATGATAAATATTTCTTGCATTAAAAAACCTGATTAAATTAAAAATATACAAAATTAATTTTATACTTTGAGGTGGATAATAATTTTGGCATTAAAGGAAAGAATTTTAAAGTTTATAATTTAAAAAAAAAATATTTTTAGTACAATAAATTGTTTCATTAATTTTTTTTACACTTAAACAAAATGTTATAAAATTAAATAAATTTGTATAATATATTAATTTTAATATTGAATGTTTTTTAAATATTTATGAGTTTGTTGCATTAAAATTAAAGAAGTAATTTTAAGTTCATTTTTTTTTTTTAAAATTGAATTGTTTCATGAAAGAATTTGAGAAATAATCACACACAAAATGTTACTACTTTCGTAAGCTGTGAATTAAAAAACAAAAACATTTAAAAACAACATCTTATATGAATTATTTAATTTATTATACATATATAAATCTATATTTTACCTAAAAATACATAAACTTAATTTAGAATCATATTAAAGTATATTTTCATTTCATTCTATTTTTATTTATATTTTTTTTTTAATAAATTAATATTATTTTTATAAAGCTTCATTTTTAATTATTAAATAAATGTTATTTTCCATGTGCTAAAATATAAAAATGAGTTCAAACTAAATTAAGTGAGAGACTGCAGTTTGGAATTTATTTGTTGTTGAAGTAACCTAAAAAATATACCAAAAAACGTTGGCACCGCTTTAAGATTTACACTTCTTGCTCTTGAGATAAGAAAAAAAAAATTATAATTGAAATAAAACAATTTAGAAACAATTTAAATGTAGAATATTCATTCCTAAGTATTGAATAGAAAAATGTGTATACACTGAATTATTAATCAGTTAATAACTTAAAAATTTAAAATATATTATTATGTTCAATATGACAAACATTATGCGTAACATACAACATCAACCTTCTGGTCAAAATTTCCAATAAATCCTGCTCTTAAATGAAAAATTTATAATAATACTGTATGAAATCTTCTAATATATTAAATTGATTTTATTATATCCATCAACAATAGCGGACAAAAAGCAACAACTATGGAAAAAAGGGTAATGGAGTTACAGCTGAGTGTGTGATACTAATACAGTAATTCGCGTTGTACCTCATGTTATAGTACTGAACCCTACAAAATATACCTGCAGAAAGGGATGAAGAATTCGGCTAACAATTATTGAGTGATGATGACAAATATAAATCTCAATATCAATCCACACCGGGGAAATTTGTCGTTAGAGTTCCTCATATCCTCATATTTGCAATCTTCAACACGACTATCAAAAGTAAAACAAAATAAACTGTTAAGAGTAGTTTAATAGGTTTACTCCTAGGAATAGGAATAACATTCAACCTCTTATTGACTTAAATTGGATTGTATAGTGATGATTTAATGGGATTAAAGAGATTTATTGGACTCAAAGTTGAACTTTAATAACACATGTTGAGAATCTTTAATTTATCTCCACTAATCGAATCCCAGCAAAGTGTGACACCTGGAAAAGTTAAAACATTAGAAATTATAGAAGAAGTCGAAGTGAGTAATTGTTGAGTATGTATGTATATAATTACATTTTGAAAAAAAGAGAGAGATAGACTGTTGTTGTTGCTGTAAACCTCTGGAATCTGTGTGTGAAAACCCTTTGAGGGGTAGGTAAAATAATGTAGGTTTACCAGCTCACCAAAAGAAAAGTTGAGTAATTGTGGTAGATTAAAAACATGTCGCGAGCCGCATGTGTTCTAAAACTCATGTCAGAAATTGACTAATGGCAGATTTGTTAGAAAGAGCTTGATTCTGCACTCTGTTTTCTATAACAATGACAACAATAATAATAATGTAGAACGAATAGATGTTTTTAACTTTCAAAGAGAGATTAAAGGCAAAAATGTTTCCTATTGTAAACGTGCTTATACAAAAACTATGAAGTATACTTAATATCCTTAGTCACTTTGGTGCCTCTAATAGCCCGTTTCAGTATTATATCCGGTATGTTATCCTTATGTTTCTAGATACGTTTCTTGGATAAAAATAATATTACTATATCCACTTAGTATTAATAAACTTTCAGATACCTTCAGAAGGTTACCGTTTGTAATGTAAATGGGTTCAAAAATTAAAATAATTCAATGTTGATTTTTCTATTATTTTATTTTATAAAGTTTATCAAGAAAAATGATTGATTTTTTTAAAATTAAGCAACTTTAATCATCATAAGTTCAGAACTTAAGTACAAGGACGTAAATTAAAGAATAATGGAATAAAAATATTTATATATATAATAATATATAAAAGAATAAGAATATTTGTATGAACTTTTTTAAGATGCTAAAGAGTTGATAATAAGATACTATATGATACTAAGATTTTTAAAGTGAATGGTTTTTTATACACAGTCTTTTTTTGACACTCTATATCTCATTAAATATTGTAAATGGAAGACTTTTTTATCTCTTTAAAAACCAAAAATCAACTACTGTATTTATAGTACTTTGTTATATCCTATCTCACCACTGATATATATGCACATACTATATATATACATACTTATTATGATTAATAGTTTAATATTGAACACTTAGCTCAATCACATTGCTCGAGCATTGCAGTCTTTTTCTGTATATTTAAATAAATTGTTTGAAACGAAACAACATACAACATATTCTATGTTAACATGTGAAAACTAAACATCTGGGTATAAACTAAACAATTTGAACATTTCAATTATTCGCCCCTAGTATGAATTCATACACTTTAAATATATCAACTAATAGTACATTAGTCACTAACTTATGTACATTAATACTACATTTCTTAGATTTTGTATTAATTTCAATAAAAATAAGAAAATTTGGATTAAAAATGTTATTGTATTTAATTATTTCTTTTAAAAAAAATGCATTTACATTTCGAGAGTACACAAAAAAATTAAAAAATTATTTTAGAACTTTTCACTGACGAAAAGTTTACATTAAGATTTATAAAAAAAAACTCATGAACACTTTAGTACCTTTGAAATGGACCAAATAAATGTGTGGTATACAAAAATTCAAAAAAAAAAGATTAAAATTATACTTGTTTAATACGTTTCAAAGAATGTAAATGCTATGGTAAACACTAAAGTGTACTATATTCTCAATGTTGTCTTTTATTTGCATATTGCTCCATAATGTTGAAAATAGTTTGTTTTTGGCGTTACCTCCAAGACGATAGTGGTTTGTTTTATGCCCGATTTGTATCTGACAATACACGTACAATACAACCTACACCACCCTTTGCAAATGCTTTTTCATGCCATTGCAGCAGATGACCGCTTGAGCCCTCCGATGGAATTTCGAAACCACGATATATATATTTCATTAACACATCTAGTAGATCATGTTGTTCTAGTGTATCCACTGCTTGATCCATTTGTGAAGATTTAATTGACAATAAAACTCGTAATGTTAAATTGAGGGCGTGGTCCTTAAAAGATTATAAACAATTAACATGCGTTGAGATAACAAAAAAAGTAAAAGCATATTACTTACTTTTACATGTTGTTGCTTACACCGGAGCGGTGCATTTTGTAATGCTGCAACAAGCGCTTCAACATATTTTCCTTGTGTTAGCAATGTAGTGATCTCAGTCTCATCAGGACCTAGGACGACAGTTGTTACACCATCAGCTTCGTCTTCCTTGAAGTTGTCCTCATTATATTGGTCAACATCAATTTTACGAAATGCTGAACTCGATGTATTTTTTGCCATTATTTGTTTTACTTACTCGAAACTTTTTTAAATGATTTTTTTAAATTTATTAACAGAATAAAATGTTTCACACCACACCGCGAATTCCAATCAATTATCAGTAGTGATTCACCATCTTGCGTTAACAGCTGATTCACATGTTAAATGTCATTTAAAGTGAAAACAAAATACATTGAAAAACTCCATCCCGCTTGGCTTATACCTATTGCCCGAATCAAATGAAAACTTACATAATTATTTATGTATAAAAATTAATTAAAATTGTGTGTAAACACATACACATAAAACTATGTAATTAGTTTAAAAATTTAAAAAAACGAAATATACAAACAATTCCCAAGCAGAGATACTTTTCCATATTTTGAAAATGACATTTCGTCTGGAATGTTTTTTTCTCATCTTCCAACCTCAACACAGCTGTTAGCTGTCAAATTGCCACTCAACGAATAAAGGTAGTAAAGAGGAAATCAAAATAAATTTGCTTTAAACAATTTTATTCGATTTGGATATTAAATTTTAGTTATTTGTTTAGGCAAAATGGCTAAATATGTCGGTATCAACCGCTTGGGTAAGCTTTTCCAAATCATACGAGAAAATGGTGGTGTACGTGCCAGTTTAGCGAAATTATTTAGGTAAATCCAGAAAAATTACATTAGCTTATATAAGCGAATCAAAGTTTTGACAAAATTTGTTCAAATTTTAATTTATAAATGATAAAATACACTTCTTATAGGAATGATGAGTTAAAGACTGGCACTTTAGTCGGTGTCGATAAGTATGGCAACAAATATTTTGAGAATCCCTACTATTTCTATGGCAGAAACAGATGGGTTGAGTTTACTGAACATGTAAATTTAAATTATGATGGTTCTCAAATACCTGCCGAATGGTATGGCTGGATGCACTACAAGGTATACAAATTAAATCTGATGTTGCTTTTCTAATTCTATATAATAATTATTCACTGAAATTAATTTTATTATGTAAAACATTTCCAGACCGATTTGCCACCAACCCGTGACGGTAATCGCCCGAAATATGAATGGATGGCAGATCACAGTGAAAACTTATCAGGAACAAAAGGTTTGTATTATTTTAACTAAAAATTCCATAAATGATTTCTGCATGTTTAATTCAACTGCAAAAATATAACATTTTTATATGGAGCTATATATGTGCTTCAATTCAATGGGTTGTCGGTTAACTGCAGAAGTAAAGCATTTTTATATGGAGTTAAATGGGTGATTCAATTCAACGGATTATCGGTTAACCGCAAAAATATAATATTTATATATTTATATTAATATTTATATAAGGAGCTATATGCTATAGCTGCTTCAGTGGCGTAACTACATTTTTTAGGCCCATAAGCGAATTATAATGAAGGAGCTCCTACTAATATCTTTTTATACCCTTTACACGAAAAAGTGTAAAAAAGGTATATTAGGCTTGTGAAGATTTTCGTATCGTCTGTTTGAAGTCTGTTTCAGTATCTGAACAATGTGTCAATTTATTCTGTGTATCACAATTAGCAAAGGCATTATTTAAATCGTTTATTCCTTCAGTTTTGTTTTCATTTATTTTAAGAAAATTGTCTAGTTTTGGTAATTTCTTTAATGTTAATAATGAATGCATAAATTTATAATGGGGCCCCCTAAGTTCGGGGGCCCGAAAGCGCTGCTTCCAGTCGCTTCCCTGTAGTTACGCCACTGAGCTGCTTTAACTCAATGGGTTGTTGGTTAACTACAAAAGTATAATATTTATGTATGGAGCTATATAGGAGCTTAATTACAAAAATTATTATATGCAAAGAACATCAATATGATTTCATATATTCATAAATTTGAGTTAAATTTATTTTAACTTTATTTTATTTATTATGATTTTGCTTTAAAAACACATTTACAACTGCTTTATAGTAGCAGGTTTATATTCCGAAGTCACTTGTAAACAATATTAAAATACCGCTTACAACTTATATCGAAGTTCCGTCAATTGTTAAAAAAGAGTCATAACAACAACAAAATCGCCACGTCTACTTGCATTGCAATGTCCCCGTTTAAGTGTTTATAATATTTCAACAATATTTTTTGCCAATCGTAATTTTATTTATTCGTTTATTTGCCATTTGAATAAACTAACATATTTAGTGGACTCTAAAATCGGCTTACTTTTTCCAATTAAAAAGATTTTGCCTTTACATATCTCTTTTGTTTAAGCAAATGAAAAGTGTAGCTAAAAGTGGCGCTATATGGCTATAGCTAATTTCTAGATGGTGTACATAGTTATATATATATTTTTATTATCTCTTCTATTTTTATTATTTTTAGAACAATACATGCCGTTCACCACAACTCGCCCCAAAATTGAAGCTTGGAATCCAAATAATGGCAAGAAAAATTAAGGAATGATCGAGAAAAGTGTAGAATAATATTACTAATTAACAAAATTTACTTTATTTCCAAGAAAATAAAGATCAGTTTTATTTTAAAACGTTTGTTTTTATTTAATTTATTACTGTTAATAAGAAATATATATAACATAAATTTAAAATTCATATAATCATTTATGGATTTACATATTGAAAGTAATTCTTAAATATGTCGAAATAAATATAGACATATAATATATATATCTAAAGCACGAAATATAACTCTTTACTGATTTATGAATTAATAGCAATATTTACATAATTCGAAAATAGACATAACAATTTATATCTAAAATACATACAATAGCTCTATGAATTTTCTATCTATTTAAAAACAATGTTTATATAAATCGAATATGCATATACATATATATATAAACAAGTAATATTATCAATATTATTGTTATGACAATATTAGTTTTAATGTTTATGAAAATGAATAGCAATGTTTGCATAAACTGAATATATATAATATAAAGATGTTTTCAGAACAGATAATATAAATCTATATATATTTATAAATCAAAAGCAATATTTACATTAACTGAATTTAAAATAAAAACATCTCTAAAACATATAGTATAATATTTCACAGATATATAAAATAAAACGACATTTACATAAATCGAATGTAGATAAAACATATATCTAACATACATAATATAATATTTAACAGATATATAAAAATAATATCGATATTTACATGAATTAAATGTAAACACAAAAAGTTATTAAAATTCAATATTTTAAGCGTTGATCCTAAGCAACGATCTATTGACATTATTATACCGGGTACATATTAACTTCAAGATCGTTCTTCTATGCATTAGTAGTTATATTACATTTTTAATCAGATAGTAGCATGTCCAATTGATTTTTGTTTGAACGTGGACAGCCACGAAATGTTGTATTTATATTAGATTTGTATTTAGTAGATTTTAAGTATTTACTTATTATTATCGTTATTCATTTGTTTAAATTTTCGTTTTAGAACATTGTGTTCTTCATTATTAGGCATTACAATACATTCATTGTGTTCTTCATTATTATGTATTACAAGGCATTCATTGTGTTCTTCGTTAGAAATTTTTACACATTCATTGTAACTGATATCACTTGCATTTCCACCATAGTAAATAATATTATCTGTACCGAATTCGCGATCCATGTTTGATAATGATATATATATGCTATTATCACTACTGTTAGGGGGTTCAAAATGATTATTTAATGGTCCTGATAGAGTTTGTGATACATTGGTTGATTGTAATGATGTACTTTGCTTAGGCAGCACTTTACTTTCAAGTGATTTGGAACTATCATTTATTTGGTCAGATGCGTTTTCTAATAACCAATTACTTTCCGTGGTCAACCAGTTACCATTGGGGGCATTATGCGATGTGGAACTATCGTGTAGCGGATGGGATGCTGTTTCTGATAAATAGTAGTTTGTTAGTAGTGAATTGTTTGGAGTAGTCAGATAATTACTATCGGGCGATACGGGAATATGTGGTGATAGGCGTGGTGTTGTGTGTGCTAAATTTAATATTAAAGAGGAATTGCTTTCACTATCTGATAAGTTATTATTACTATGATTATTAAAAGATCCATGCCCATCAATTCGAGTACTGGATATTGCTTGTGATGCATTGCTTTTAAGAGATGAACTGCTTTTTGTTGTCAGCAAACTGTTATTGAGAGATTCTGATATTAGTGACGAATTGCTATCACTATCCATGAAGCTAGTATCGTTGTCGGCATTAAGAGATGCAGACCTATCACTAAATGAAACATATGTTGTTTGTGATACATTGCTTATATCTGATGAACTTCCAGAATTGTATAATACTGGACGCGATGTTGTTTCATATACATTGCTTATTGATTGTGTATAATTTTTGTTAGCCATCACACTCCAATAACGTGGATCAGAATTTTTGCTTAATGGACGGTAAGCTGTTTGTGATTCAATGTTTGTTAGTATTGGACTATTTCCTTTAGCTTCCAATACACTTTTGCATACTTCCACACCTAACGCATTTCCAATCTCACGTAATTTCTTTATTAGATCGGATTCTTTTTGTAGTATGTTGTCCATCAGTGATGAACTGCTTACCGTAACCTGCAAGCTGGTATTTGATAATATACAACTATCACTAACTGAACTGTCTACACTGCTTTGGATAACAGACATTTCACTATTACGTTTCTCAGCTAAAGCTTTGGTAAGCACTAATAAGTCTTTTCTGAACGATTTGTCTTGCGACTTCTTTTTCTTTTTGAAAAATTTAATTAAGTTCTCCTGGGATAATTGGTATTCATAATGACTTTGTACTAAGTTTGCAAAACTTTCCAAAAGATTTGCATAGCTCGTAGTATCAACGGCAATAACACCAGTATTTAAAGCCATTACTAATTCACGGTTCGTAGAAATTTTTATGATTTTAATAAAATATATTAATTCTAATCTAGCTGGTTGAACCACGTTACATATATTTACTGTTATTCCAACGGTTATTTCTTTGAAAAATGTTCTGTTTTATCAGCTTAACGACATTGCCAGATAGACAAAACGGAACTATTGAGAACAGTGAAGTGTCGCATAGTTTTAAGTGAAAAGTAATCATTTTATTACTGGAACATATGCTACTATATTTATGCGAATCTTAAAATCTTTTTTAACACAAATTGTAGAATCAAGAATACTCACGCATGGAAGGGCAACGTAATGTCAATATTCATAGACATCTTAACTCCTCAACAGTTCATGAGGAAACTAAATGACAAGCCGAAAATTATTCTAACCGGCTCCAGAGACATATAGACAAAGAAGCTAGCAGACTTCTCAATAACACAGGCCTACTCCGACTTCTATTCCGACTTCAATGAAAGAAGCCACACGATCTAATTGTCAGTTAACTTAAAGTAAGGGTTTTAAAAACCTTACGAATTACTCGTTAGTTTTCATGTAACTAGTTGTAGTGTTAACACCCGTTGTTATGTACAACTCCGACGTAGCCGTTCCCAAACCCGACTGAAAACGAAGGAGGGAACACGACCACCTAGTCTGAATAGCTTTTGAACACCCTAGCAACGCAGGAAGTAGGTGAGGACAAACAACTCTTTCAGAACCCGTAACAAATATGAATCAAAACCACAGCAGAACTATTTCTCCACGGTGTAATCGGTTCACGGCTAATTCCACATCGGATCACCGTAATAACCTAACCTAATTGCCATATAAGCTGATTATTCAGATATACCATATTTTATAAAAAAAATTTTGTTTATTTAATAATTAAACGTACAATAAACATTACTAGCAATAAAAATTACTGACCAAATAATATTTTAATTAAGGTTCTATATAAATTCAATCATTGATATTTTCAAAATTGGTACCAATCAGATATTTTTATTCACCAATGCAACCGGCTGGTTCTAATAAGCCCACCTTTTTGTACACAATTCTGAAGAATATGGAATTAAAACAGCTTTTATAGCTAATTGCAGTTGCTTCATGACAATATATACCCGAAAGTCATCGTTTCTATATATTTAAGCATTATCAATAGAACCTTTCACTACCAATTACTATTGTGTTTTTTTATAATACAATATTAATTTATACACTTTTATTATATATACACACCGATGATGGGATCGGAACCTTTTTGTGGACTAGGATATAGTACGTTCCTTTCTCTCATAAAAATAAAGGAGAACTCGAATAAAAAGGATTACTGATACTGGATGATATACAATCCAAATCACTTATTGGTAACTATAACAATAAGAGAAACCCGGATTGTTTAAATCTATGAAAAGAAAAACTTAGAATCATCACAGGAATCCTAACAGGGCACTATAAACTAAAATACCACCTTATAAGACTTACGGGTATACTTACGGATGCAAACTGTAGATTCTGTGAAGAGAATGAGGAGTCGTCCACACATGTGCTGTTAGAATGTCCCGCGCTAATGCACATACGGAATAGGCTACTAGGAATGTATATTCTTACCGAAGAGGCAATAAAACTCTGTAAAGTAGGTTTTATACTACTTTTTATTGACGCAACGGGACTTAGAGACCTACTCTAAACCCAGAAGGAGGCACAATAGACGCGACGGTCACAGTGCCACATCCCCTAACAATGTACTCATATCTCATATTTTTTGGAGAACAAAACAAACTCAACTCAAGGATTTATAAGGTCAAGACTTATAATAAGATTAAATAAAAAATTATTAAAAAAAAAAACAAAATCAAAACAGTATAGAATATTTTGTTAACAGAATTAGTTTAATTTTTACTTTTATTCTTACACTTTTATTTAATAAATAACACATATATAATACATATATAATTATAAAGTTTATTTAATACATTACTCACATTTAAACTGAAACTTTTAATTACATGAATAACATACATATATATGTGTGTATATAAATGTATATATATAAAGCTAAAGTAAGTTATATCATTTTATGTTCTCTAATCAAGTATATAAGTTCGTTAAGATATAAAATAACTCGATTAATCCTTTATGGACATATAAATAAAAATCAATATGAATACGAATGATCGATCTATTGCGTTTGTGACGCCTTAGCTATAGCTAGTTTCTTATATTTTATACGAATAACACTGCATTTTTGGTTGATAGTAACACGTATTTCACGCTCAGTAGCTTTTGACATCACCATCACGCAATGAGTGATATCAGCTACTGTATCTGGATCCAATTTTTTAAATATTTGACGTGGGAGATCCCCAGTCCCTGCTCTCTGAAATCCACTTAGGGAATGTGTAGCTAGCGTTTCCTCACCGAAAATTAGTACGAGCAGTGCACGTGTTGCATTTGATGCCGGTTGCCAAATTATTCGCTCAAATGCACTTCGTTTTATTTCTGTACCATTTGGTCCAATAACAACAAAATGTCCACGTGTTGTATTTTTGAATTTCGGAAAATGATATTTGTCTTCTTCATGCATTTGAAAATATTTACGTTTCAAAATATTGTAGTCATTTCTCGTAGGCCACTCATATTTATTACCCGCTAATAGTAAGGCTGTATCGAGTTGCCGTTTGTCATAATTAAGGCAATGCGGATCTACATTAAATTCTTCACAGAGTTCCGTAGCTAAATAATTTTCATTGTCATTTATCTGTAAGTGAGTATCTCTTACGTAATCCATAACGTTCGTATTGGATTGCCCGTAATTACCCATTGATGATTGTAATACATTTATTGTTGGTGATAAACTAGTTTCTCCAGATAGCGAGCTACCATTAGACGATATGGAATTAACTCTGAACGAGCGAGATGGATTTTCTGATGATTTTGCTGTTAGTGATGGACTGCTTTTTTGGGATAGCACGCTGCTCTGTGGCGAGTTGGAATTTAAACCCCACAAACGCGATGCCGTTTCAAATAAATTATTAAATTGTGATGAGTTACTTTCCAAGTCATCATTATCGATTTTATATAATGCGGAGCAATCTTCAAGCTGATCGACTGGATGTGATAAGTTGGATGATGGACTAGGTGATGGACTGCTTTTCCTGGACAACAAACCACTACTAGATGATGTGGAATTATCTATTAACGATTGTAATGCAATTTCTAATGAATTTGTCGTCGACGATGGACTGCTTAGATTGTTACTATTATAAGATACGGCACTATCTCTTAGTAATTGCAATGCACTTTCTGACAAATGGGTTGTTGGTGATGGACTGTTCTCCCTGGACTGACAGTTCCTATTAGACGATTTAAAATTGTTTGCTAAATAGGGAAATCCAATTTCTGATAAATTGGTTGTTGGTGATGGGCTGTTTTCTTCAGACAACAAGTTACTATGTGGCGATTTAGAGTTGACTTCTAATGAACACGGCATTATTCCAAACAAATTATTTAGTAATACAGCATTATTTTTCAAGTCTTCATCGTTTAACCCTTGCAGTGTAGAGCTGTTTTCAGATGAATGGCATGGTTTTTTGAATAAATTATTTGTTCGTGATGGACTGATTTCTCCAGACACCAAATTATTACAAGACGATTTGGGATTGACCTTTAACGAATGCGATGCAAAACTATTTTCTATGTCGTCTATGTTGACATCACCTAATATAGCACTATCTTTTAATATATCGGATGAAGTATGTGAAAAATTGTTTGGTTGTGATGTAGTGCATTCCTTATCCAGCACTTCAAGGGATTTGGAATTAATTTCTAATTGGTGTGCCTCAGTTTCTGATAAATTATTTAATAGTGATAAATTATCTTCCGTAGTCATCAAGTCAGTATTGCTCATTTGATGTGAGCTATTATTCATTTTATGGGCTTTAGTTTGTTGCATATTGATTTCAAGTGATGGAGTGCTTTTCTCAGACAGAATGTTACTATCGGGCGATTTTAAATTAGTTAAAAGAGATAATTTATATTGAGCCCTCAAGTTATCATCGCTATTAAGTAGTTTCAATAAATTGGTTGCCTCTATTAATTTTCTTTTCTGATCCAATACAGCATTGTTATATGCTTCAGTGCGTTTAGCTCTATCAAAGTTCAATAAGCTACTCTGATTTAGTGGGTAAGCCAAATTATCTCCATTATTTTTTTGGTACAATTTTTCCGAATACTCCATATCGATTTTTTTCAACAGATTCATATTGAAGTGTTTAAGTGGGTCGTGGTGCTCTAACGTATATGTCATATGTTGAAGTAGTTCAACATAATTTCTATTCCATTCGTTCGTATTATTCACAGGCTTACTATTATTAAACTCAAACAGCAATTTACTTAAATCAGACATTTTAACGAAATTATTTTGTTAATTTTTTAAAATTTGCTCACCAATTCACACTATACCATGTGTTCAGTTATTATTGCGGGTTATAAATAATATGTTTTTAACATGAGTTGCACATATAACGGCTATATGGTATTACCAGTTAAAACTTATCACAAGTTAGAACTTTTGAACATTGCAATAATAAAAATATTTTATCATTTATCTATGCTGTGGAGTACTCGAAAGGGGTTACGATTTAAGATCCCCTAAAATATTTAACATCATTTTACATTAGACGTAATTAATTTTTTCAATTAAATGTTTATAATCTTATCTTAGTATTTTATTCCAAATTAATTCCAAACAAATATTATATAATAATAGTGAAAATGAGAGAGCAACATTCTAGACAAAGTCTAACCAGTGTAGAAAGAGAGTATTAAAGAGATTTGTAGTTTGCATCTTAACGAGGCGTGAAGTATATAATATAAAAAAAATCCAAAAATTATTATTAAATTATAAAAAAAAATATATTAATAATACAATTAATATTTTTAATTATGTGTAGGTTAGATTAGGGTAATTTGTACCAGCGCTGCAAAGGGATACACTTCGGCCTATAAGCCCATTGCACTACCGTATAAGAAAAAAACTCAAAGGCTTATAATCACTTTGAACAATTGGCAAAGCTTATAATACTATTTAAGGAGAGATCTTGCAGTTAAACAAAATCCTCAAAAAGGGAAAGCCATCAAAGTGGTAAGACGGCACCGTTCATGTGCCGGACAAAAACAAAACAGATGGGAAGCACTGTCACAAGCAAGATTCATTCTTCTAGCATAATTATCTAATCTGCAATGATCACAGCCTAACACCAGACTAATATCTCTATGAGGTATCTCAATTGATAACATGTAATTCAATGCAAATATGTGTTATCGGATTGTGGTTGTTACCCACCCGAACACTCGAAAACTGCTAATTACACAGTTCTTGACCAATCGCTTACTATTTAGGAGTTGCTCTTTGATCTTAAAGTTGGGAAAAACTCAATTTTTTTTCCATATTTTTAATTTATTTGGTCCCAACGCATGTTTTTTTAATTTACAAATTTAATAATCAAATTAATACTAATATATTACGTATTAGTTTTTAATATGATTAAATTCGGCTTACAATTTATCTCTTCAAAGTTCTATAACTCGAAAACTAACAGTGGAAACACAGTGGAAAATATTGTTCGAAAAAGTTGTGTTTTTAAATGCGCATACCAAGGAAATCGGAATTCATCGCGTATGTATGTTGTTACCCGTTGTTTGTGTTATATGCGCTTACATTCGAACATACAACTCTTGCTCAAGTCTAGCTATTACAGATGACAAGATGATAATGTAATATTTACACTTTATTTAGCACATGAGAATATAATATTTGGATTCGGATTATTTGGATTGGATTGGATTGAATAACTTTTAGTTATTTAAAGTTTGAATTGATTTGTGTTTGAACTCGAAAAATTTCGAACATAATACGCTCTTACATTCGAACATAAAACAAAACTATAATGTGATATTTACTCTTTATTTAGCTCATGAGTACATATCATTAGGATTGCTCTAAACTTTAAGTTATTTAAAGTTTGAATAGATTTGTGTTTGAACTCGAAAAATTTCGAACATAACATGGGTTTCCAGCATATGCTGTTATACATATTTGTATAAAATATAATAACAATTAAATAAAATAGAAAGAAAATGTACTGTTCGAACTCCTCAACGTTCGAACATTAAAAATGATCGATCTTAATATGCCGATTCGAATATACTTGAGTTGCTCGAACACTTTGAATTCCTATCTCAAATACATCATAGTAAATATTTTGATGAAGACTGCTGTGAAATAGATAATTATTATATTTGCAGAATATTGGATGCGTCCTATAGACGTCCTATAGTAGATAATAGAAAATTAAAAAAATTTTTTTTTTGCAATAAGTGTGAATGACAATTTATTTATTTTGTTTTGTTTTACAATTTTTGTATTTGTTTCATTTATTTATAATTTAAAACCGAATATGAATACGAATGTATGTATATATATAATATTACATATAGCATTCATATATGTAATACATATTCACATAATATTAAAAAATCAAGATTGTGTCATAATTATGTATTCATTTAACATGTTATCAAGAAATATATAAACATGTATATTTATATATATATTTACAGTCATATACATAAATACATATATTTATATTTTTAAATTCTCTTTATAGCAATAATTACAATCAATTAATTAATAATATTACATTTATAATTAAAACAATTACAATTTGATTTATATGGTCTGATATGTATATGGCATGTATAAATATAATACAATATATGATATATATAACATAATTAGGTACGACCATATTTACATATACAATATATTCAATTATCATTTTCAACATATATATATATTTATATATATATATATATTATGTCATATTAAGCACATTAAAAAGTTAAAAACAGCTTCTTATCTGTTAAGGCTAATACTAACATCCATTTCGCACAATGGATGTTGAGATTTTGTGCGAAATTAAATTGGATATTAGTAGGTATTGGCACTAGGGTTTATCATTATACATATAAACATATACATATGAGTACTATTTCTAAGTCGTGTTTATAACTATAGATATATGTGTATTTTAAAATAATTATTTTATACATAATATAGTCTTAATTTTATATATATTACATATATATATAATAAAACATATTATGTTTATATTAAATTATATTTATATATATAATGCAATATATTATATTTATATTATATTACATTTAAAAATATAATAAAAAATAATATATGCATATAATACAAATAAGTACGATCATATTAACATAGACGTACGTATATACCTAAGTATAAATTTATTATTACGAGTATTTTATTATTGAGGACATTCAGTTTTCACAACATTGATTTCTCTTATCAACCATATCTTCAAATTAAAAGATATTTGTTCTCACAAATTTCCTTGGCTTATTAGAACTCTAATTTCTTGATCTGTTCCTGCAAGCCACTGCGATACTGTTCAAATTTACTTACAAGTAATTTTTCCATACCTTTTACATAGTTTTTCTGAAAATTTCAAGCAAATAAAATGTTAGATATATAAATTAATATATAAATAAATATATATATATATTTACATATTGTAAATAATCGTCGCTTAGAAATGTTCGGATTTTTTTAAAAGCAGTCCGCAGTTGAAGAAAGTTACACGTTTTCATAATTATCGAAGCCTGGTAAAGTAAGGCACTATGTGATACAAAGCATAGAAGATTATCATATACATCCGGAGGAGTGAAAATAGTTTGATCCTTATTAAAAATCACAAAATGTACTTCATTTTTTGTGGTCAAGTAATGTACAAGCACCCATTCTTTTACGGATGGAATTTCTTCTTTGATGCGTGGAACATCAAGATCGAACATCTGTAATTATATTCAATTTTTTTATTAATAATTATAACATAAACATTCATAAATATTTATTTACTTTTTGTAAGCATGCTATTTCTACTTTTTTTAATTCTTTTAATGCATCCTTGTAATTATTAACAGATTTAAGAATGTAACCAGGTCGAAGAAAACGGTTATCACGCACAAATACTTCTTCCAAAATTATTTTCTTTTCCTCCACATTACTAGCGAATATTAAATCTTTAGCATTGATGACAGCAAATGATATTCCAGTATCCTTAAAATTTGTCTGATACATAACTATTGCCCATCTATTCTTTAGGTCACCCATTTGTATAATTTCGCTTTGTTTTCTTTTAATACTCTGAAATGGAAAGTTTTTATGTACGATACTTAAATACATATTTATTTACATTTTGATAATATAGCAAAAAAAATTTTGAACTAATTAGGTCCACTTTCCTATTATTGATTAATATTTTCTTAATAAATAAAATTTATATTTAATGAGATCGGCGACTTTTTGAGAAAGAGAGTTACAGTTGTGATGGGCCGAATATAACTCCTACAGCACAGAGAAGTCATCTTTTAATTAGAAAATATCAAGCTGTTGTCTCTTGAGAACATTATTGCAGTAAAAACATGGTCTTAAAAAATACTATTTTTCAATATGAAAAAAGAAAGCGTGTATACAATAATGGGAAGTCTATAATTTATTACGTAATGGAACTGGGAATGTTTTTCTTACTCGACTGTAGAAGTGAAACTGAAGATTATTGATCAAGTGACCGGCTCTCTTTTCTCTTTAAACCGTTGAATGAATTAATAAATCTTATTTTGTTAAAATACTTCTTTGTGTGATATTGTTTAACTAGAGCTAATAACTATTTAAAATATCTATGAAAGTCTTCTACTTTCATTATGCACAAAACTTATGCGATGTTTACACTGGCTACACTTAGGTAGGATTTTCCTGTTCAAATGCAAATACTAATTATTTCCGAATTTTATATTCAAACAAATATGTTATGTGTGTCTTAGTGAATAAGTGCAATAGAATAACACAAAGTCTCAAACTTGCCATCTCCATTCAATTGACCTTTGGACCCACTTCATTAAAGTGACCAGATTTCTTCATCTGGAGGCAGGTTAACGTTAAATAAAGTCCAACCCATCCTCATTCCCTCCACCATCACCACAAATCACTACCCATCCACTTCCCTATCCATGTAATCGTCGTGTGTATCGTTTCTAGTTATCTGTTTACAGGTCCCAGCGGGTTACAACAACACCAACTAAACTGTCTGATGATATTACTCCAGATATTAAGTTTTAAATTTTCGAAATTTTAGATATATAAAACTGTGTGACAAAAATTATATTAATTATATTTTTCTCTTTTTTGAAGACCAGGACACCAAATTATGAAACAAATCACTTGGGTGTGTTCGCGTTGTAGTGGAAGGTAGAATGTCAATGTGCGGAGCGGCGACTGTTCCGAAATACCTGTAAACTTCTAATTATAGTTGTTTTGTGTTGGTGTGTTTTGGGTTGTAATTTTAATTATATTATTTTGTAATTTGTTTTTGAATTTGTTACACCCGGGTAGATGTATTTAAATCCACTGGAGATGTGTTTTGGGTATAGGACTATACCCACTGAGCTAATTGGCAACTGAAGGTCTGGACACCAAATTATGAAGTAAATATCTGTTTACTGAGCTGATATTTACAACCCGTTTTATCTCAGCTATCTGGATCTCTAGCAATAACAGGTTAAAGCTCAAAAAGGTTTAATAAAAAATTTTTATTTTAAGAGACACGAATTTCGTGTTTGAAGAAACTTGCTATGAATAAATAAATAAACATTTTTCTTTAAATATTATTGGAAGGTAGTTTCCATCTCAAAAATAGATTTTCTTCAATTCAATTTTTAGACAAAAACTTTTCATATATATTTAAAGAATCCCACTATTTGGCAAAAGAGAAAGGGAATTTAGAAAAGTATGTCTGAGGCATTAATATTTATTTATTTATTTAAAGCAAATTAACTGAAGACTAAAAATTCATATTACTTAAAATAAAAATTTTTTAATAACCCTTTAAAACACTAACTTTTATACCTTAACTCGTTGATTGAAGAATTAAGCTTAAGAGCCCCAAATTAGCATTATTGAGAAATCCTAAAAGAATATTTAGTGTTGGAAAAGGATTATACAATAATGATTATATATACGTACATCAGTACCAAAACGTTTTAAAATTGAGAATATATTCACCATTAAAATAAGCAAATCCTATCTTTAAAATGTGTGTCTATATTATAATATAATAACAGTCTTTTTTATTATACATTATGTATTATTCTTTTAAATCTATAGTTACCCCTTTTTCTAATATCCGTTTACATTCCTCCAATTTGCTCATGCAGTCTATCATTATAGCTGGTCCATAAATTATTTTATATGGAGTTAATGTCGTTTTTGTTTTTGTAACATAAATTTCTCGAGTCTTTGCACCATCATGTTCACTTGTGAAGACTCGAGATATAATGACATTTCCTTTCTGAAATTGTAAATGCATACAAAATGGATTTTTATTAGGAAATCCTCTTAAAACATAATACTTTTCCTTTTCAATTAATGGTTCAAATATGTTAGCTTTTATTTTATTCATTATTGTTTTATCATCAAAAATTGCTAAGCTTTCAACAGCAGTGCAGCTTATAACAGAGTTTTCAATAGCAGCATGAAAAGCGGCAAAACCAAAAGCTGCAGCACTATTATCAGCAACGTTTTCAGCCTTAATAAAATTGATAGCAGCGCTATAAACGGCAGCGCTGTAAGCAGAAGCGCTATAAGCACCTACATAATTAGATGTTGAACTATTAACAGCGATCGTGTTAACAGCAACACTTTTACCAAGACTATCAGTTGCAGTTCTTTTCGTAGCAACTTTATTGGTAGCAATTCCATTAGTTGTAGCTCTATTGACAGCAACGTCGTAATCAGCAGTGCTGTTACTAACAGAATCAAATTTAGCATCAAAATTAGCATCAAATTCAGCATCAAAATCAGCATAAAATTCAGCATCAAATTGAGCAGCAAATTCAGCGTTAAATTCAGCATCAAATTCAGCATCAAACCCATCAGCGGAATAAACAGCAGCACTATTAGCAGTAGTACTAATACTAGCGACACTGTTTGTAGCAACACTTTTAACAAAACCTTCTTTATTAACAACTCCATTGGTTGCAGCGTTATAAGTATCTGCAGAATAAACAGAGGTACCATAGCCAGTAGTACTTTTAGCAGCAGCATTATTACCGGAAATACTAGTAGCAGCAACACTATTTACAGCAGCCTTGTAAGCAGCAGCATTATATATACCAGCACTATTAGCAGCAGTACTGATGCCAACAGTATTATTAACAACACCTTCTATAATAGCAATTTTTTTTGGTACAGCTTTATTATTAGGAACTCCATGAATAGTAATGCTATCAGTAACAGTACTATTTACAGCAATACTATTAGTAGCACTATTATTAACGGTAGTGCTATTAACTATAGTATTGTATTTAGTATCTTTAAAATCTTCGTTAGCAGCGACTCTATTATCAGGTGAACTAGTAGTAGTAATGCTATGTTCAGCAGCAGTATTACAGACATCAGTACCATTACCATCACTACTATTACCAGTAGTGCTACAAGCTTCAACACTATAAACAATAGCATCATTCTTACCAGCTCTATTGGTTGCAATAGTACTAGTAGCATCGCCAAAAAAAGAACCGCTATAAGCAGTAGTACTATCAGCAGGAATATTACTTGTAGCAATATTAGGAACTACAGTCCTTTTGGTTGGAGTAGCACTGGAATCAACAACACTATTAGCATTACTTTTGTCAGAAGTACCATTCGTAGCAATATTATTAACAACGGCGCTATTGTGAGCAGTATTACGAACAGCACTATTATTAGGAGTAGGATTTTTAGCAGCAACTCTGTTTTCCAAAGCATTGTTAGCGAAAATATTAATTATAGCAGCGCTATTCTTAGCAGCATCATAAACAACAGGACTGCGGACAGCTGCACTAAGAGAAACACGATTTTTAACTGCATTGCTATTTGCAGCAATGTTATTAGCAGCAGTGTTATTAGCAGCAGCACTATTAGCAGCAGTGTTATTAACAGTAGCACTATTAGCAGCAGCACTATTAGCAGTAGTGCTAATAAAAGCAACCCTATTGGTACCAGCAGCATTAACAGCAGGACTATGAATAGCAGCATTATCGTTAACAATGACGTTATTATTTGGACCTATATTAGTTACAGGTACACTATAAGCAGCAGCACTGTGAGTAGTATCACAACCAGGAGTATTGTTAGTCACAATTCTATTAACAACAACGCTGTTAATAATAGCTTTATTGGGAGCTCCAGTATTAGTACCAATATTGTTAGCAGCAGTACTATGAATAGCAGCATTGTATGTATCAATGTTGCGTGAGGCAACAGAATAAACAACAGCATTATTAGCAACAGTTCTATTAGCAACAGTTCTATTAGCAACAGTTCTATTAGCAACAGGTCTATTAGCAACAGTTCTATTAGCAACAGTTCTATTAGCAACAGTACGCTTTACAGCAATATTATTAACAGAAGGGGTATAAGTTGTAATACTTTTACCTGCAGCACCATTAGCAGCTGTAATATTAATAGCAGCACCGTTAGGAGGAGTATTTTGTGCGGTAATACTATCAAAAACAGCTCTATTCGCAGCATGAGTGATGGTGGAAGTGTCATAGGCAGTAGAATAGTCTACAGCAGTACTATTAACAGAGGTACTCTTTACAGCAGCGGTATTAGTACAAACACTATAATCCCGGGGACAGTACGCAGTTGCATTATAAGGAGGAAAGTTGTATGCAACAGCGGGATGCACGGCAGTACTATTACCATTAGTAGTATTAGCAACACTGTTTGTAGCAGCACTATAATCAGAAGGGCAACCAGCAGGAGCACTATAAACAGCAGTGCTATGAGCAGCAGCGTTATGTGCAGCTGTAGAACTAGCAGCAGCACTATTAGAACCAAGACTATTAGCAGTAGCACTATTAGCAGCAGCAACATTACGAGCAGCAGTAGTATTAGCAGCTGTACTATTTGCATTAATATTGCGAATAGCGGCATTAGTAACAGGACTACAAAAAGCGGCAAGAAAAGCAGCAACTGTATTAGAATCAGCGCTATTAGAAGCAGCGCTAGTAGAAGCAGCGCTATTAAAAGCAGCGCTATTAGAAGCAGCGCTTTTAGAAGCAGCGCTTTTAGAAGCAGCGCTTTTAGAAGCAGCGCTTTTAGAAGCAGCGCTTTTAGAAGCAGCACTATTAGAAGCAGCGCTATTAGCAGCAGCAAGAAAAGCAGCTATATTATTTGCAGCCACAATTTTTTCATGAGGAGTATTATCAGGAATATGGTTACCAACAGCGCTGTTACTAGCGGCACCGTAAACAGTAGCAGCACAAAAAGCGGCAGCATTAAAAGCAGCGAAGCGGTAATCATCGGCTATGCGATATGCAGCAGAGTTAGTATTATCCATAATACTATTAACAGGAGCATTGCTGGTAGCAGCGCCAAATATGTTATGGTTATGAGCAGCTGCACCGAATGCAGAAGCATTGAAAGCAGGAGTGCTGTTAGCAGCAAATCTACGACGCAGCTCAGAATCATTTGCAACAGCATTATAAACAGCATTGTAATAAGCAGAAGTGTTACAAATAGCAGCGCGATAAGCATCAACATAAGCATTAGGATTATTATAAGCGGCATTGTTGTTGTAAGCGACATTGTTGTTATAAGCAGCACTGTTGTTAAAAGCAGCAATGTTATTAAAAGCAGCACTGTTGTTATAGGCAGCAATGTTATTAAAAGCAGCACTGTTGTTATAAGCAGCACTGTTGTTGTAAGTAGCAATATTGTTATAAGCAGCACTGTTGTTGTAAACGACATTGTTGTTATAAGCAGGTATATTGTTAAAAGCAGCAGCGTTGTTATCAGCAGCAGTATTGTTATGAGCAGCAGCGTTGTTATAAGCAGCAGTGTTGTTATGCGCAGCAGTGTTGTTATGAGCAGCAGTGTTGTTGTGAGCAGCAATGTTGTTATGAGCAGCAATGTTGTTATGAGCAGCAGTGTTGTTATGAGCAGCAGTGTTGTTATGAGCAGCAGTGTTGTTATGAGCAGCAGTGTTGTTATGAGCAGCAGTGTAGTTATAATCAGAGTTAGCATTGTAGGCAGCACTGTGATTATAAGCAACAATTTCAGCAGTAGAACGTTTTGCAGCTCCAGAACCTATAGTGTCATTAACGATCGCAGCGGAACGCTTCATAGCAGTACATTTACGGGCAGAAGTATGAGTAACATCATTAACAGGGGCGGCATTACTAACAGCAGCAAATAAAGCAGCCTCTTCAGCAGCAGCAGCTTTGGCCGCAATTGCTTTTGCAGCGGCAGCTTTGGAAGTGCTAGGCATGCAATCACTATCTATAGCAGCAACAGTTGTAGAATTATTGTTACTAGTTGCAGAAGCTCTATCAGATTTGTAGGTGCTAGCAAGATAAAGTGCGGGATTATTAGCAGCAGTCATAGCTGCTCCACTTGCTTGTTGAACAAGAGCATAATAATGAGCAAAAGTGTTGTTGGACATTTAAAATTATTATATTTTAAAAATGTGGTACGAAACAAATATTTCTTTTTAAAAACTTTAATGACGCGTTTTGTTTTGTTAAACTTACAATGACAACGAGAGACCCGTTTAGTTTAATTGTTATGCTGTTTTAAACTTACAATGACACCGAGAGGCCCGTTATCACATTCTTTAATATGAGAATGCAAAGGGGAATAGATAAAAGCCTGCAGTGTTGTAAGCAGTTTAGGTATATTAGATAATTGTTTATTACATTTTTAAAATTAATTAGAAAATTTTTTCTAATAAACCAATAAGCACTTTTTGAAGAAGGTTTTCTTTTATTTTCTTTTATCCGTAATAGTCATCATTAAAAAAAATCACCTCATAACTGTTATCATTCGCAATTTAAAATAAAACTCAAAAAATTATAATTGAATTTATTAAAAATAATTATTATTATGTGCGTTTTATTTTTTCACGCACAAATAACTCTTACGCTTACAATCTGCTTTATTTTTATGAAATTACAAAAACAACTACCTTACATACAAAATCCATTTCATATTTTCGTTTATCGTATATCAGGCAATCCGTATGAGTTGTATTTTGTTTTCAAAAATAAAAATTATTCCTGATTTGTACATTTTTATGACAAAAATAACAGTTATAAAGACATAAGAAAGTAATTTTGCTATTTAGTAATTTATAAGACACAAATTCCGTGTACCAAAGTGGACCAAACCAATCTACAAATTCGAAGTGAACTTCTAATAATCAATTATATTAACATTATAAACACCTTTTCTAGTTAGCAAATCGACTTCTTATATACCTAAAATTTTAAAAAGTGCTGTTGTGAAGCATATTAAACCATTTTCATATACCACTTTGATTACACAATGGTAACAAAAATTATGTAGTATATCCTTACCTAATGGTTTTTATCTGATTAAATTTCAAACAGATTTGAAACAGAAATTCAGTTTTAAGCACCAAAGAGGTTAAAGTATATAAAATTACTTCTGGATTAAAGAAATGATGAACTTAGTCACCAAAACAGAGTCGCTCCACCCAAAATCCCTGCCTCAGCTTTCTTTAACCATGTTTAGACGTACGGAATACACCTGCCGAGCAGTGCAGTAGCATCTTTACCCTGAAATTCTGCAAATATTTAGAAAATAAATTAAAAATGATTCTAAGAAAGTTCCTACAATTTAATAAAATTAATTAAAAAATGCACTACATTGAATCTAAATCATCATAAACACCTTTTAAAGATAAACATAAATTTTGATTACACTATATTAGTTCTAGCATTTTTAGATGTCTAAGATAACTCAACCAATTTTGATGGGGTTAGATACTTCATAAGGAAACAAAAAGAGTGTCAACGTAACTCTACAATTTTTTATATTAAGTATACCGTCTACACGAATGATAATTACATATAGATAACAAGGTTAGGTTGTGAATTTATTCAAAACTTGTCAGGCTTTAATACACTAGACATTAGACACAATACTCGTATACTAACTTAAGGTTTTAAGTTAATGATTCAGTCTTAGAAACTACTACATACACACTTTTTTCTTATGCTTCAGTATATATTTTAATAGCTTGATATTTTGAAATAGAGCCAAACGTTAGAAATTGCAATTGAAACTATGGTTGTATTGTTTGGATACTGCATAATCGCCTCAAACATAAACCTGTATCTATATTTTTCTACACATATTGTATTCTGACAAATCTATTATATTTTATATTACGCCAATAACATAATTAAGATACTCGTATGTAATTAAAAATTAATAATATAGCCTTTGCTATTTAGTAATTGATACGTAAACAAATTCAGTGTACCAAAGTGAACTAAACCAATCTACAAATTTCAGAGGAACCTCTAATAATCAATTATATTAAAATAATAAACACCTTTTCTAGTTAACAAACTGAATTCTTATATAGCTACAATTTTTAAAAAGTGCTGTTGTGTAGCTTATTAAACCATTTTCATATGCCACATTGATTACACAATGGTAACAAAAATTATGTAGTATTTTTAACTATCATCTAAATAAATTTTCTAAGGTAGGAAACATAACTTCAGTTTTAAGCTGAAGTGAGTGAATTTAACACTAAAATTAATTTTTAAGTTATTTAAGTATAAGGAACTGAACTGCTAGGTCCTTCACCTGGGATCATTGACTGTTATTTTTAAATTAAGTTTTGTTATAAAAAGCAAATTAATTTATCTAATATTATTCATATTATATTAATAATTCAATTATTTATATTTCATAAAGAGGTTTTTTTGCGAACAGTAGTGAACTACAATAACAAAAATTCATTTTATATTATTTTGATTAATTGAATTTTTGGCTGACCATATAGCTGTTTCAAGTATTGCCAAATATCCATCATCACTCGGCTTGGATATAATTCTTGTATTTAATTATTCGTAAATAATTTTTGACACTGCAAGTACCAGGAATCGAACTCGTGTCCTGCCAAATTTGAAGTTTAGAGTCAGGTGCGCACCTTAACCAACTATGTTTAATATTTTATATTAATATTTTATTTAATATTATTTAAATATTAATTTTAATATTTTATATTAAACATAGCTCAACGTTTTATTTCATATGAAGCAAAATTGATGCTACATTTAACACGTAGTCAAGGACTGTAAAGTGACCCAAATGACAAGTTGCTCGTATTTAGTAAGTATCTATTTATACATATATATGTAGGTATTTTTGTATATATGCTATCATATCTTATATATCATTTCAACAATGAAATTTAAACTGAACCTTTTAAATGAAAATTTTAAAGAAAAAGAGAAGAAAAAAACAAAGGAAAATAAGGATGCTTGATCCTATTGTACACACTTTAACCTAACTATTAATTTAAATGTGTATCCTAAAATATATACTTATGCATTTTTAAACATACACACTAAGATACAAACATACAAATGAGCACTGCTCAAAATCTACGACATTGAATCGAATCGAAATCTTAAAACTCAGGTCAGAATGCTTTCAGTCAGTCATAGGATCGCTTTATGGGATCGATTCATAAAAGGATCGCCTTAAAAGGATCGCACAAATTCGCATTAAATTTTCTTGTTTACCCAAATTTTTGATTTTGTTCTGTTTTGGAATTTCCAGCTGTAAAATTGAAGACATACACATTTGTATGTATCATACATAGATACATATGCATGTATCTGTGTATGTATATACCATCTTAAATAGTTTTTCCGAGAACATACATAACTAAGTAGAATATTTTTTTTATTTTTGTTTTTCAATGAGAAAATCTACCTGAATCTGAGATTCTTGTTAAAGACATAAAAGATAGCGTAAAAATTTTGATATTGCAAAAGGAAGTATGTTCCTTTTGAAGGAATAGTATGAAGAATTTGGACGCAAGGTCACATTATATTTATAAATTATAAATAAAACAATATATGTTCATATAACGATATGACGCCAATATAGTTAAAAAGTATATTTGAAATAATATTATAATTTTAATTAATGATGTTAATCGAAATATCAACGTTTTCATACGTTATTAGTTAATTACAATAACTAATAATTTTTTTATACACATATATATATATATAACATATATATATATCTATATTTTTTTTTTTGTAGAAATATATACATATGTACATATATTACACTCAATATAAAAACTTATTATTATACAATATATAATAATTAAATAGTTATTATGTTGCATAATATGTATTATAAAAATCTTAATAATTTTTTTTTCGGTACTGGTTAAAATAAAGATATTTTTAAATAAGCAAGTAAATACGTTTCCGCATCGATCATTATTAAATTTGTTAAAAACAATATTTGAAATTTGAGAATGAACTGAATTTGAATCTTTTTAAATCAAAAATCTTTTCTTATAAGATATCAGGGAAAATATTTTATTTTAATTGGAATTGCTTTTTCATGATCAGTCCCACATGTACACATAAACTGATATTCATACGTACATACATAAGGCATTCAAGCGTACTTATCAACCCTTGCACATACGCCAGCTTACATTTGTCTGTTATTTTAAAAGTAAAAATTTTAGTGTTGCCAGATGTATATATTTTTCTATTTTATTGAGTACAGATTGATATCATGTTACTACTGCAGCTAAAACTACATATGCTAATGCAAGTAATATTTAGACATTATCATTGGCATAAACTATTTTATGTATGTGAAATAGCTTGTTGATACGTTTTAAACATACATAGCATAAAACAAATATTGCAAATATTAGGCCGTGTGCGAGTTCGAGTAAATTGACGGTATATTGAGGGAAACAGTAAATTATGTCGGTATGGCAGAGATGTTGGTATATACCAGAATTTCGATTGGATAAATTATATAAAAATTAGGTAAATTGGGTGTTAACATTGTGAAAATTTTATGAGACGTTTAATAAATAAAAAAATTAATTTGAAAACTTTTAAACAAAAATAATAAATAAATGCAATAAATAAATAAATATATATTTACATATGTACAGTGCGAAAAATCCCTAGGAAATTTCAATTTACTGTATTTCAATTTACTCGTACTTGCACACTGCCTTATGTGTTGCTTTCTACATTTTAGCCTTAAATCGGTTCATTCATTTATAATAAGCTCATTTATATGAAACTTCTTTGTGTGGTAAATTATTAGTATTCGTAATTTTTTCTTTCTGAGTTGTGAAAAAACAACATTAAGTCTGGTTAAAAAAAAAATTGGTAAAAAAAATTGATTGAAAAGGTAGACTGAAGCTAAATGTTAACTTTTAATGAATATTTCCGAAACAAGTATATTATCTTTTTTCGATATAAATAATAAAGACTTTCATTTCTTATTTAATTATTATTTTATTGTATATGCATATGTACTATATTTTATAATTTTTTACATTATAAATTATTATTAAAACGTTTAAAGTATTAACGCTGAATTTTTATTTATAACTTATGTGAAGTCACTGAATCAACGAAATCTGATAAATTTTTTCTGCATTCGATATCACCGCAGCTAAATCTTTTATAGTATATTTTAAAACAAACGAAAATAAATCGAAAGATTTAGATATATATTTAAAATTAATTTAAAGAATTTTAAAGAATTGTAAATAGTATGTTGTGATTCTGCCAAGTTCTAAAACTCCAAATATTTTAAAAAAGCAAATTAAGAAAAACAAATGTCATATGTAATGTGTTAAGTCAAGTTTAATTTTATCATTCTAACCCGATGTTATATCTTCAGAAGAATTGTGTAAGACAACTTAGGACGTGTGCGAGTTAGGCTAAGTTGAGTTCTAAATAAGTGAAATTCTAAGATGAGCCGATAATGTAGTGATGTGTCGATACGTGTTGATAAATGGCTAAATGTGTGCAGTGCAAAAAATCCCAAAAAATTTCCCATTTCGTTTAGCATCAACTTAGCCTAACTCGCACACGACCTTAATATTATAATATTAAATCAAAATATTAAGACCGTGTGCAAGTCGAGTAAATTGAAATTTCTTGGAGATTTTTTGCACTGCACTCATTTAAATATATATTTACTTATTTATTGCATTTATTTACTATTTTTGGTTAAAATTTTTCAAATTTATTTATTTATTTATTAAAAATCTCATAAAATTTTCACAATGTTAATATCTAATTTACCTAATTTTAATCTAAATTACCCTACTTGAAATGCTATTAATAAATTTTATATTTTTTATTTGCTTTACAAACGGAATGAAATTCGTTATTATTTCAACGAAACTATAAAACATTAGCAATGTGAATTGTGTTGTAAATAAAACTATTATTTATATATATATATGATTTGAGATAATATACTATATGTGATATTGGTTTACTCTTGATAAATTTGTGTATGTAACAAAAAAATAAACTAAAGAAATAAGATGGAAAAAAATAAGTTAATTTATTTAAATAATTTAAATAACAATAATCATGGCTATTGAATTTTGAATTCTAAGATACAATAGAATTGCTTAATCTAATACATCATCAATTACAGTAAAAAGCGGCGAAATGCATAAAAGAAATAAGTCTTTCAGATAAGAAATAAATACTCAACGAAAAACACAATAAAGGAGAAATAGACCCTCAGGTGATCCACAAAAACTATGGTACAAAGGTAGGACATCAATATCTTCAGATACTGATAGGTATAAAAGTACAACAATAATTAACCAAACCAAACCGACTATTAAAAGAATAGAACTTATCCTATAAAAAACAACAAAAAAAAAGAGAAAAAGAATCTTAATTGCATTAAATCTTCATAATAATTATTATTATATGTTATTATGCAGTCTAAAACATTCTGTCTGTCCTAAATTAGCGTTTACACTTAATAGACTTTACTTAAAATTTTGCAGAAACTCTCACTTCTTCACAAACACATACCAACTTTTGTTCGCAGAGAAAAATCGAATATAATATGTATATAGATGATAATGTATGTTTTTGTTGTAATATGTTTAATATTCAGCTTATGCAAATTAACAAATTTTTCTTTCAAAATGTTAGAGTATTTTGACTTTAACTTTAAATTTACTGACTAAACATACTATTAGGTTATGGTTTACAACTATTTAAGATTATAATTCATGATCATTGTTATTGTCCGAAAACTATATAACAAAATTTATATCTCTGATAATGTTTAAAAAAAAATCAATCGATCATTTGGTTTGAATATAATATTAAAGTACATTTTAATAAATTATACAAGAAACAACAAAATATTGAAAAATATTTTAAATATTAACATAAATTTATCTCTTTATTTATTTCATAAATAATGAAATTAAATTTATTTATTTTTATAAATTATATAAGAAATACCAAAATCTTGAAAAATATTTTAAATATTAACGAAATTTTTATTTATTTTATAAATAATAAAATAATATTTATTCATATTTATTAATTAGACAAGAATTACCAAAATCTTGAAAAACATTTTAAATATTAATGAAATTTTTAAATAAAATAAAATTTATTCATTTCTATAAATTATATAAGAAACACCAAAATCTTGAAAAATATCTTACATATTAACGAAACTTTTATTTATATTTATTATATGAACTAGATGTTCTATTAATAGTTATTTCTTTAAATAGACATATTAAGTAAAATAGTGGTATAATTGCAAAACTTTTTGAAACCAAAAAAAAAATTGATAATAGATAAATTAACTCAAATTTTTCTTATACCGTAAAATTTATAAAATTTCTTAGTACTGCAAATCATCGAATATGGCATCACTGTTTACATTGTTTTGTATTTCAATAATTTTTCTTCATCCCCTCTGGGTAAAGGCAATAAGTGTAACAGTTTCCCGCGCGAAACGAAACGATTTACATCGTAGGTTGTGTTTCTTGTATAATGTTAAGACGATTAAATAAAAATAAATAGTTAATAAATTTTATAAATAACACTTACAATAAGTTAGTTATGTGAAAAAAAAATCAAGACTCTGAAATGCAAATTTTAAAAACAATTTCTGTGGTAGTTTATAAAAAATTTTTACCCTTAATAATTGTCTTCCGACGGCAATAATTGACATTAGCGGAGGAATTTGCTTCAGTACGGTTTTATAAGTCCATCGACATCGTCCCTGTTGTTTTTTGAGTGTTAAAGTGCCATCGAATTAAGTTTTTTTTAAATAAATTTATAGTCTGGTATCGGGTTTTGGAAAATATATAAATTTTTACGAAAAGGAAAGCATTGAATAAGTAAGTTAAAATTAATAATTATATTACTTTTGTGTATTTAGTTTTATTATGAACTTGCTGATAGTTTATTGATATTTGTATAAATAATTAAATTGTAAAAATAATAAGAAATAATAATAGATTCTCCAAATTTAAAATTTTTTTTCTCTTTCGATTTAACAGTTTACTTTTTACCAAACAGTTATTTGTGTTAAATATAATTTAATTATAAATATGAAGACAATGGGCTTTGAGCCTATATAAATTTCCAACATTTTTTGAACAGACTTAATAACAAGAAAAATTTATAAAAAACTTTTGATAATATAAAAAATTTTCTGTATAATCGCAACATATTTTTCACATTAGAGTTTTTTTCATAAATATATTATTTATTAATTATATTAACTGTATAATAGGCATTAGTATAATGTTTGATATATAAATGGTATAAATACTATTTATTTAATACTGTTATAATAAAAATCTCTGATATTTCAGTAATGTTATTTGTGATAATGTATTTCTTAATAATATATATACATTAAATATATTATTGTGTCTTAATATAAACATTAAATATTAGTAAATTGTTATATACAAGCTAATTGATCAATATTAAATAACACACAACTTTTTAAATTAGTTTTAAAAAATATTTTAATGTTACAATTATTTCGACTATAGTTGACTATTACGACTACAGTCTTTGAAAGATGATTATAGACTATATTTCAAATATAGTCTATAGCCTATATTTCAAAGAAAATCTGTTCTATAGAAACATACTATATAGTCTATGGAAGCAGATTATATTTTAAATAAAAAGTCTATAGAAGCAGACTATAGACTGTATTTCGAGTATAGACTATAGAAGTTGACTAGACCACATTTCGATTATAGTCTACAGAAAATGAGTATAGACTATATTTCGACTGTAGTCAGACTATGTAGTGTACGGAGGTGACTATTGACTATAGTCTATAGAAGATAATTATAGACTATATATATCAACTTTACTCTATACAAGCTGACTGAAGACTATATTTCGACTATAATCAATAGATGATGACTATAATCTACATATATAAGATGATCTACAGGCTACATTTCAACATCATCATCATAATTCAACGATCCTAGTTGTCGCTTGCTAAAGTTTTTTTTTTGGTTTTATATATAGACTGAAGATGTAGTGAATTGATTTCGAGATCTATAGAAAAAAAGTAAATAAAATAAGTATGTGTGCCCAAAGTGCTTACAAAAAAAATAAAATAAATTTTTGTAATTTAAAATTTTATACCGATAATCTAAACTATAATTAAACAATTTTTGTTTACAAATTTATAGATCATGCTACGCACATATTGATATATGTATTTATACATACATATTTACATTACTGTTTGTAAGAGTTTAATGACAAACATAATAATGTATTGATTTCGCAAATGCTTTTCACAAAATCATAACTGCAAAAACAAAATTGTCTAGACAACTGGCGATTCATATTGTGCATTTATTTTAGATACGGGCGCCTGAAATACTGTCCAAAATTTGAAGGGATTTACAAAGTTTTTTCATGCTAAGCGTTAATAGAAAGTGTATAATACGTTTAATATCTTATGCGTTTCAACTAGTTCATCGAAATCCATCGAGCACTAAACTAGCTATTCGAACAGTTCGCGCATTCTCGAATTCAAACATTTGGGTGATCAATTTTTCGTCAGGGATGTCCAACCCTTAACATTTTTCTCATACTTGTTTTTATAATTTGTTGCGTATCGTATACCTACGCAAATAAACATTTTATTTATAATTTTCGAAAAGCATTTATAGTGTATTTCACTTTAAAATTTGCATAATCTTTTTTATGTTTGGTATTGTACGCGCAACAAGTAGTTCGAATAATAGAGCTGCTTGAAAAGGTTCGTCCGACCTGCTCGAAGAAGAAATCTACTTTATATTTCATGAATTTGCGCTTTGTTTTATGTAAAAACTTACCTAAAACAACAAATTTTGCTCGAAAATTGAGTTCTTCAAAAATTGTAATTCAGGCCAAATTTCGATTTTCTAGACACGCCAAGTTTTAGCAGTGCCAGGTATTTTAAACAACTCTTCTCGTTAAGCTATGTATGTGTGTCGAAGTTAAAAGTTATTATTATTTATTAAAAACTTAGTCTTAGTATGATTTCCACAAATCTCTGTTTCTACCAATATGTCTTAACTCATAAATGTTTTATATGTTTTCTTATTCACGCTTCTACGCCATGTCATCTTGGGGCATTCTTGCACTTTGGGGGTTCCATTGTAGAGCTACATCTACTATTTCGTTTGCGTCCTTTCGAAGGGTATATCCAATCCATTTGTATTTTCTTCATACTATTTCTTTCTCAATAGGGATTTGTTTAGATATTTTCCATAAACTAGTATTAGTTATCGTACGTGACTACCAAATACTGACTTTACGTCGTAAACATCTATTTACAAATAATTGTAGTTTACACATCGCCTCTTGTTTTAAGTGTCATGTTTAGCTGCCGTAAATTAGCACTGACTTAACGCAGGAATTACCCGCGAAAGACCGGAGAAGGTATTTATTTTACATTGATTAAACAAACAACGAGTAACAAATAAAAGACGAGTCGATATGTTGTAAAAACTGAGCATCTCATAAAATATGTGCAGAAAGGATTAGAATTTCTAGTTTCTTAGTAAAAATTACGAGATTAGTTTTGTTTCGTTTGATCCATTGGGCTGGTTTTGATTGATCCAAAGGGCTGTATTTGCTTATTCCAAAAGACTTTTTTTGGTATATCTTTTTCAAGAGTTTTTAACCAATTTTGCAACACATCCACGATAAAATAGGTTTGACGCTAATTTTTTGTAGATCTATTAGTGCTATTAGTACCATTAGTTCTTCTCTCCACGTAACGGGAAATGAAACAATGTTGAAATATAATCAAAAATTGATATTTGCTGTAAAGGATATTAAAGTTTAACCAGGTGGTTGTGGGGATTCTGAGGGTTTAAAATTATAAGTATAAATTTAATAATCATTCATTTGAGTATATATATGTCTAACCTTATAGATTCAACCGATAAGAGACTCCAACGAAAAAAAATACACTTGCAAAAGTAGATAGAACCGGGATTAAAACTGCGTACTTTTAAATAGAAATGACTCAGTCCACTGTATATTTCTGACCAATTAGCTATACGTCAACATGTTTCATGAGATCATTACTATCTCAATCATTAACATTTGGTTAAACTTTTTCAATTTAATTATGAATAGTAACTTCTATAGGTAAATTTTGTTGTTATCCATACTTTGATTCAAGGCAATCGATATTTTAACCAGTACTTAATTGAATAACATAATCTTATGTTGTATTTAAATATTATAACTTATAGAATATAAATTAATAAATTAAATTATTTATTTAAGGTTTTTCGCTTCAATTAATATCAATATGTCTATTGAAAATCAAATGAAGATACTCACTGGCAGATCTGAAAATTACAAGCGTGCTTTACAGCATGCTGAAATAATGAAGAATGTGACAGAACCGCCAATGATGCTTGACAGTTGGACACAAACCGCAAGCAGTGATTTTGATCATTTATTCAATCAATACTGTGAAAAATATGAAAGCCAATTCGTTGAAGATTTACGCGAAAAAGTACGCGTTCTAGAGGAAGAACTTAAAAAGAAAACTGGAATTGTCCCCGACGTTCGTCTACCGCAATCAGCAGTAAATCCACCACAAGCTGTACATTTAAAGCACGATAATTATCTATTGTATCAAAATTGCCAAACAGCCTACAATAACATTCAAACAATCAGCCCACAATATGTGCAGATGTCTAACGGAACTGCGGCCATTATAAATAATGTAATGCAGCCAGTTATGCAGCATCCAGTAAAGTACACCATCGTCACTGAAAACGGCCACAATGGCGATACTGGTGAAGTACGCATCATAACAGAAGCTGAAAACGTACGAGCAAATTCGAATGCTTCTGCAGAGTCCTGTGGCTTACGCATATGTTTATCTGATGAAAATCTGAACAGTAAACCCCATTATGATGGTGGAAACACTAAAATAGTAATGAGAGATGATAATATCTCACCAATAATAATCAAGCGTCGAAGAACAAATTGTGAAGAACCTGAAAAAAATAAATTTCTTGCAGAAGCAAGTGTTTTACATACGCCACCATCTCCATTATCATCGTCTCCTTCGCCAATGTCATTTGCAGCTAAAGTAGAACCAGGATCTGTTGTGATAGAACGAACTCCTAAAAAAATTCTATATAAATCAACAATAACCAAACCAGTGCCTATTAAAAACAATACCAATACCGCTCAAGGCTTTATAACACCAAAAGCACAAAATCGTGAGGGAGTGGATTTGGAAGGTGTTATGATTTCTATTGGTCCAAATAATACCCGTGTACCAGCTAAGGTATTCGAATCTATTAATTGGGCATCAGCTTCGATTGCCACACGCAAATTGCTTATGCAGATCTTCGATCGTGAAACTCTAGCTTCACATTCGATGACTGGAAAACCATCACCAGCCTTCAAAGATCACTGCAAACCATTGAAAAAAATGTTGAATCCATTAATTATAGCAGACGTCATCTTTGCTGTAACACGTAAATGCGGCGTCTCGGAGAAAGAAGTACGTACTGCCATAACTACAAAATGTGCAGATGAGAACAAGATGCGAAAGCTACAGATAATAAAACAAAATCGCACCCTTCGAGAAATCAACAAAGAGAATGTAACAGAACCTAATAGAAATTAAAATTAATATCCGATTTATTTATTTAAGTAATTAGAAATTTTTAAACGTTGTATAATTACTTAAAGTAATACTAATTTTTATCTGAATCAATGCCTGAAGGGCTTGATAAAAAATCATTTCAATGAAACCAAATTATAATAAAATATAGAGTTTGATTACATATACTATATATAATAGTCAAAAAGTAAGTCTTTTTTGTACAATATGTAAACAAAGTTTATATAAAAGATAAAAGTAAAAAAAATTATGCATAAGTAAAAAATGTGTGAGTAAAATGTGAGAGAGAGAGAGTAAGAAAAACTAATTTAAGATACTCTTATGCAGGTTGTAGAATTTTTGCCTATATATCCGTACTTTAAGTTTTAAAAAATTAAGAATATGATTTATTGAATATAAGAAAAAACTTTATTTAGAAAATTAATATAAAAAAATAATTGCTAATACTGATAGGGAACTACAACCATGCCATTTGGACCAGAAAAAATAATTTAAAATGTATAATATTAATACATGGAGGAATTATATTATATATATATATTATATATGTATTACGCATATATTATATATATATATTATATATGTATTACGCATATATTATATATATATTATACATATATTATATATATATTATATATATATTATACATATATTATATATATATTATATATATATTATATATATATTATTATATATATATTATATATATATATTATATTATATATATTATATTATAATATATTATATTATTACATATTATATATATATATTATATATATACATATTACATTATATATATTATATATTACATATTACATTATATATATTATATATTACATATTACATTATATATATTATATTATACATATTATATATTTTATTATACATATTATATTATAGATATTATATATTATATTATAGATATTATATATTATATTATACATATTACATATTTTACTATACATATTACATGTTTTATAATACATATTACATATTTTATTATACATATTATATATTATATTATATATATTAGTTTTATTTATATTACATATATATTATATTATTAATAATATATACATATATATATTATATTATATTATATATTATTATAATATTATATATTATATATATAAATATGTGTAATTATATATTTTATATATATATATATATATATATATGTAATTATATATTATATATTTTATATATACATATATGTAATTATATATTATATATTTTATATATATATATATGCAATTATATATTTTATATATATATATATGCAATTATATATTTTATATATATATATATATGCAATTATATATTATATATATATATATAATTATATATTATATATTTTATATATATGTATAGTTATATATTATATATTTTATATATATATATAATTATGTATATATATCATATACGTATATAATTAATATACATATTTTATATTATTATATCTCTAAAATTCCGAAACCTTTTAAATAAAAAACCGCAAGTTTGAAGGATTATAATTTCCAAATGCATTTAAGTAAAAGGATATATTAGGTATCGAATTAAATAATATATGATGTGCTAAAATCGTTGAAGCTATTTTAATAAACAATTTCCAAGATAAAGTTATATATGTAACAGCTACTATCTCGTTTAATATTAAAAATTGGCTCATATATGCATATAATTTTTGTCGTTTCTCAGACCAAGGAATCATTTTCTCCATTTGTGTAATTTCCTTGCAGAAACATATATATACATATATACGTATATATATATATATATGCATTTTTTAAATAATATACCAGAAACGCATTAAATGTAGAAGAGAATGCTATTAAATATATAATACAATCGAATTTTAAATTTGAAATGAAACTTAAATTAGTTAAATTATTTGAGATACCAAACATAATAAATTATTAAATATGAAATAGATATATATAAAAAAAACTTTTTATATAACTTCAACTGATAAAATAACTCATAAAATAACAAATAAAATTGATAATAATAAAATTCAAATTGCTAAATCAAGAATTGATTAAAATGAGTTAGTAAGATTAATAATAAAATGTATTTTTATGTATTTATTATGTATTTATTTAATTATAAATATATAATTATAAATCTATACGTTAATACATAAATCTTTTATAAATAAATAATAGTTATTTATACCATATAATAGTTATTAATCTTATTGAAGTTGATTAATTTTTTCGTTTATAAGGAAAAAAAATTTAAAGTATTATATTTATTTTATAAATAAATGTTGTATAAAAGCAGACTAAGCCACAATACAAAAATCAATTTATATTGTAATTATTACATTTTAAAAATATATATTATATGTATATATATCACTTTTATAAAAGTACTTGAGTTTACACATTAAATTTTATTTTTTGATTAAAAATTCTAAAATATATATAAATCATATGATATATGATGTGAATATATATACAATTGTAGTGTACATTTATAATGGGTTATAAAAATTCATACATTATAAGAAAATGATATATAAAGAAGAAAATGTATAAAAGTTATTATAATGTTCATAACAATATATTTATATATATATACAATATATTATATTATACAAAAATATACTTTTGGTCATAATATAAAATCCGTAAATTTAATAACTTACATAATAATACAATACATAATTATTTTAATTGTTTTTATTTCCATTAAATATGTGTGAATTAAAATATAATATGTTTGTGTGTATATCAAATTAATAATATAAGTATGTAAATGTATTGTAAGTTGTATATTTTGCATTGTATTGATTTAAAACAATTAAAACAAAAAATTATGTTTAGTTCACAAAAGTATTACGTATAAATTGATCTCATTCTATAAAAATGTAGATTGCTTTTAAAATCAAAAAAGAAATTATAACAATTATCGTAAAAAATTAAAACATTGTAAACATCATAAATAAATTATACCTTAAAAATATCCTTCATTACGAAATGGATCCTTTTTGATATTTTCATTATTCGATGATATACAAATTATTAAAAAAATAATAAAAATACATTTTTGCATATACAGTAAACGCTCAAGAGATATAACTCTTAGATATTAGATCGTCTTAAAATTAGAACCTGATTTTACTCTTCAATTAGATCTAATCTTAAATTAGATCTTGTAATTTCAGAAAGTTGTTTAATATTCAGTTTTTTGCATGTACGTTGCCCATCAACAAAATAAAATTAAAAACGGGGAACCACCATACTCGTTATTTTATTTTCAGCGAATGTTGAAAACATTAATAATTTAATTAAATGGTGTAAAAAGAATTAAGTTCTTTTTCCTAAGCACGCGACCGACCAATCTATCAATTCTCCGTAATAATATTTTTATAAATAAATTAATAACAAAACAACAAATAACAAATTTGTTATTTGTTTTTGAAAACAAATGTCATCAGATTTTTACAAAAAAAACGATATAACTTTTACTTTTTATAAAGAAAATAACATCCAGACCTGCCCGAAAAAAGGGTTTCTAATGTGTGAGCGTCCACTATATATGTATATGTATGTAGGTATAATGAATAAATAATAAAATATTTTTAATAAATAATAATAATAATTATTATTTTTTAAACAAAAATAATTTTATTTAAATATTAACATGTTTATGTGAATATGTAAAATATGGGAGATAATTTTGAACAAAATTTTAATTTTTTTATATTTTTTATAAATAAAAAATTTAAATTCACTTTTTAATTTACTGAATTATTTCATTTTCTTTTATTTTATAAGTCAATTTTAAATTATATTTACATAATTAATATCTGAATATTATTTATAATACGAGTATAATTAATATTACAAATTTTATATTATAATTAATATTAATATTAATATAATATTGTATTAATTATATTATAATTAATATAATATAATATAATAATATAATATAATATTAATTATATTATGATTAATATTAATATAAGATAATATTAATTATATTATAATTAACATTAATATAATATAATATTAGGTTTATTATAATTAATATTAATATAATATAATATTAATTATATTATAACTAATATTAATATAATATAATATTAATTTGCCATATTAACACTTAATATAAGTTTATTTGCACGCGTATTTACGCTTGCATACTTCCAAAGAAAGTACCGGTTGCAATATAGGCCCATAATTAGCTGGAGTCAATAGCGCTGAATGAATAACGGTATTAAGATGGGTTTGTGTCATGGTATGTAGGCGATCAAATGATAGTCGATCATTATATTTGTTTCAAATTCTTACCTTACATTAAATGGCTATTGATTGCCTGCACAACATACCATAGCCCCTAGTAAGAAGGTTAAAGGTATCAAAATAGACTACATTCACTTAAGTTCAACCCAATTAAATTTAGAAATTTATATATCCTTTGATGGTGGATATTAATCAATAGATAAGTGCTAAAACTGGTCCCAACAGTCATTTAGGAATTACAACAAGGTTATTAAAAAATTTCAAATTGATATATGTATATATCAATTTAGAAATGTTAGATACATCCGGGTATGCGGGTATTGATACAAAGGTTGATCATTTAATTATTGGAACTACCATGTTTTTTAAAATTTTCTCATAAAAATACTATCAACAAAAGAATAGTTTTAAAGCTTTAACAATTAAAAGATAATTGATTTCAATTTCCATATGTTTGTTCTTTTTAAAAAGTACGGTATGCGCTTTGGTGTGAGAAATCGGAAAACAAGAAAAGCATATCTTGAAATTTTGTGCAGCTTTGACCAAACGTGGGTCAAAACACGCGGGGTCATTACTTATAATTTAGCAGGTGCAAAGTTCTGAGCCTCGCACTTGCTGCCTTATAAAACCAATTTATTTTTTTCAAAGACCACTAATGTTGAGTATTTGTATTCGGAAGCTCAGTCAAAATATTCCAATAATCAAAAATAAAATATTGTTGTTATAATTAACTAATGTTGAAAACCCTTCTGTCAAAAGTGTAATATAATAAAATTTTATTATTTTAAATAATTGATTCAATGAAAGATTTCAATGCTAGAAATGTCATATATATACATAATTGAGAAGCATATTCTACTTATTAATTTAAAAGTAATAAGTATAAATCTAATTGTTTAGAAAAATTTTAAGATTACTAAACATTAATGCTGTATTTAAAATATCTAATGGATCTCTTTATATGGTTTGGATCCAATAGAAAAATAATTCAATTTTTTTTTTCACGTAAATCATAATATATAAAGGAAGATATTACTACGTAAACGCAATTGTCTAAATATATTAAGTTATAATACAATACGCTATTAGGATATAAAATATCTAATGGATCTCTTTATATAGTTTGGATCCAATAGAAGAATTATCCATTTAAATGATGATATATAAAAGAAGATATTACTACCTAACCGCAATTGTTTAAATATATCAAATCATACAATATACGCTATAAGGATATGGATATGAAATGTCTCAACCTGCATTAGGACGGACAGACGATTTTATTCATAATTTGTATAATATCCATAACGAGTGAATCACACGACGGTTACATAACACATTGGCTTAGAAATATATTGAACCATAGTCTTAATAGTTAAAAATTAGGAACAGAAAACTTTAGAAATTTTTGTGTCAAACTCCTTAAGATATCTAAACTTAATTTAGTAAATAAAATAGGAATGTTTATATGAAGCAATATTAAAAACGATATGAGCTTATGTAGGGTAAGTTCGAGTTACTGCTCCATGATTCATCTCAAAGGAAACGGTGGCAGTGACTTCATCATTGCATTTATTAAATCAGAAATCAAAAAATTATATTTTAAAAATAAATAAGTGCAATTGTCGTGATAATGTTTAAGCCACAAATTTATTTATTTCTAATGAAATAATTATAATTCTAATAATAATAATAATTATAATAATTAAATAATAATAAATTTATAATAATTAAAAACTATTTTCTATTTCATATGCTAATAACTGAACGTGATTAGGGGCCACTTTCCGGGTAATTTTAAACATCAGTTAACTGAATAATCTGAATCGTATAAGGTTTTTAACAACCTAAATTTTGAACAGAGAGTATTTGAACTGACCAAATTCAATCGTTAAGCCATGGATTTTCTTATTAATTTCACATGAACTTTTGCTTTTATTAACATTTTGCAAATTTGATAATGCGTTCGATAATAATATAATAAATATATATATAATCCTTTTTAACTGAAATAAATACATAACACCACTCTTAATTTGAATTTTAATTCAAACTTCTAACATTATTTCATGAATTCTAATATAAAATATCTTTAAACAAAATTTTATTTTGCTTCGTTATTTAAGCCAACGAAGCAGAAACTGCAATAACTGCTATAATTTTTACGATATGATTTCTATATCTCGGGCATGTCGATTTTAAATAACTTTTACTGCTATAAAAGAATGTGATAATATTAACATTATTAAAACAGAATGTAATAAGACGTTGATTGGCGCACTGTACTAATAATATAATAAAATATATAAATAATTTAAACAACAATGCAATATGATTATTAATATCATATTTATTTCAATATACTTCCTTAACTTAATTTTTTTCACGGGTTCCACAAATATTTTTAGGGAAATTTTCAAAAATACCATATAGTAATGTGATATTTATATATCGTAAATAAGCACAGAAGACAGTATATTTCCTTGAATTTTTTTTTAAAGAGGATTGTGTATATGCTAAAGAAGTAAAAGTAGTACGGCGTTTACATTATATGATTAAAAGTATATTAAAGCATTAATCGAGATTAAAGTACTAAACTCAGAATTCCATTAAAAAGTTAATCTCATTTTAGTCGAAGTTAATTTTTAATCTCCTTAGAAATGGTAATTATTTTTCTGTGCAACTCTGCAAATGGCCTAATATCGTAGATTTTTTTACGATCTCAGAAGAATTGGAAAAGAAATCTCAAAATCTATTCAAAACAAATATTGAACATTTGAAAATGCCAAAGTGAGTGAAACTTTTAATATATGTATTTGTTTAATAATGGTTTTATGCATAATTGTAACTAAAATTTGTTAAATTATTTTATAAAACTGCTTATTAAATTTATATCAAAATTGTAATTAAATGCTTTATTTTCAGAAATTTATTAAACACAAAAACAAAACACAACTAAAGAAACGTCAAAATTAATCTCCAATGTATAATGTAAACGGTGGACATTAAAAAAGCAGGTTAATTTAATCTCGTTCTATTTAACTCACTATATAAACGTAGTGTAATTAAAAAAAAACTTTTGTTATGATAGTTTATACAGAATAGCAATCACAAAAAAAGTTTAGTATTATTATTTTGAAGTTTTCTTCATTCAACGATTGTAAAGATTGTAATGCCGCATGGCACAGATCGCAAACAGTTATACTAAAAAAATGTATAAGAAGTGTATGATTCCACTATTTTAAAACCAGTAAATATTTTTTTTTTAAATAAAAAATATTTTAAGTTATTGTTAACTATGATAACAGGTCTGCTCCACCAGCATCTCATAGTAAAATTCGGGTAAAACACAAGTAAAGTACAAACTGAGAATGTGACACAAATAAAGTGCCAAACTACACTCTTTACACAGATTTTCATGGAACAGCTTTGTGTAAAGTCTGGTGAGAACACCAGACTTTATTTGACGAGCAAATAAACAATACAAAATTCTGAATTCAAACCAAAACAGCTGATTCACACATCAACACAAATTTTTCTTGAAATAAAATGTACGAGTAAAATCTGTGTAGCATTTTCAATTTTTGACAGGGATGTTACGCTCTCTCAGATGCTCTCATTTACCCGAAATTTTGCTGGTGGAGCGCACTTGTATATACATAGTGTTATTCAAAGTTACTACAAGTAGCTCATGGAACAGACCTAATATATGCGACATATCGTTATATATTATAAACGTACCTGTTCTATTTTGGTATACAGTCGTTTTTCCAACAACTTTCTATTGAATGTTGTTAAATTTTGGCATCAGTAAGAATTTTTTTTTTGAGTTCCTTAATATTGTGTTAATCCTAACATACCATGCTTAAAATTAATTATTAATTTAATTTAATTTCATTTAATTTAATTAATTTAATGTTAGTTTTTTTGCCGAGAGTGACGCTCCTTTATGACGCATTTGACAGGCACGAGTTCTAAGCCTAGCACTTGCAGTCCAAACAAATTATATACAAATTATAAACTAATTAAAAAGAAATTCGAATATTCCCTAAGACCACTCACTGATGATGAGTACTTGGCAATACTCGAAAAAGCGTTGTATGGTTAGCCAAATTTCAATAAATTAACTAAAATTTTTGCCTTTGTTTTTTCTTTGCTATTCGAATCCGTCTAATCTTTAATTAATTTAATTTTAAATAATTTTGCATACAAATATAATACAAAAATATGTGCAATTTCACATTTGACAGTTATCATTTATTTGCAACAAATTCATTAGTAAATTTCCCTAATAAATTTGTGGTATGTCACTATTACTAATAAAAAATAAAAACTAGTTTTTAATTTAAATTTAATATTCAATAACGCAAAATATATTGAAAGTATATATTAATATATATATTATATATATTAATAAGAAAGTGATTAATCAGTTGGCCATAAATTGAAAATGAGATCTTGCAATGCATACATACATATGTATGTATATGTATGTTTTAATAAAAAATATTTTTACAATGAATAAAAATTAAAAGAAAAGTTTGCTTTGAAATCTATTGTACAATAAAGATAACATTTATTTTTTATAAAATATTTATTTTATAGATACATATATTCCTAACAGGTCTTTAATTACAAAATTTTTTGTTCTCGAAAATTTGCAGTGGTGGTAAGTTTTGTCTGGTTTCAAAATAATAACAGCTGATACAAAAAAAAA